>NC_083726.1:32262879-32570026 GCF_028564815.1 Eubalaena glacialis | reverse complement strand
CTTGCTCACTTTGTGTCTCTGTGTCACACTGGTAATCCTCACAATATTTCAAACTTTTTATTATATTTGTTATGGTATCTATGATCAGTGATCTTTGATGTTAGTATTAAGACAAAATGAAGGTTCAGATGATGGCTAGCATTTTTTAGCAATAAAGTATTTTAAAATAAAGGTATGTACTTTTTTTTTAGACATAATACTGTTGCACGCTAATAGACTATAGTATAGTGTAAACATAACTTTTATAGGTACTGGGAAACCAAAAAATTCCTGGGACTCATTTATTGCAATATTTGTTTTGTTGTGCCAATCTGGAGCCAAACGTGCAATATGTCCAAGGTATGCCTGAACTGAAATAACAATGTAAAAGATGTAGTGTAGGAGGTGTCACATGTAGATAGTCAAAAAAGGGCAAATAAATATATTTTGTTAACTGAAAGGAGATAAACTGTATAAGAGGCAATACAGTGAAGCAACACTACTTTGTGAATACAAGTGCAATGACTCAGAGTAAAAAAGTAAAATCTGAAGCCATGTGATTTAGGGATTTCGCCAAGTATCTTCTTTAACCCTGACTTTTATTTGGCCTTTGTATACATCTAATATAAAATATTTTACCAGTTATTATACCCTTATCTCATATATGCAGTTGTATAGCTTGTCCTTGGACACAGAAGTGTGTGGTTAAATGAAAAGAGAACGAAAGCCCCCTGATTTACCATGAAAAGGCATCACGTAGGATTATCATTAGTTAGTCACCTTTTAAGAAGAGAAAACTAATACTTTTGCTTTGCACAACAGACATGCTCCAGGAAAAAAAATTTGGTAGAGTGTTTTATTTTTTTAGAGAGTCAATTAACCATATGTTCAGGGAAGTCAATTATTTTAAGGAACTAATAAGCAGTGATTTACTCTGTAAACAGTTGTAACACCAATAATGCCCCCTCCTATCTTTCTAGCTTCAGAAGCTTGAGTTTTATAACTGAGTTTGCTCAAAGAAATATATATATTTTTGAAACTAAACAAACTGTTTTGGTGTCTGTCTCAGCTTTAAGAAGTGCTTCATTTTGTTCTGTATGTGTCTTTAAATAGTATATGATTTTAGAATAGCTGCTGCAAGCAGTGATCAAATAACTAACAGTAATGTTACTGAAAGAAGCTAAAAGTGTTAGGAAACCATTATGGTATAGAGACTCATTCAGGCAACCCTAAGCACCATGAAGGAAAGAAAAAAAAAATTGCAGTAAATACAGATATACAAGGAACATAAAACCTCTTCTCCATTCTCTTTAGTGCTAAACTTTGCTAATGAAAAGAGGCACATCACAGGGGCTGCAATGGACACTAGTCTACTCTATATTCTTGTGTTTGGAGTGTCCTAGAGAGAGGGTAACAGCCCAACACCAATCAATTCCTGCATGAAAAAAGCTAAAAAAGTGACACTTTTAAACAAAGATATAAGGGTAACAGGAAATAAAAGCTTTTAAACTTCAGTGATATATTGTGGAGTTCCAGAATTTGGAGGGAAGCTTTTCATGTCTCTGTTCAGAATTGAGGGGTTGACATTCGAACCATGGCTTTGGAAGACAGGCAATGGTGAGGTCATTCCAAGATAAGGAAACAGCTTAAACACAGGTATTTAAACCACATCAGAGCTGCCTCTCCACAGGACCTTGCTGGAGGCTGTACTTCTCTGGCTTGTCACAGAGCACTACAGGATGCATTAAGTGCGCTTTTCTGGCAGCCCAGTTAACCTTTACTTTTCCTCTATAAGATTTGGACCCTGGAGCCAAACCAGGGAGCTAGCAAGAGTAAGGCAGGCTTGTAAAATTATAGCCATGTGCAGCTGTACAACAACAGTACTACCACTAGCAGCTCTGTTAAAGTATTTATAGAGAGAAAATTTCAGAACTAAGCTGAGTAATATAGTGGATAAATATTTGTGAAAAAATTTATTTTTTATTTATATTTTTCTGACAGGGATTGAAGCTGTTAGCCTCATCTGATGGAAGATATGAATAATTCACCTATGTATGTTTGAGGTTGACAGACTTGTAAAATCTTTTAAAAAATAAAGCTAGACTTTATATTAAAAAAAAAAAACTTCAGTGCTCTAAAGCCATGTATCGGAGAGATTAAGGTATTTGAAAATTAAGGAATTTCTATAGGGAATTCAGCACTTACTAAAGAAACACAGGATAGAATGAACAAAGAACTTACTAAAACTGTATATAATATTCTTTTCTATATCTTAGTTAAAATGGTATCTTCTTTTGTGTAAGAGCTACATGGAAGTCAATTCACTTTTAATCTCTTAATGAATTAAAAAGTACATTTCTAAAAGTAGCTTATTTTAGACCTCCCAATGTTAAGCCTCTCTAAGCTACATGTCTCAGTTACCAATTTAATAGTAACAGAAACTTTGAATAGCATTAGCGCTCTAAGGTCTAGAAAACAAATTAAAACATTTTATCCAAAGGGGCAAATTTATTTGAAAATTATAAAGCATAATGCTAGTGAGATAAAATTATTTAAATGTTGTGAACTAGGATAACCATTTGAAAAACTAATATGGAAAATCCTAGCAGAAGCCACAAAGATTTTAATACCCTTTGAGACAATAATATCTCTGTTAGATATAAATGAAGATGTTCACTGCAGCACTATAAGCAATAGCAAAAATTAGAAAAGCTAGTGATTTGATCACCCAAACACAGTAACTTATTGCATGAATATTTATAAGTATGATGAATACAAAATGAAATATTTTGATATCTACTAAATAAATATAGCATATAATGTTTATTATAATTTAAAGTGTATAAAATGTATAAGCATGTATAAGGTCATACAAAAAAATGATACAGTAGTGGAACTATGAGCAATATAAATTCTTCTAAAATTTTTCTGATGTTCTAGGTGATCTTTTAATTTAAAAATATAAAATGATATATTCCTAATATAACTTTATACACAGTGAAAAAACTCATAATACTATCATTAAAATACAGGTATTTCAAAATTATTATCAGTCTTAATTGTTAAATGGTTCAATATAGCTAATGCTCAGTCATACATTTTTAACATATATGATTTCATTAGAAACAAATCCAATTTAATAACTAAAAACCTAACTTTGGTAAAGATTAGTACAAGATATTACTCATCAACCGCCTGTTAAATTAAACTGTTAGGCAGAGAGTGCATTTTTATCAAAATACTTCCTTTTTATCTGGTATAGAAAGGCACTTTAAATGAAAAATATTCACTATTAGATCTTAATCATTTTATATTATCAGAGTCATAATACTTACCTAATTTAGTTTCTTGTTCCCAGGCTTGTTCAATAGTGTGAAGTTTTTCCTTGGTAATCTCCAGTTCTTTACTTACAGACTCCATTTGTTCTTTTAGGGATGCATTTTCACACTGAATAAAATAGAAACATCACTGAGCAACTACATTGTACATTGTAATTCAGATTAATACCACATATGTGACACTGTCTGAACTTTATATAATAATCTCCTAAAGCTCACAATCTAGTTTTTTTTTTAACGAATGTAGAAGTTCCTCTGCATGTAATACAGATAGACATACACATAACATATATGTTGTATACACACACACATATATTATTTTAAAATAATCATCAAAATCTTGTATATCCGATATGTGGCCCTAAACTCCTGAGTATTAGCTTCTGCCATGTTCACTTTGGCCAACGTGGAACACTCAAGAGTCTCACAATCTTCATAAACCACTGCTTACTTCCCTCATTCATACCAAGGGTTACTGAGCATCCATAGCATGCCATCGGTGACAGGTACTGTATGTTCATGATGAAAAGAAACAGACAAACTTCTGGCCTTCATAGGCCTCACCATTTGGTGTCTGTGGGTATATGTGTGGTAGGAGTTGGGGAGACTGTGGAATGCAGCAGAGTGTAAACAGATAAGCAAAGAAAAAAATTCACTAAACAGGTCAAGATCTAGAATGAAACAGAGTACAAAACCAAAGAATAATAAAAAGTAGCATATCCAGATAGAGTGCTTAAAGAAAGTATTAACCACCGAAGAGGTGGTATTTAAGCTGAAACTGATGGTAAGAGGAGCCAATCTTGACAAGAAACCAGCCATGGAAAGAACTGGTATACTACTGGTAAACCCAGATGCTCCAAAGCAGGAAAGAGTCTGGAGTGTTAGAGGACTTGAGCACAGTGAGCAAAAATCAGAGTGAAGAGGAATAAAAAAAAAGTTGAAGAGATAATAGGGGGCCATACCAGGCAAGGCATGGTATGTCAAGACAAGTAACTGGAATTTAACTTAATGTATAATAGGAAATCATTTAAAGATTTAAAGGGAGAAGTTTTAACCAATCATTCTGAATAAAATGTGGAGAATAAATAAAGGGGTAAATAGAGAAATGAGAAATTAGTCAGGAAGATACTGTAAAGTCCAGATGAGGGATGACACTGGTTTAGATTACAGTTATAGCAGGGAAGATGGAGAAAAGAGGACACATAAGAATTAATTACATTTGGGGGGAAAACGATAAAGGAAAGGAATGACTAGAGAATAATTCTAAGATATCTGCCTTAACTAAATGAGTAGATAATAGTGGCATACACTGAAACAGGAACAACTATGAGAGAAATAGACATCAGGAATTAAATTTGGACACGTTAATTTAGAGATTCCCTTGAAACATGAGTTGTTAAGTAGGTAATTCCATACAGAAGAACAGAGTTCTGAGAAGTCAGGCTGGAAACATAAAATGTAGGAGTTGGCACATAAGTATAATATTTTAAGCTCATTTATTCTTCATTTTAACAAATAGAATGTCTACTACATGCCAGGTATTCTAAGCACTGGACTGAAATGGTAAACAAATTCCATCCTAAAACTTGTATTTTAATGGAGCAATTGGAAAATAAGCCAATATATAACATACTGTCAGGTAATAAGCATTATGAAGAAAAATAAAACAGGGTAATGAATTTTTTTAAAAATTATTTATTTATTTATTTTTGGCTGGGTTGGATCCTCGTTGCTGTGCGCGGGCTTTCTCTAGTTGCGGTGAGCGGAGGCTACTCTTCGTTGTGGTCCACGGGCTTACTCATTGTGGTGACTTCTCTTGTTGCAGAGCACCGGCTCTAGGCGCGTGGGCTTCAATAGTTGTGGTGCACGGGCTTAGCTGCTCCACAGCACGTGGGATCTTCCCAGACCAGGGCTCAAACCCATGTCCCCTGCATTGGCAGGCGGATTCTTAACCACTGTGCCACCAGGGAAGTCCTGAGATTTTTTTTTTTTTAAAGGGTGATGTTATAATGAAAAGGAAGATAAGGGAATAAAACATGACTTTCTGGTAACATGCACAATTACAGCCCAGTTCCTAGATACTGTAAATTTGTAGGAGAAAAACAAAAAAGGGCTTAAGGTGTTTTAAATATCTTGCTACCCTTTTTGCTTCTCTTACTTCCAGACTCTTTCAAAGGATAACTGTGGCCTTGCTCCACATCCCATTTTCATACCCCAGCCCTGGTACTGTACCCTCATTTATTACCACTCTTACCTCTAATATTCAATCATTCTCTCCCTTTTAGCTCTAAATTTTCTTTTCCTCTCCTCTCAAACTTCATTGGTCTCCTTTTTAAAAAAATTTTTTTGAAAAAACACAGCAAATCCTCTTAATTTTACCTTAGTCCATATCTATTTCTCTTGTCTGCTATTATCAAATTTCCAGTTTTTTAATTGCCTTATCACCCATTCGGTTTTTGTATTTCTTTACCACCCACTCTGTTTTTCATATTCTAAAAATTGATTTTCATCACCTTTATTCAATCCCTGAAGTTAACATCTATTAGCTCTAACTCTGTGCCAAACAGCAGGTACCAAACCCACAAAAATGAATTAAGTAGAGATTCTGATATCAAGAGGCTTATATTCCTGTAGGAGAGGCACACATATAAACACATATAATATGATGTGATATAAATAGCAGAACTAGGTACAAAATATAGAAATAACAGAGAGGGTGAGTTTTTTCTATAAAGAAGGATGCTACAGAAATAAAGATAGTGTCTGAAAAAAGTTTTGAAACATGAATAGAAATTCACTGAGCAGAAAAACTGGGAGAGGAGGAAGGGCTTTCTAAACAAAGAAAACTGCATGTACAGAAGAACATACGAAACACTGTGGTGGAGAAAACTGGTAGTTCACTTTCTAAAACATTAATTGTGAAACTCCTTAGAATGTCACAGTAGATGACATGAGTTACGTGAGGGCTAATCACAAAAGTCACTTATTCTTTAAGTGACTGGCAGCTTTTGAGAGGTTTTAAGCAAGGGAAGGACATGGTCAGACGCAGGTTTAGAATGATCACTTTGGTGGCAGCAAAGAGGATACAACACTGGAGGTAACGGTATGGGTAATGGTTACCACAGTAAAGATAATAAAGAATAAAACTAAGACATTGCCAATAGAGAGGGGCATATGTTCAGAATTATAACTGAGATACAGGAAGTAAAGGAGAGAAAGGGATACAACACAGAGACAAAATTTTTTAAGGTTTGAGTAGAGATGAAAAATATTAACTGGGAAAATAAATTTTAAAAGTTAAAAATTACTCATTGATACGCTATCTGCAGGAGATTTCTTATCTATGATTGTCTAATGCTAGAGAAGAGAGGACAACAGACATGAAAGATGGGAAAAAATAAATTTTTATTACACTTAAATATTTAGAATTTTCCATAAAAATTAATATAATCATCTCTCTTCAAAAATAATAAAAAGTAAACTGATCATGATTATTTCTAGTTAATATTAATAAATAATGACTCAGATAATTTTGTAGGAGTCATTGAAAGCTATTCAGAATGTTTTCTTGAACGTGTCCCCCTAAGCAAGTGAGAGCTTTTGAGCCAAAAGAATTATATCTCCTTCCATTCCAATGAGAGGATCATAAAAGAGAATGAACCAAAAGACATAAGCCTTTATTTTTCATAAAGATAAACAAAATCAGGAGCTTGTTTTGCCTGCTGTAAAAGGTACGAAGGTCGAGTGGCTAGAAGACAATTACAAAGTGTCTGGGCCATATTCATAGACTCCTTGAATTAAACTAATGATACTCCGTCCTATTCTTCTCTCTCTCTACAGTAAGAAACGATAGGGATTTGCAGAACTCATAGGTCCAGGAAGAACCATGGATATCTCATCTACTCTCTGCTACATCCACCCCAAAGAGCCATGGACCATGAGGGAATAATTTACACTGGGATCAGGGCAAGAGAAAGGAATGGGTACTTAATAATGCTTCCTCTTCTGACTACATTATCCTATCTGTTCCATGTTCTTTTTTCTTTTTTAAGTACCTGATGGAAAGAGATTTCATTCAGCTAAATCACACAAGTGGGCTAAGGAAGAAAACCTGGAAGAAGTCATCCAGAAGTCATTTTGCACCTATAAATATCACCAAAGAAGAATGGCTAAAATCACAAGGTTTAAGGATCACACCTACTTACCTCTAGGTGTTCCAAGTTATTTGTTCTTTGAACAAGCATATTATCTTTTTGCAAGATGTCTCTGTACTTAGCAGTCAGTTCATTGTATTGTTTATTGGCCAATGCTAGTTCAGACAGAGAGACACTATTATCTATAACTTTTTGGAGTGCTGCAATCTTGAAAACAGCCATTTCCTATGTAAATAAAGATACACTGAATTAAGGTGGTGTATTTTTTTCTGGTAAAGCACTAGCCACTTTTGAGGATAAGGTAATACAGCTGAAAGCAAAACAGATTTTAGAATAATTTAAAAAATTAGATTTCTCAAGTAAGAGTTGCATATATTGCATATATTACAATATATTACAATAATTATTAATTACTTTCATACAAGAAATAATATTTGGAAATTTTAAATCATAATAAAAATAAAGTGAACCCTTTTATAACTCCTGTCATAGTTAAATGAAATTCAGTTAATTTGAGAAAAGCGTAATATACAGCAGCAAGAGAACATATCACTTAGAATATATCTTTGGATGGCTTTTCTAAATTTCATAAGGTTAAAAAAAAAACTTGTCTTTTGAATGGCAAAATTTGCATCACCACAGGTAACATTTACAACTTTGCTACTTCTGCTTATTTATAATTAATAACAAACTAGCTTTATAATAAAAGAAAATTTTTTGTTCACAGGAAAGAAACATTATTTAGGGAAAAAAAACTTCTCTGCATCATAGCTATCTGTAACAAATAATATCAAAGGCTTTAAATTACTTGGTTCATCTTCAACTCTTTAGCTACAGAGCTGTAAGAGTCACTATTCAAAGACACTGTATTAACACCAAAAAGAAATGACTGAACATAAAACCAAATTTATGAAGTGAGAAAGATAAAGAATTTATGAGTTCCCTGGAGGACTCATAAATTGGTTAGGACTCAGTGCTTTCACTGCAGTGGCCTGGGTTCAATTCCCGGTCGGGGAACTACGATCCCGCAAGCTGTGCAGCTTGGCCAAAAAATTTAAAATATTAAAAAATTTTAAAAAAATAAAAAGAATTTATGGTTATAATTCATTCTGAAGTAGAGTAATGAGGGGAAAATATTTGTAATAGTGCTTCAGATCTCATTTTGAAAACTTCCCTATATAAATAAATACACCCTAGTCTACCTTACCCTTGGGATTCAGTTTCACTTTTGTTTTGTGGTGAGGGAGATCATGTTTCCCATCCTTAAAAATATCCCTTTTTTTGGCTTTCCAATTGTTGCAAAAACAAACAAAAAATCCAGGTTGAACAATCAGGTTGAAGAGGAAGAAGATTCTAGTTCTTTCTTCCCTTCTATCTCAAACACTAGCTATATTTGTAATACTCTAAGAAAAGTACATTCTACAAAATCTAACACAAAATAAAATCAAGAACATTTCATATTGAAAATAGGTTTATTAGCATGACAATTTCACCCATTACTATATTTAAAAGGGGGTGGAAAGGAACTCAAGTTCATTTTAATTTTACTTTGAATTCTTCTATTTACATGCTCCTATGTAAATTTAGACATGTCAAATGAACATATACATGCTTAAATAAGGTATGATCAGATGTGAAGCAAGGTGTAGAAGAGTCGCATGGCATGCAACTTTTTGTGTCTTTGTTAATAACTTGCAAAAAGAAACATTAGAAGGATTATCAGTTACCTAAAGGGGGTGGAAAGATGAAGTAGAATGAAGTGAAAGGTACAAGGACAGAAGTAAGCTTTCTCTGCTGACATCTTTTGTACATGTAAATGTTTTATATATTCAAATTTAATTTTTTAAAAAGTTATCCCTAAAACTGAAAACAAATGTAAAATAAATGAACCTAACTATATAGCAATTGTATAGCATAACCACACAAAGAGGAGAATTACTTCAAGTCACTATAGAATATGTTACCATGACGATACATCCTTAGTGAGAGATATTCTAAAGAAAATAAGAACTGTAAAGAAACTTTATATCTAGTAGCACTGGTATTGTTATTGTTAAGACCAATACAAGATTATTGTTTTCAAATTAATGTATGAATATTGTAGTATAAAACAAATAATTATTTTAATGTCATTTTAATAGAGATTTCCATGTTAAAAAAATAAAGTACAAAATCAAAGGTTAGTAAAAACTCCATACTATTACTTATCCTAAAATGTTAAATTTGAATTAAAAATAACACTATGAACTCATGATTTAAATCTATACATATTTTCCTAACCGGACTAGTAGCAATGACACTCCAAGAGCAATGACACCTAGGACCAGTTTTTGGTATCTAAATGCTGTCCCCACTAAAACGAACCAGGGCTCTTTAGAGAAATGGCTTATTCCAAGCCTGCCTAAGAAGTATACAAGGTGCATCTTGGACATATGCTGTTCCAGAAAACAAACTAAGCTTTGCAGTTTGGTTCAAAGACTAACGTATTTCTGTCAAAAAGGATACAAGAACCTTCTTTAAAGGGCTCTCACTGGCCAAAGTTGAGACAAAAGAATAATGACTACACCTGAGTAAAACACACTGAATATTTAAAAGTGTGTGAGTCTGTTATGATACTTAAAGAAGAGAAAGCTGGAGGGTGCAGTGGGTGGGAGGGGATAGGTAGAAGCAGACTACACAAACTCTGTATTCTGAAAACTGGTCATTAAAAGGAAAGAATGACCAGTTTTTATCTTGCCTTTCTAGTTAGGAACCATACTTCAAGATAACCAAAGAGCTTGGGCTAATGAGGAGAAGCTCTTTATTTTATAAAGAATACCTGCTAATAAATGAAGAGAACATAATATAATCAGAAAATCATGATTTTTGCAACTCTTAATGAAACAATTGGGTCAGGCAACAACAATCACCAGTGGACACTAAAACCATTAGGAGAATTGATGAAGAACTGGTTATTTGCATGGTATCAAAATATCACCAAAGAATTAACTAAATCACTTAATAATAGAGATATATGGCTGTCTCCCCCTTAAGAAAGTAATCAATCATGAAACATGGGACTACCAGACATTCCATATCTTGAAGTGATACACTATAAAGTATTACTTATAAAGTACAAAACATTACTTATGAAGTGTTCTTGCCAAAAATGTTTAACCTTAATATAACCAAGGCTTCAAAGCTAACTTTTAGTAAATACAATGGATACAGGAACAAGTAAAATTATGAAAGAAAATAATCAGAGAAATAGTCATCATTTTTCAGAGAGAGGAGGAAAAAAAGGGGGAGATTCTATATTAAAAAGACTTAGGACATGTAACATACAAATACAATGCAGGGTCCTTGACTGGATCCTGGGACAACTGAGGAAATGTGAATATGATCTGGACGTTAGATAATATAAGGTATTGTTGTCAATTTTGTTAAGTGTGATAAAGTTATTGTGGTTATGTAAACAGAAAAAGACTTTTTTAGAGATGCACACTAAAATATTTAGGGGAGAAATGTCTTCAATTAAAATATTCTACAAAAAAACAGATGAAGCAATAAGAGTGGAATGTTAATAAATGTTAACTATTAATCCAGGTGATGGGTATTCATCATACTATCCTTTCTTCTTCATGTTTGAAAATTTTCAGAGTTGAAAAAAATCAGACGTACCTTAAAACGTTGCAAACGTCCAATTTTTTCACCAACTTCAGCCTCCATTGATATCAATTCATTCTTCTGTTTCCAATTTTCTTTTCTAAGTTGTCTCTCCATTTCTACTAAAGTAGTATATTGTCTTATGAGTGACTTTTCATTCACTTGTAAGACTGTGATCTTTCTGCTATTTTCTGAAAGTGTTTTTTTCATTTCATCTGAATCCATCTGAAGAGCACTGAGCAAATTCTGCACAAAGTCACATTTATATTACTTGTTAAATCTAGCTATCTTGGGCTTCCCTGGTGGCACAGTGGTTGAGAATCTGCCTGCCAATGCAGGGGACACGGGTTCGAGCCCTGGTCTGGGAAGACCCCACATGCCGTGGAGCAACTAGGCCCATGAGCCACTACTACTGAGCCTGCGCGTCTGGAGCCTGTGCCCCGCAACAAGAGAGGCCACGACAGTGAAAGGCCCACGCACCACGATGAAGAGTGGCCCCCGCTCGCCGCAACTAGAGAAAGCCCTCGCATAGAAACGAAGACCCAACACAAACAAAAAAAAAAATTTTTTTAATAAATAAATAAATAAGTCAGGAGCTCTTTAAAAAAAAAAAAAAAATCTAGGTATCTTAGTTTGTACAGTATTATATATTGATTTTAAAAGTGCTTTACTTACATTATATTCTTTTATTTTTATAGCATCTTGTTGGATTTGATCCTCAAGTTTTCTCTTTTCCTCTTTCATTGTTTCAGATTCTGTTTTCCAGGTCTCCTTTTCACTTAAAAAAATAAAAATGACAATACAGTAAACATAATAAAATATTTAACTATAGGAAGAGATACCTATAGATTATGGAAATTTAGTTTCCATAAAATAAGAGGAATCATAACTAGTCAATATCCGATAAGTATAAATTCCACTTGAAAGGATTTATCCTGAAAGTTATATTTTTATTTAAAAAATGAAAGGTAAAGAAATTATTTTATCAAATTATTTTCATTAATCTACAAATTATTACTCTACAATTGTTACAATATAACAATTGCAGCTGAATCTTATAAACATTTTATTAAAAACAGAAAACAATTAAGAAAATAATCAATACCCCAAACTAATTCTGGAAATCAAGTCTCAGTATTCTGACCCTACTCTTAAATTTGAGTGTTAAATACTTATAAAATATCTAGAATACAAACAAAATGAGAAATCATTAGACTTAAAAGAAGGTGTATAAGACATTGTTGCCTACCCAGACCTGCAATCTGCTTGGCATAAACCAATTATGTTGTCAGCATTCTCTTTGAACTGAATGATTCAAACCTGGACATATGACTTGGACAGCTCATTAACCCAATTCTGACTAATCAGATCTAAGTCTGCCAGCAGCCTCTGGAAAAAATTTCATGTAAAAAAAAAAAGTTATGTGAAAAAAAAATGCCCCTCTGGGCTTCCCTGGTGGCGCAGTGGTTAAGAATCTGCCTGCCAATGAAGGGGAGACGGGTTCGAGCCCTGGTCTGGGAAGATCCCACATGCCGTGGAGCAATAGGGCCCGTGAGCCACAACTACTGAGCCTGCGCGTCTGGAGCCTGTGCTCCGCAACAGGAGAGGCCGCGACAGTGAGAGGCCCGCGCACTGCGATGAAGAGTGGCCCCCGCTCGCCGCAACTGGAGAAAGCCCTCGCACAGAAACGAAGACCCAACACAGCCAAAAATAAATAAATAAATAAATAAATTTATTAAAAAAAAAAAAAATGCCCCTCTTCTTCAATGGTCATGGTTCCATCTTCCTTGAACTCCTTCCTGCATCTATTTTATAACCACCATAGGAGATAATATGACCTATACTATAAGACTCCCAAACATGACCTACCCTATAATTAGCTTTGGTTTTCTTGGTAGAGCAAATCGTAGTCACTCTTACTGTTTAAATCACCTTTGATCAGGTATTCTATTACTAAGGATATTAGTCCATTGGTACAGATGAGATGGCAGAGATAAGCACAAACAGGTTAGTTCCCCATGAAAATATATGAATAATGATGACGGTGATGATGAAGAACGATGCTAACAGCTGACATTTATAAACAGTTCATATGTGCTACAATATGCACAAAATGCTCATATCTGGGCATTTTCACATAATTCACTTAAGTTTCATAATAACCCTATGAAAAAGTATTACTATCACAGAATTTTATAGATAAGGAACTAAGACACAAAGCGGAGGTGAACAGGCAGGAAGAAAAAGTAAAAGAAAATATCTAAATATTTTTTGTTACTTAGCTTTAACACGAATATTCTACAATTATATTTATAAAGTTTTGCTAACACCTATACCTTAGGTATTCTTTATATAATAAGCTTTGTTGATGACGAATTACTGCGAATTTTCTGTTATAGTCTTCAAGAGAATCTTCTAAATTCTTTAACTTATTTTCTTTATATTCTAGTTCCTAAAAATTGGTTTAAAAATGAGAATGAAAAAAGCATCAGGATATATTTTAAATTTGAAGGTATAAATTCATATTCCGACAAGATTATAGAAAAATATACAAAAGATAATAGCAAATCCACAAGCAGCACAGGTCATTTCTATGATTATTCTGAACACCTTATGGCATATGGAATGAGGTAATATGTGTAAATGAGAAGTGCTATGAAACAGGTAAAATTATTTTCATCATACAGAATAGTTACAGTAACCATACAAATGATCAGATACAGTGGTTACAAACTTACCTTTAGCCACTCAGTCCCACATACCCTTTAGTGAACATATGCATTCATAGCTCCAGTCAAATTGTCCTTTCCAATTATTTCATTTTGAAGATGAAGAAACTTGAGACTTAGAAAGATCAAGTAACTTACTCAACATTAAAAAACTCATTAATACTACCCTTGGTAACCATTTTCTAAGCACACATGCCAAGCTCAGTGCCAAGTGCTTTACATATTGCAGATCTAACACTTGCAGTCAGGTCTGGCTGACTCCAAAGACCTTGCTACTTCTATCACTCTATGCTGCCTTAGGATTGGGAGTCCAAGTACTTGTTTTGCCACTTTGAACAGGTTTTCAGATTCCAAATTGGTTCTCTAATCTACCACAATGCTTCTCATGTGTTTTTTATATAAAGATGAAAAAAAATGAATCTTATCACAAGTAACATGACAATGCAATACTTCTATCACTTATTGACAGTGTTCCTATATTGCAGAAGAATAAATTCATGAAGAGTGCTAAAATTATAAATTTAAAAGTAATGATATAACATGAATTGTAAAGTAATGTTCTAATAAGTAAATTCTAATACTCAAAAAAAGATTAATTAATATAATTTACAAATACAAATACAAGCATTTGATAATCATAACTCAAGTATATTCACAAATGGATTATTTAGGAAAGGGAAACAGCAGTACTTATAATCAAAAACTTACTTTCATTGATTCATTTTTGTGATTATATTTGCAATGTATGTGATATTACGGGTATTCACACTCAATGAAATAATGAAAAGCATCTCTCATTAGGCCATTCATAATGACTATAATATAGACAGCAAAACTGAGAAACAAACACAGGGCAAGCAGTATCCTTTCTAATTTGCTAACAGATTGATTAACACCTTACAGGGTAAAGGGGAGAAAGAGATAAAAGACAATTTTGTTTAAAAGTTTCTTCTTGTAGTTAACACACAAAAAAAGGAACGATTCTAATCATTACACAAAAAGCTGTGTCAGGCTTTATTCATGTGAATTGCTTTTCCAACCAGCAATAAATAAAAGAGCTCACCTTATTTATACATTACTACCTCATAGTAGCTGCGTGTTATTCTATCTGTCAATCATATATTTCATATGAATGGCACGCATGCTTCTCATTCAGATGAATGGAATAAACTGCTTTTATTCATAACATTCCATCTAATATCAAAATCATTAAAAAAACATTTCACTGTTAATATTCTAAGAACGTAAAGGAATATATGATGATTAAATTATAAAACATACTATGAACTATTTTTGTTACTCACATATAAAATTTTCAGTACCTGTAAGATATGTATTAAATATTCATTCTGAGAATTAATGATATTGGCACTAGATGGTGCTATCCCATCAGGTAAGTCTACTCCTTTAAACACAACATTTGATCCTTCTGATTGTCGTAAAAGACTGGTCTCTTTTTCAAGATGATCTATCTGCAAACGAACAGTTCAGAAATGAAAATCTCATCTCTTACACCCACAGAAAGACAAATTTAAAAGCAGTAACTAACACTTCCTACTGAATATCTTGAACAAGTAGATATATGAATGCTCTGCCAAGTATTAATTAAATTATAATTTAATTTATAATTATTACTACTTAGAAATGTCTAGGAATATATTTAGAATTTTTGTATCCTTTTATGTTATATGGTACTTATTTTTCCACTAATTTAATTTAAAAAATTCAAACAGAAGCTTTCCGAATGTTGAAAGAATTAATTCAAGGGGCATTTTCTCATAAAATAGTCATTTAAAAAAAATTAAATGTTTCACATTAAATCTTTATTCATATGATTAGCATTTTCTTTTATATAATAAAATTCTCACCTTTAAATTTGCTTTTGTCAACTGTTGAGAATAATTTATAGCCTCCTTCCGAGATTCCCTGAGCTCCTGTCTTAATTCTTCATTCCTTCCAGTAAGTTGATCAACTTGGGCTTTTAAATGGAGATTGGCATCAAATATTCCTTCTGCATTCTTTGATTCTATAGCCTAATATATTTAAATTATATAGAAGAAATGTGAAGAAAAACATTAAAGTCATAGTAAAAAATCTATGTTTAAATAAAATTCACATTTAAGCATTTTACTATTCCCATGTGTAATAAAATATACCAAATCTATCTCTTATTTATAAATTTAATTTATAAAATACCAGTTTAACCTACAACAGTATTACCAAGCATACTAATCACTTCATTCTAACAATTAACAATATCTAGCTAATCCAAGTAGACTGGTAGACCAGAAAAACAACTAGACAGGAACAACATGACTAGGGTTCAAATATTAACCAATCTCTTATTTGCTGGGCAAGTGACTTAAAATTCCTTATACCTTAGCTTCCTTAACTCTAAAGAAGAGGAAATAATGTTAGCTCTGTCTACTTCACAAGGTTTTTATACAGTCAAAATGAGATAATTTATATGTAAATGCTTTGAAACCATGAAGCATCTGAATTTAAAGCATGAGCAAAGGAATGAAATAGCTACTATTTAATTAATTAAATTTTTCATTGCTTCCTCTCCATACAGTTGAAGCATACATAATAACAAAGGCAAAGTATGATAAAATAGTGTTATCCAAGAGTGCTGGATAAGCAAAAATAATCTGTCAAATATTAAAATACTATCCAAGAGGCTTCACTGCTCCTAATTCCCCAATAATGGCATATATAAATATACCTGCCCCCATGTACACATACACACAATACACATGTACCAATAGATCTGGACTTTATGGAACAAAACTGTTAAATGCAAAGTAAAGCTTCAGAAATGAAGGCAGAAGACAAAAAAAGTAAGATGAGTAAAATCATATGTAATTTCCTCTTCAGGAGGGTGATCTGGGATTTAACTCAAGGCAGTAGATCTGTAAGAGTAAGCCTTTACCCTAAGGAGATCAGAGCAGGCCATGTGGAGTAATAACTTATACTAATTCAAAGGGGATAGCAGAAAGAAGTAGGCAGAAGGAGGTATTCTGACAGATGACAAAGTAGTCTAGTTAGTTGTCTTGCTGAAAAATAGCAACATGTTATCTATAAGTCCTTGTGGTAAAATGAGATTGAATTAGATGGTGATTAGGGGCCCTGAAAAACACCCTATAGCAATAGAAAGTGAACTTAAGTGCAGAAGCCGGAATTATCTGATCTAAAGTGTCATTGATTCTGATGATTTCTTAGAGGACGTACTGTTAGGTCATTCAGATGGGGCATATCAATCAGAAAAAAAAAATGATAACCCAGAAGAGAAGCAGACAAAATCGACGGAAACAAGACTCGAGGAAGGCCACAGGCTGTCAATTAAAATTAAAAACCTTAGAATCTTTCTGGGCTATTCATTCTGTTTCTATTTGGTCACTAAACAGAGTTTCCCTTGTAGAACAGAGTTTGATCTGAGTATTAGTAGTGGGTAGCATCACAGACAAAAGATGCTCACATAAGAAAGTAAGAAGAATCATTTTAGATACTTAAAATAGTGGAGAAAAAACAAAGTCACCAACCAGAGAAGAAAAGTCAGAATTATAAAGGGATATATAGGGAATAAAGGGAATCAAAAGGGTTTCATAAATTTTGTTAAATGTTTTTCTGCCTCAGAAAGTTTTTAACATACTAGTATCACTCTCTGCTAATAAAATGGTATTATTATAAAAAAAAAAAGTTCCATGCAAAAGGGAATCAAAAGAAAGCTGGAGTAGCAATACTCATATCAGATAAAATAGACTTTAAAAGAAAGAATGTTACAAGAGACAAGGAAGGACACCACATAATGATCAAGGGATCAATCCAAGAAGTAGATATAACAATTAGAAATATATATGCACCCAACATAGGAGCACCTCAATACAGAAGTCAACAGCTAACAGCTATAAAAGAGGAAATCAACAGTAACACAATAATAGTGGGGGACTTAAACACCTCACTTCACCAATGGACAGATCATCCAGACAGAAAATTAATAAGGAAAGACAAGCTTTAAATGACACAATAGACCAGTTAGATTTAATTGATATTTGTAGGACATTCCATCCAAAAACAGCAGATTACACTTTCTTCTCAAGTGCACACAGAACATTCTCCAGGATTGATCACATCTTGGGTCACAAATCAAGCCTTGGTAAATTTCAGAAAACTGAAATCATATCAAGCATCTTTTCCGACCACAATACTATGAGATTAGAAATCAATTACAAGGAAAAAAACATAAAAAACACAAACACATGGAGGCTAAACAATACGTTCCTACATAACCAAGAGATCACTGAAGAAATCAAAAAGGAAATCAAAAAATACCTAGAGACAAATTGCAATGAAAACATGATGATCCAAAACCTATGGGATGCAGCAAAAACATTTCTAAGAGGGAAGTTCAGAGCAATACAATATTACCTCAAGAAACAAGAAAAATCTCAAATAAACAATCTAAACTTACACCTAAAGGAACTAGAGTAAGAAGAACAAACAAAACCCAAAGTTAGTAGAAGGAAAGAAATCATAAATATCAGAGCAGAAATCAATGAAACAGAAACAAAGAAAACAATAGCAAAGATCAATAAAACTAAAAGCTGGTTCCTTGAGAAGATAAACAAACTTGATGAACCTTTAGCCAGACTCATCAAGAAAAAAGAGCGAAGACTCAAATCAATAGAATTAGAAATGAAAAAGGAGAAGTAACAACAGACACTGCAGAAATACAAAGCATCCTAAGAGACTACTACAAGCAACTCTATGCCAATAAAATGGACAACCTGGAAGAAATGGACAAATTCTTAGAAATGCACAACCTTCCGAGACTGAACCAGGAAGAAATAGAAAATATGAACAGACCAATCGCAAGCACTGAAATGGAAACTGTGATTAAAAATCTTCCAACAGGGGCTTCCCTGGTGGCACAGTGGTTGAGAATCTGCCTGCCAATGCAGGGGACACGGGTTCGAGCCCTGGTCTGGGAAGATCCCACATGCCGCGGAGCAACTAGGCCCGTGAGCTACAATTTACTGAGCCTGCGCGTCTGGAGCCTGTGCTCCGCAACAAGAGAGGCCGCGATAATGAGAGGCCCACGCACCGCGATGAAGAGTGGCTCCCACTTGCCGCAACTAGAGAAAGCCCTCGCACAGAAACGAAGACCCAACACAGCCATAAATAAATAAATAAATAAACCCAAAAGTTAAAAAAAAAAAAAAAAAAATCTTCCAACAAACAAAAGCCCAGGACCAGATGGCTTCACAGGCGAATTCTATCAAACATTTAGAGAAGAGCTAACACCTATCCTTCTCAAACTCTTCCAAAATATAGCAGAGGGAGGAACACTCCCAAACTCATTCTATGAGGCCACCATCACCCTGATACCAAAACCAGACAAAGATGTCACAAAGAAAGAAAACTACAGGCCAATATCACTGATGAATATAGATGCAAAAATCCTCAACAAAATACTAGCAAACAGAATCCAACACTACATTAAAAGGATCATACACCATGATCAAGTGGGATTTATCCCAGGAATGCAAGGATTCTTCAATATACGCAAATCAATCAATGTGATACACCATATTAACAAATTGAAGGAGAAAAACCATATGATCATCTCAATAGATGCAGAAAAAGCTTTTGACAAAATTCAACACCCGATTATGATAAAAACTCTCCAGAAAGTGGGCATAGAGGGAACCTACCTCAACATAATAAAGGCCATATACGACAAACCCACAGCAAACATCATTCTCAATGGTGAAAAACTGAAAGCATTTCCTCTAAGATCAGGAACGAGACAAGGATGTCCACTCTCACCACTATTATTCAACATAGTTTTGGAAGTTTTAGCCACGGCAATCAGAGAAGAAAAAGAAATAAAAGGAATCCAAATTGGAAAAGAAGAAGTAAAGCTGTCACTGTTTGCAGATGACATGATACTACACATAGAGAATCCTAAAGATGCTACCAGAAAACTACTAGAGCTAATCAATGAATTTGGCAAAGTAGCAGGATACAAAATTAATGCACAGAAATCTCTTGCATTCCTATACACTAATGATCAAAAATCTGAAAGTGAAATTAAGAAAACACTCCCATTTACCACTGCAACAAAAAGAATAAAACACCTAGGAATAAACCTGCCTAAGGAGACAAAAGAACTGTATGTAGAAAATTATAAGACACTGATGAAAGAAATTAAAGATGATACAAATAGATGGAGAGATATACCATGTTCTTGGATTGGAAGAATCAACATTGTGAAAATGACTCTACTACCCAAAGCAATCTACAGATTCAATGCAATCCCTATCAAACTACCACTGGCATTTTTCACAGAACTAGAACAAAAAATTTCACAATTTGTATGGAAACACAAAAGACCCTGAAAAGCCAAAGCAATCTTGAGAAAGAAAAACGGAGCTGGAGGAATCAGGCTCCCTGACTTCAGACTATACTACAAAGCTACAGTAATCAAGACAGTATGCTACTGGCACAAAAACAGAAATATTGATCAATGGAACAGGATAGAAAGCCCAGAGATAAAGCCACGCACATATGGTCAACTTTTCTTTGATAAAGGAGGCAAGAATATACAATAGAGAAAAGACAGCATCTTCAATAAGTGGTGCTGGGAAAACTGGACAGCTACATATAAAAGAATGAAATTAGAACACTCCCTAACACCATACACAAAAATAAACTCAAAATGGATTAAAGACCTAAATGTAAGGCCAGACACTATCAAACTCTTAGAGGAAAATACAGGCAGAACACTCTATGACATAAATCACAGCAAGATCCTTTTTGACCCACCTCCTAGAGAAATGGAAATAAAAACAAAAATAAACAAATGGGACCTAATGAAACTTAAAAGCTTTTGCACAGCAAAGGAAACCATAAACAAGATGAAAAGACAACCCTCAGAATGGAACAAAATATTTGCAAATGAAGCAACTGACAAAGGATTAATCTCCAAAATTTACAAGCAGCTCATGCAGCTCAATATCAAAAAAACAAACAACCCAATCAAAAAATGGGCAGAAGACTTAAACAGACATTTCTCCAAAGAAGACATACAGATTGCCAACAAACACATGAAAGAATGCTCAACATCATTAATCATTAGAGAAATGCAAATCAAAACTACAATGAGATATCATCTCACACCGGTCAGAATGGCCATCATCAAAAAATCTACAAGCAATAAATGCTGGAGAGGGTGTGGAGAAAAGGGAACCCTCTTGCACTGTTGGTGGGAATGTAAATTGATACAGCCACTATGGAGAACAGTATGGAGGTTCCTTAAAAAACTAAAAATAGAACTACCATATGACCCAGCAATCCTACTACTGGGCATATACCCTGAGACAACCATAATTCAAAAAGAGTCATGTACCACAATGTTCATTGCAGCTGTATTTACAATAGCCAGGACATGGAAGCAACCTAGGTGTCCATCGACAGATGAATGGATAAAGAAGGTGTGGCACATATATACAATGGAATATTACTCAGCCATAAAAAGAAACGAAATTGAGTTATTTGTTGTGGGGTGGATGGACCCAGAGTCTGTCATATAGAGTGAAGTAAGTCAGAAAGAGAAAAACAAATACCGTATGCTAACATATATATATGGAATCTAAAAAAAAAAAAAAAGAAATGGTCATGAAGAACCTAGGGGCAAGATGGGAATAAAGACACAGACCTACTAGAGAACGGACCTGAGGACACGGGGAGGGGGAAGGGTAAGCCGGGACAAAGTGAGAGAGTGGCATGGACATATATACACTACCAAATGTAAAATAGATAGGTAGTGGGAAGCAGCCACATAGCACAGGGAGATCAGCTCGGCGCTCTGTGACCACCTACAGGGGTGGGATAGGGAGGGTGGGAGGGAGGGAGACACAAGAGAGAAGAGATATGGGGATATATGTATATGTATAACTGATTCACTTTATTATAAAGTACAAAGTAACACACCATTGTAAAGCAATTATACTCCAATAAAGATGTTGAATAAAAAAATTTTTTTAAAGTGTATGGAGACACAAAAGACCCCGAATAGCCAAAGTAGTCTTGAGGGGGAAAAAATGGAGCTGGAGGAATCAGACCCCTGACTTCAGACTATACTACAAAGCTACAGTAATCAAGACAATATGGTACTGGCACAAAAACAGAAATATAGATCAATGGAACAGGATAGAAAGCCCAGAGATAAATCCACGCACCTATGGTCAACTAATCTATGACAAAGGAGGCAAGGATATACAATGGAGAAAAGACAGTCTCTTCAATAAGTGGTGCTGGGAAAACTGGACAGCTACATGTTAAAGAATGAAATTAGAACACTCCCTAACACCATACACAAAAATAAACTCAAAATGGAATAGACACCTAAATGTAAGACCGGACACTATAAAACTCTTAGAGGAAAACATAGGAAGAACACTCTTTGACATAAATCACAGCAAGATCTTTTTTGATCCACCTCCTAGAGTAATGGAAATAAAAACAAAAATAAACAAATGGGACCTAATGAAACTTAAAAGCTTTTGCAAAGCAAAGGAAACTACAAACAAGACAAAAAGACAACCCTCAGAACGGGAGAAAATATTTGCCAATGAATCAATGGACAAAGGATTAATCTCCAAAATATATAAACAGCTCATGCAGCTCAATATTAAAAAAACAAACAACCCAATCCAAAAATGGGCAGAAGACCTAAGTAGACATTTCTTCACAGAAGACATACACATGGCCAAGAAGCACATGAAAAGCTGGTCAACATCACTAATTATTAGCGAAATGCAAATCAAAACTACGATGAGGTATCTCCTCACACCGGTTAGAATGGGCATCATCAGAAAATCTACAAACAACAAATGCTGGAGAGGGTGTGCAGAAAAGAGAACCCTCTTGCACTGTTGGTGGGAATGTAAATTGACACAGCCACTATGGAGAACAATATGGAGGTTCCTTAAAAAACTAAAAATAGAATTACCATATGACCCAGCAATCCCACTACTGGGCATATACCCAGAGAAAACCGTAATTCAAAAAGACACATGCACCCCAATGTTCATTGCAGCACTATTTACAATAGCCATGTCATGGAAGCAACCTAAATGCCCATCAACAGACGAATGGATAAAGAAGATGTGGTACGTATATACAATGGAATATACTCAGCCATAAAGAGGAACAAAATTGGGTCATTTGTTGAGACGTGGATGGATCTAGAGACTGTCATACAGAGTGAAGTAAGTGAGAAAGAGAAAAACAAATATCGTATATTAACGCATATATGTGGAACCTAGAAAAATGGTACAGATGAACCAGTTTGCAGGGCAGAAATTGAGACACAGATGTAGAGGACAAACGTATGGACACCAAGGGGGGAATGTGGCGGGCGTTGGGGGTGGTGGGATGAATTGGGCGATTGGGATTGACATATATACACTAATATGTATAAAATAGATAAGTAGTAAGAACCTGCTGTATAAAAAAATAAAATAAAATTCAAAAAAAAGTATTCAACTATTGACTAGTCATCATAAAAAAAAGCAATTCAATGAATAAGACTTTTTTCTATATAAATCAAGCATAGTATAATAATGCATGTTAAGTATGTTCAGATTATGTAAATGACATAGATTTAAATATTAAGAATCTAAAAATGTATGTTTTATTCAAGTTTATATAACAGACACTCATCAATACTGTAGAACTCTTAAGTCCCTATATGGTAAATATAAATAGAACATCATTTAATGGCTAAAATCTTTCTCATAGTAATTCTTAAGTCTTTAAATATTCAAAATATTCTTACTACATACTATTACACTTCTAGGTTTGTGGTGTAAGGTCCTAACAGACCTACCCTCCCACATTTAACAAGTGAATACAAAAAACTACTACATAAAAGTTCTAGAAAATGAACAAAAGCAACAGATTTTGGAGGGGACTTGAAACTTGGAAGACAGGACTAGCAAGCAGTAAATTTGTTGTTTTTAAGGCTTAACTGTGAGGGCAAGCTGCAGTTCCAGTGACCTGTCTTCTTTCCGGCCTAAAAACCAGAGGATAGGGCCCAAAGCCACAGAACAGTGAGAGGGGAATTCCAGAAAGAAAAGCACCAACAAAAGGGATCTTCAAATTCTGTGTAAAAGCTCTGCCAGGTCTCAAGCTGACCGTTAAAACAGAAAAATGGAGATGACAGAAGAAAGTATCAGTGAACTTGAAGATAAATCAATGGGAATTATCCAACTGGGAACAGAAAAGATAAAAAATTAGGAACAAAAAAATGAACAGAGCCTCAAGGAGTTGTGGGACAATATCAAAAGGTCTAACATGTTTCACTGCGTCCCAGAGAGAATGAGGCAAAAAAATGATTGAAGAAATTAATGGCAGAAAACTTCCCAATTGTGGTGAATAGCATAAGTTAACAGATTCAAGCTCAGCAAACCCCAAACAAGCTACACACACACACACACACACACACACACACACACACCCTTGGCACATTGCAGTCAAACTGGCGAAAACCAAATAAAAAGAGAAAGTTTTGAAAGTAGCCCAAGAAGAACTACACATTTCATACAGGAGAACAATGACTCAAATGACAACAAATGTTTCATCAGAAACTGTGGAGATCAATGAGAGTGGAACAACATCTTTGAAGTGATGAAACAACAAAATAAAACCATTAATATAAAAATAACTTACATTAACTAGTCTTTCAAGACTGGGAATAATTAGAGATGTTTCCCCTCCTTTAACATCAGGATCTTTCTGCATTTCCTTAATAGCTTGCAATATTTCTTTCATACCTTCTTCAAGTTGCTTATTTTCTTCAACTAATTCTTTTACTAAAATGAAATATTTTTTTCATTGAATGAATAGATTTTTTTACAATTTACACTATGCTATATAGATGACAAATATTTCACATACAGTAAAAATAACCCATTTATAAAATGCAAATACAAATAAATGTACAAAAATTTCAACTATAAACCCAATGTGTGAATAATGAAGTTAAGTCGCACACCTATTTAAATCCTGTGCATATACGTATATATCTCATGGCTGAAAGAAATAAATCATAAGCATACTTTGCCTTTACTTTATATTAAAAATTTCTTAAATTTGTTTTTCTAACTGCACTTTCATTAGAGAATAAAAGAGAAAAATAGACTTACTTATCATCACAATAAATTCAGATTAATAACATGCTCTGAAAATGAATATAGCAAGGTAAACCAAATAGATGAATGAGAGACTGAAGTCTATACATTATAGAGTTAGTTAAGGCTAAAACAGACTAGAAAACAGAATGTAGTAAAGTCCTTTCAATCCCATAATTTTCAGTACAAACTAAATAAATAAGAAAAATAAGAGATAATAGTGACTTACATTTATTCTGAAATTTGGCTACTATTGTTCTACTTCTTTCTAAATCTCTTTCCTTTTCAATTAGTTCTCTTGAAAGAAATTCATTCTAAACAAAACATAAAGAGAAAAAAATTGATTTTCTAAAAAAATGACAATAGTTTATAGTTTTGAAGTTTAAAGAAGTTTGACCAATCGAGGTTTAACACACCCACAGCAAGGTACAGAAACGTAGCAGCACTCACAAAAATAAAATAAAATCTAAAAGGTAAAACAGATAATGATCCTCCTCCCACCTTCTCCCTCCCCCACCCCACACCCATGGCAAAAGGCAAACAGATAAGGAAGGTTTTTGTCTTTGGCACCACAATCATCTCTTTTAATGATCTGCCTTTACACTACCCGTTCTGCCTGGCTTCTATGACATTCAAGTTCTATTTCTGCATTTCTACTCTGTGCTTCTTTGATCAATAAATCCTGTGCTATGGCTTCATTCTAAAGAAACATTTAATAAATTAGGCAAGTCAATGAGTTCATTTCAGATGTATTGCATTTTTAGATCTTTTAAAAGACAGAATGTGTATAAATTAGTGTTAATGTGCAAACATAAAAGAATTCTTATTATAATTGCTACTTATCGAATTTTGTTAGAGAAGTCATAAAAAAGAATTAAAAAAAAAAAATCTCAGGGATGTAATTTGGAGGAGAGCTCACCTGAGATCTAAGAAATACTAGTTCTGTCCGTAGCTGTTCTATAAGATTTGCAAGTGGATCTATCTGAGATAATTTTGATTATGCAGTAATTGGCACAGGGTCCAGAACATTAACTTCAAGTTTACTTTTCAAAATCTCTGTCTGTACAGGTACTTCACTTTTTCCTACATCTTCTTTGAAATTGGTATCAGTTTAGTAGTTTATTGGGGTATGAACCTGTTCATCTTCTGATGTTGCTACTTGTGATTTAGCCACGTCAGCTCTATTTTCATGAATTTGTTGACAAAGTTTTGCAGATTTTTGCCTAAGTGATAACTTCTGCATTAAGTCTGAAGCTGTTGATAAGGCTCGTAAAGAAGAATCACTTTTTTGTGTGAAATTAGTCTTCTCAAGTGCCTGATGGCTTCCTGATACTTTCTTCATAGACTCATCAGAAACAGAGTATAAATGGTCATTTATTTCTTCATGATTCTCCCTACTAAAGGTATTGACTAATGATTCTAGATTTGTTAAAGACTGTAGACAGGGTGCTTTAAAAATCTCCCTTATTGTAATAGTTTCTGGAGGTGAAATATTATCTTTCACTTGTATAGATGGAGAATGTCTAGTTAAAGAGACAAAAGGATCCACTTCACTTTCTACACTATGACGAATTTCAGATAACATTCTTGATAATGATCCTATAGTCATATTCTCTTCAGGCTCATTCTGATATGACTGTGGAGTATTGAATGATGGTCTCCTATGCGGCAGCTCCACTTTATCTGAACTCCTAATCTGTATTCAGAGTAAATAATGTCTCATTAATGAATCTTGGGATTGACAGGTTATTGAAATAAAACATTTTCCTTTTATTTAACAAGTATAAAAAGAAGCAATGTCCAAAATGAGATAATGGGGGCAGAAATGAAAGCCCTGATAATAATATTTTTCTTTATTCTCTTCACCATAGCAGTACCTTACTATTTACCTTTGATTGTGCTTCACTCATATTTTTGAGGCTTATGAAATCAAATTTTCTTTCTCCCATTTTATTCTCTTGAGAAAAGTTTTCAGTTAGGTTCAGGTCCTCAACAGTTAATCCTACATATAAAAGAATTAACAAATGAGAAACATAAAAATAACTCTGCTATTATTCCAATACTTTAACTCTTAAAAACTAGAATCACGTTTTAACTCAAACAAAAGGTAGAATAATTATTTCCAAAATCCTTGATCTATATGTAGCCTCCTATACAACTTCCTGATTTAGCTCACTTTTAATAAGATATTAATGAGTTGTTTATTTTTTGATATTGAGCTCCATGAGCTGTTTGTATATTTTGGAGATTAATCGTTTGTCTGTTGTTTCATTTGCAAATATTTTCTCCCATTCTGAGGGTTGGCTTTTCGTCTTGTTTATGGTTTCCTTTGCTGTGCAAAAGCTTTTAAGATACAATGGAATATTACTCAGCCATGAAAAGAAACGAAATTGAGTTATTTGTAGTGAGGTGGATGGACCTAGAGTCTGTCATACAGAGTGAAGTAAGTCAGAAAGAGAAAAACAAATATCATATGCTAATGCATATATATGGAATCTAAAAAAAAAAAAATGGTATTGATGAAACTAGTGGCAGGGCAGGAATAAAGACGTAGACATAGAGAATGGACTTGAGGACACGGAGGGGGCGTTGGGGGAAGCTGGGGCAAAGTGAGAGTAGCATTGACATATATACACTACCAAATGTAAAACAGATAGCTAGTGGGAAGCAGCAGCATAGCACAGGGAGATCAGCTCGGTGGTTTGCGACGACCTAGAGAGGTAGGATAGGGAGGGTGGGAGGGAGGTTCAAGAGGGAAGGGATATGGGGATATATGTATGCATATGGCTGATTCACTCTGTTGTACAACAGAAACTAACATAGTATTGTGAAGCAATTATACTCCAATAAAGATGTATTCAAAAAAATAAATAAAATAAAATAAAAATAATCTTAAAAAAAGATATTAATGAAAAACAATTACAAATTTTATCTTCTCTATCATTCTTTTCCCATATTAATAAGTACTAAAATAGTTAAAAGACACATATTAAGAAAGTAGATAAGAATCATGAGTAATGATTAAATTGCTTAATATACTAATAAATTACGAAGTTTTGCCCTTCTAGAAATTTTTGATGTATTGTACTATAGACAGCATAATGCTAAAAAAAACAAAACAAAAACAAACAAACAAAGAAACCTCTATTATTCATAGATACTTGTGGGCTTGGGCCAAGTTAGAAAAAAAATTCCTTCTCTATAGTCTTACAAAAAAGCACCGTAATAGCTATTAAAAAAATAAACCAACTGTTCTCTTTATATCATGTAAGATAAAACAAAACAAAAAATTGTTAATTTTTATTCAATAAAACATTACTTTCACTTAGTAAAGAATAATATACAATTAAAGCTTCCAATGCATAGCTTTTAAGGAAAAATAAAATATTAAAAGTAATTTATATTGACAAAAATTACTAAGTTTTATTATTACTAATCACAACGTACTGGGATTGTCTAGAAATTAATACAGACTATATTGCAAATTTTTCAAAAGTCCATGATTCTGATGTTTGTTTTTTGTTCACTTATTATTCTTTTAACTGTTTAGATTTAGGACTAAACTCAATGACACCCACTCATACACTCTTCATCAGGCCATTATTTTCATTTAGCAAACTTGTAGCAAAACCACAGTAATATAGCAATACTATTTCTAACATACAGAAAATTACAGATCCAGACAATTCATTTTCCAATGATTCTTTTAAAGGTTTGGAATAACAGTATACCTGAAGTTGCAGTTCTTTTTCCTTTTTCTTGAGCCATTTGACGAATTTTTTTCTTCAGATCAAGTCTTTCTTCCTCTAGGCTTTCAATCTACAAAATTAAAATTGTTAGTATTTTTCTTTATTTCAACCAGGAAAATAACCAATTGACTACTGCACTTGCCTCTTTCAAAAGAATCTGGTTTTCAGCTCTGTACTGCTGCTGTTTTAAACTTTTGCTATTTCTGAATTCAGTTAAATCAATCATTGTCTTTGGTTCAAGGCCTAAAATAAAAAGCAAAATGATTAAAACCTTATTAATATTCAAATGAACTATGAAAACTTCATCCAGCAACTGGTTATCATCAAGCAACTGGTTATAATCTATTTAGCCAGCATCACTGAAGAACGGGGGACTTTTTGTTCAAGAATTTTTCAGGTATTTGAACTGTAACCGTACAAGCTAAAATTTTATCACAATTACTAATGGAAATCTTGACAAAGACAATTATGATCTGTCTTCCATGTTGGACTGTCAGAGAGGTACTATAATGTATTAAAAACAGAAGCTTTGTAATAAAACAGAGTTGGGTTCAATTCCCACTTTCAACTATTAACTGGTTGTAGGGATAATACTATATGTAAGTACATGTGTATGAATGTATACACGTATTTCTTTGTGGCTTGTTGTCAGAGGTATAATAAAATTAACCCAAATAAAGTACTTATAGCAGTGCTTGGCACATAGTAGTCAATATTAATATCAATATCAATTATATTTTATCATGACTAGACTGATGCTCTCAGTGTGCCTCTTTCCTAACTTCCCATTACTAAGCAGCTATGCTCTGAAAACCAGATATCAAGATTGTCTCAAGTAATTATAAAGCAAGATTTGGGGCCTTTAAAAAACAGAAAATCTGGTGTTTGTGACGGCTCAGTCACCTTTAGGAATGTCCAGACTGAAGTTGGCCGTGATCTGATAGATCAAGTTGATTAGAGTAAGTCTAACTTGAGGTCCTGGCATGACTCTGGGTCCTAGATAGACACTTTTTTACAAATAAATAATATGTATAAAATATTTATTTTTCCTTCCTTTAGAGAATAGTTTTTACAGGTGATCATTTTAACTCTAAGAAAGCATTAACTGGTATTTACCAAGTATAATGAAATCATGATTTAGATATTTATTTCCATTTTAAAGTAGCAATTTAGATTGGACTGTTGTAACATTCAAACTAGTAATATTCACTAATGAAATATTTACTGATATCAATATATAAACTCTCAAGCTATATTTACTAATTACTTCTTAGAATCAATAGTAACCTTAAAATACTCAACCCAAGTAAAACTTAGTGCAAATTATAAAAGTCAAGTATTTAAAAGTCTTAAAAAGGATTAAACAGTATTTCTAAATGTCCCCATGCATTCATCTGAAACTAGAGCATTTTGCAAACTAACAAACTACTTTTGTTGGAAAAAAATAAAAGGTTAACTTCTAATAGTGGTATTAACTAAGTAGCTTTCCTTTTTTTAAGCATGCAATTATTATTGAAGAGATCTCGGACTGAATATAGCAGTGCTCCAGGTCTGCCCAACCACCATCCCAGCTCCATCAAATCCATAATCCCACTTCAACTGGAACAGCTCCACTTTTACTTGTTTTAAATATTTTTATAGGAGGAATTATTTAAAAAAAAAAAAAAGCATCCAACTATTTAAAAATAATCATAAACGACAAAAAAATGACTTGACAATTAGGTTGAGCAAACTACATATCTTAAAAGATGACTTACCCATACGCTCTTTAAGTGCCTCATTCTCATCAAGGAAATCATTGATCTTCAATTCAAGTTTATTGATTTCCTTTGTCAATACTTCAATCTCTTGATCTCTTATTTTAATTTGGTTTTTACAATTCTTTATTTCAATAACAGCATCTTCTAAGCCATAAACTCCCTGAAAAATACCCAATGTAATTTAAAGATAACATTGTTTATTTGAATAAATTGTCAAATTCATGAATTTGTTTTCTTATTAAGTCTGAGGGGAAGTGCACATATAACTAAGATTTACATCTGTAAACTGTGTTTTTTACTGTACTTTTAAAAAACAAATCCAGTAATAATAATAACGGGAAATGGAACAGTTGAAATTTCCCAGTACAGCATCCTAATGGCAAAGTGACTCAGAATATTACACATAAAACACTTAACAAAATATAGAAAAGGAATAGTAAGGGAGAATCAGCAATACCATTAGAATATGTAGGTTATTAGTTGCCTGACTTAGCAGTAATCAGATTTAAAAATATAAAAAGTACAAAGTAAGGCTGTGTTGGCACAGTAGGTGGTAAAACTGTCTCTGTTACAACTTTTAGACAACTAATCAACGGTGTCACATCTACATGGTGGTACAATGACACAGATTACGAAGAATCTAATCCTGCTGCCTCACCAAAGCTGATTATCTGGGCAAAATGCTTTAATCAAATGGTTTGAAAACAATTCTGCCAAAAAGTAAATGCTGCACAAAAGTTTGAACACTTCAGTATAAATCAATTAGGATAATCTTTATCACGAGATACTTCTGGAATGTTTTTAAATGGTATACAGAAAATGGCACAGAACAGTCTATAAGTGGCAAGAATAATTCTAAGCTCCTTGATTGACAAGATAAAAATACATACCGATTCATAATCTTTTAATCGCTTCAAAGTCTCAACTAGTTCTTTATCCTTTTCCCTAGCATCAGCTTCAGCCAGTTCAGCTGTTCTCTCAGCCTCTTTAGTTCTCTCTTCTAAAATTTGAACCTTAGACTGAATTTTCATATAATGAGTCCGTTGAGAAAGTGCTGAAGCTCCTACAGGGTAAAAATTAAAATCATGAATGAACTGAATTGACTACTTACTCCTATAAAACACTGGTTCCAGTATGGGAAGCAGGAAAAGTGGTATGTCACTAAAAAAAGTCCATTTAATATTATAATTTTATATTTGTAAAATAAAGTTTTGATTTGGTTTTATTTATAAAACTAAAAAGGAAATTTTAATAAAATCTTAGCTGAAAGGGTACAGATTATAAAAGATTGGAAAACACTGCTTTACAAAGAATGATAATTGTGGCAAAGGCTGCTGTTTCTAATAGTTAAGCTCCCTTTCGTCCACTGTAATAAACTATGGATTTTTAGATGGACACATGGCCACTTGAAATAAAGACGAAATTTCCACCTACATTCCAGTAGCTAGGTGTGGTCATGAGACTAATAGGATATAAACAGAAAGACCATGTGCACATTTCAGGAAATGTTTTTAGAGGAGAGGAGTGAAATTTTCTTTTCTCCTTCCTCCTTTCTGCCAGCTGGAATATGGACAGTAGGGCTGGAACTCAAACAGTCTTCTTAGAACATGAGATGGAAGCCACATGCTGATAGTCAAAGCAACAAGATACAGGGTCCCTGGTATCTGGTATTTGTACAAGTAGCTCACCTACACTAAACTAGTTGCCTCAACTTTGATTATATCATGGAAAAGTACATTTCCATCCTGTTTAAACCGTTGTTACATTTGATTTTTTTCTGTCACTTGCAGCTAAACTTAACTGTAACTAATAGTTTAAAAATTCCTACTTGTACATCTTAACAAACTGTTGCTAAGACCAAAATATAGTATTGGTATCATTCTAAAATTTACTGACAATCATTCTTACACTCATCCATAATAAACATCTACTGATTTACAGGGCATATACTTACATACGGGCACTGGACTAGTGTGGGAGATCACACATGTTTATAAGAAGTGAGCCCTGTTCTCTGGAGTGAACAGCCTAGCTGGAGAATGTGACAGAGGCTCCTGTCCCCAAAATCTATTCTCCCTTTCTTCTGCAAGGCCCTCCACAATATATTACCTGCCTATCCTTCAGTACATGCCCTTTGCTTCTTGCCTCCTCTTCCTCTACCTCGCTGTTTGGGATTGGATGTGAGGGTAAAGTTCCATTTTGCATGAGGCAGATGAAGGCAATACCCTAGACTGCCTAATTCTAGACCAATACACAAGTGAGAAATAAACTTCTATCTTGATTTTGCCACCATTTTTCAGATGCTTCTGCGAGCTAAAACTAATCCTAACCAATGAAGGGAGAACACCATTAACTGTCATGTACAAGTTAAATTCAAGATACAGAGTATACTCTAGTACACACACCTTCTGTGGACTTTAGGAATTACATGACTACGGACTGACAGAAGTGTCACTATATAAGACCTCTTCCTTATTTGACAGCAGAGATCAACCGCCACTTTTTCTCCTGGTGGCTGGAATATGCAAACCCCACAACATCAGTGATCCTTTTAAAGCAATTTAAGCTGTCAAAGAATAATTCTAATACATACATAATACAGACACATGTAGAAATAAGTATAGCAAGTGGGCCTTGATGCTGCTCAACAATCACACTATACTTCCCTGGTCTGGTTCATTCTTCCAGATGACCATTTCCTACCTTCTCTTGACTTCTCTCTCCTCAAACTTCTAATATATCTGCCTCTATCCTCACTTTCAGCTGAGAACCTTGCTTCCTCATTCACTGAGAAAACCAAAACTTTTACTGTCAGGACATCTACCCAGCCACATCTGACGGTAACTATACAGTCCACCTTTCTTCCTGTTACTATGGATGAACTCTCTGTGCTCCTAAGCCAACTACTCCACTGAACACTAGATCCCATCCCATTGCCTTCTCAGGAATATTACTCCAGAAGTCCTTCTCTCCCTCCCTTGCTTCATCAATTCATGAATTGCTTCCTCTTTAATGGATCTTTCCTATTAACTTAGAAGCATGATTATTTCTTCCATTTAAAAGAGAAAAACATTTTCTTTATCCCCCTTTCCCCTCAAGCTACCACTCTATTTTTCTCCTTTCCTTCACAGAAACAGCACTCAAAAGTCTCTGTATTGGCTCTATTTCATCTCTACCCATTTTCTCTTGAACCAAAAATGATCACTGCTAAATCCAGTGGTCAATTTTCAGCGCTCCTCTTGTCTTAGCAGCAGCAGTGAATACCGTACGGAACACAGTTGCTTATGCTCTTCCTTGATGACATTCCACATGTGAGTTCCAGGGCTCTACATGCTCCTGGTTTTCCTCCCATCTCTCTGGTCATTCCTTCCCAGTCTTTTTGGTTGTTCCTTTTCATCTCCCCAAGTTCTAAAGTAAAAGCATCCCAGGGCTCAGTCTTAAGATTTTTCTTTTTAACCAACATTTTCTCCTTTGATGATCTCAGCCAGCTTCATGACTTCAAGTACCATTTTTATGCATAAAGTTCCCAAATTAATATGTTTAGCCTAGACTGTCCTCATGAACCTCAGACTTCTATATACAAGTACCTACTTAACATTTTCACTCAGATGTCTAATAGGCATCTCACACTTAACATGTCCAGTTTAACTAAGTACCTGACCATCTCTAAACCTGCTCTTTCCACAGCCCTCCCCAGCATTCAGACCAAAAGCCCTGATAACTTTTACATCCTACATCTGATCTGTCAGCAAATTTCGTTTCTATCACCTTCAAAATACATCCAGAACTGACTACATATAACTCCACTGCTACCTCCATGCTTTAAACTACCATCACCTGTCTCCAGGTTATTGCAGTAGTCTTATAACAGGTTCCCTGCTTCTCTCCTTACCACTCCTAAAGCCTATGGCAGACACAGTCCAAGTCAAAATATATCACTCCTTTCTTCAGAAATTTTCTTTGATGTCCATTCTCACTTAAAAGAAAAGCCGAAGTCCTTACAATGAACTGTAAGGCCCCATATGATATGGCCCCTCGTTACCTCTCTGATCTCATCACCTACTACTGCCCACTTGCTCCCGCTGCTCCAGCCAAAAAGGCTTCTTTGTTGTTCCTCAAACATGCTCAGTACACTCCTGCTTCAGTGCCCTGCACTTACTCGCACTGCTTAGGGACATCCACATGGCTCACTCCCTCATCTTCTTTAAGTCTTTGTTCAAATATCTCCTCAGTGAGGCTTTTGCCTCACTATCTAAATTACAACCACACTACCATTATTTCACTTACACACAAACACACACATAGACTCACTCATTATTTCCCCTTTGTGTCTAATTTTTTTTTATCTTCAGCAATTACAATAAATATGTCATGAACTTATTATGAATAGTTTGCATTAATGTGCTCTGGTATAACTACAGTATATAGTGTTTTGGAAATATAAGATCACTAATGTTGTAAGGGCTTACATTCAGAGGATGTGATGAGTTAGGTAAGCTAGCATGACCCAAGGTAGGGAGAATATGATGACATATCAAGTTGGGTAAGGTTAATTCAAATGTTGACAAGTCAATTACTTCTGAAAAATCTCTGCGATGTTGCTACACTGATCAAAATTTTATTTTCTTCCATTCTTTGTTAATTACAAAAAGGAGGATAAATACAATTATATCACCATTTTTCACTTCTTTTATACAGCCAATCTGGTAATAGAGGTTAATGTAATTTTCATCAGAGAAAAACTACAGAAAACACTGCCATCATTTACATGTGTAAATACTAATATCATAAATACAGTAGTCAATAATACCTTGTACAATTTTTTTAAAAATATAAAATTCAAATAAAGAAAAATCACTAATATATCTGTTGGCATAACATAATTTCATTTTAATACAAATAAAATATTTTAAAAACTTAATGGTATATAAAATGACTATATACTTATAAAACATTGAATTACCTTTGTTTCTTTGGAGCTCATTTTTCAAATCTTCAATAATAAAAGTATTTTTTTCCATTTCTTTCGTATATTGCTCTACTTGGTCAGTGAGCATCTTAATTTGACTGTCTCGTTCTTGTATACCCTATAAAATATTTTGAATATTACATATTATCACTTTATGAATATTAATCTACATTTTTAAAGTAAGAGAAAAGGTAGGTCTTGTTTTTTTCAACAAGACTATAGAATATATTTTTTGTGAGTCAAAACTGTGCCTTTTACTATTTTGTATACCTCAACTGCACTAATCACTGTAGGAATACTGCTGTCACTCTAGTACTTAAAGATGATATAAGGGCTAGCACTCTCACAAATACGAATTTCAGAACTCTCTAATATTTGTGGCTTCTTATGACTCCTTTTGTGTTACTTTTCTTCATCATCCATCTAATTCTATCTTTTTATCATTTTATGTTTGTGTTTTACCTTGTGCTTTTTTCCTTTACTCAACTTAGCTTTCACCCCTGCAGTACTTCATTCAAAAATCTTGTCCCGGGGCTTCCCTGGTGGCGCAGTGGTTGAGAGTCTGCCTGCCAATGCAGGGGACACGGGTTCGAGCCCTGGTCTGGGAAGATCCCACATGCCGTGGAGCGACTAGCCCCGTGAGCCACAATTGCTGAGCCTGCGCGTCTGGAGCCTGTGCTCCGCAACAAGAGAGGCCGCGATAGTGAGAGGCCCGCGCACCGCGATGAAGAGTGGCCCCCACTTGCCGGAACTAGAGAAAGCCCTTGCACAGAAGCGAAGACCCAACACAGCCATAAATAAATAAATAAAATAAATTAAAAAAAAAAAAAAAAAAAAAATCTTGTCCCTTGCAATTGTCCTTATTCTCCAAATACTTCCCAAATTTCCTTCTTTCTTTTGGACTATGACTAGAGAGCACAGTTGATGCAAGTGTAACTTCTTTCTATATGAATATATTTGTACTATCAATAAAAAAAAAATTTTATACAGTACAAATTATAACCATACTTTAGCTTATTTCACATTGTACAGGATATTTCAGCACTAAAACACAACACAATAGACTTTAGTAACAGAGTATTAAGATATTTTTAAAATTTCTAAAAGTTTTTAAAGTTTCTTATTAAATAATTCCCAATCAAAACAATAAATGTATTATCTGCATCAATAGAGAAAAATACATAAAATAATTTTATTCCTAAGTCTAAACTTAATTCTAATTTTTTCTTGGGACTGGACGGTGTAAGAAACTTCAAAAGACTTTATTATATACCCAAAAGTGCAAGTGACTAGATTAGGCACAGGAGATAAATAAGACATAATTCAGAGTTTCATTGCCAACTTTAATAAACCTTGTTGATAAACCAAATTTTGAGAAAGTTTTACCTGTTGTAGAGCCATAATATTACTTTTATCAGCATCAAGCTGGGCATTTTTCAGTTTCTCCCTCAGGTTATGTAACATTTGCTGGTACTCAATAATTTCATCATCTTTAGAAGACAAAATTAACTAGAAATAAACAAAATAGGATCTGTTACATAAGAGGAAAATTAATATACCATTCCTCATTTATGGTAAATATTTTTAATATATACCATTAGCAGATTTCGAGAAAATACAGGAAATAAAATTCTTTGAAGTGAGAAAATAGCAACTATTGGAATGACCACTGTTCTTTTGTGCATACAACCTGAAATTCAGATAAGAAATGATTCAAAAATATACACTGTATTTTTTGCTTTTTAAGAAATTCAATCTTTTAGACAATCTCAAGTTTCCAAAACCCATTCCTAGAACACTAAGCTATAAATAACTCCCTGCAATTACAAAAGGTTTTGTACAACTAATCTCTTATGAAGAAAACATTAAAATGACACTAAGAAGCATAAAATATCTTGAATGAATAAAAGGTATCTTGTTATGTTGTATGAAAGGAAAAGGCTAGCATTCCTCTAGACAAGAATGGAAGAGGTCCTCAGGCTTGACAACATGCATATGGTTAAGGCATTGCCATCCACTTCATGGCCTCTAATCATCATTTTTTAATACTGTACTGCATATTTGAAAATAGCTAAGAGAGTGGATCTTCAAAGTTCTCATCACCAGAAAAAAAAAATTGTAACTATGTATGGTTACAGATGTTAACTGGACTTACTGGGGTAATCATTTTGCAATACATACAAACGTCGAATCATTACACTGTATACCTGAAACTAGTATCATGTTATGTCAATTTTACCTCAATTTTAAAAAAATGAAAGGTACCTTGTGTTCTTTGCTAGGATCAAATATCAAAATCAATCTATAAATTAATTTATAAATTTAATATATACCCAATAAAATAACTAAAATATTTTAAAGAACTATTTCTAAAATTTGTATTTAAAAAGCACATTTATAAGAATCTAAAAAACATAAATAATGAAAACAGCTTTTTCAAATATTTAAGCATAATAATTAAAACAAGTGTACATGGTTAGAAAACAGATCAATCAATATAAAGAAGAGAGTCCCAAAATAAATTCAAATTCAACAGTTTTGTATGTAATAAAAATGGAAGTGTATTTTAGTAGGAGAAAAATGAAATATTCAATAAATGATGTTTAGACAACAGAGTAGCTCAGTTGCATCCATATCTCACTCTTCATACCAAAATAAATAATATATGCTTCAAAGATTTACATGTAAAAGATGAAACTAGAAGATACTAGAGAAAATATGAGAAAACAATTTTATACTCAGAATCCTTTCTAACTATGATACAAAGGCCAAAAGCCATAAAAAATAATAAATTTATGCAATATAAAAAAAAATACTTCATAGTAAAAAATACCATAAAGCCAAAAGACAAGTGACAAACTAGAGGAATATATTTGCAATATATATCACAATTACACTTGTAGCATTTATTCTACAGATACACATTTTAAAAATAAATATACAAGGATATTCATTAAAACATTGTTTCTAACAGCAAACATTGGAAAGCTCCTAAACGTCACATAATAGGCAATCAATAACATACATATCTACAAAGAAAAATTACATTAAAAAGAACAAAGTAATACCATATGTACTGATGTAAACTAAGTAAAAGATACTAAGTAAAAACAAAGTGCAGAAGAATACATTTGCTAACATCTCTCCCCCAAAATTAAACGATTAAAAACAACTCTTTTTTTTCCTGGGGTTGGTAAACTATGGCTCATAGGTCAAATTTGGCCTGCTGCCTGTTTCTGTAAAGTTTCATTGGGAAAACAGCCTTGCTCATTTATTTATGTATTGTCTATGGCTGCCTTCATATTATAATAGCAGAGTTGAATAGATACACCAGAAACCAAATATTCTAAATATTTACTCCCTGGCCTTTTACAGAAAGTTTATTGACCTCTGATTGATTCTATAAACTTCATTTCCACTGCTACTGCTCTTGTTTAAAATACAGGTTAGCTGAGATTCCCACATGATCATTTCAAATAGCCAACAAGATTTATGTGAACCTTGTTAGAAACAAAGACTATAAAAGTGATAGCTTTTAAAATTAGATTTATTCAGAATCATTTCAGACTTTTTTCAAAATATATAATCATCACAATCCTAACTTCTGATATGGTAAGGCTGGCGGTTATGGTTGGAGTTAGAGAGTGGTGAGGAGGAACAGATTTTTGAAAAGACTTCTCAGGTGATTTTGAAAGATCCCTTCCCTTACTTCCATTCCTGATCCACTTCCTTACTCTCATTTCCACTGAATGCCAATAGCTTGATTAATCTAACATGGAAGGAGAGTCAGAAAAACTAAAATTAAACCTGGAACTATATAACTAATATATACAAGGTACCTATGGTTTACGTGAAAACATTTAAATTTTATTTATAATTATCTATTTTAGATGACATATTATATTTTAGACTTAGATTTCTATCAGAAAATTTAAAATTTAAAATTTAACTCATTGATGTAGAAGAGCTCATTCAACAACAGATAAGCTAGAGGTCTACACACAACAGTTCTTAGAGTTTTCTAGCTAAAACATTTAATACACTTTTAAAAATGCCTAATAAAAATGTCATTAACTAGTACAAGAACTTTAAAGAAAATTAAGACTAAAAAATTGAAATCTAAAATGAAAATGAAAAAGCTATTATAGCAATTGAAAAAAGCACCTTCCATTCTTCTACTTTTGCATTGACAGCTGCCATGATTGGATCATCTTCTTCATTTTTTGCTTTCAGAAGATTTGTAAGCTCCTGCACCTAAAAGGCAACAATTATTTCAAGAACTGTTGCAAATTAGTGTAATATACATGTATTTGTTGTATATGAATATTTACACATATATTACACACATGATAAGCATACACATGCACATATATACATATACATTACAAATGCATATTCATTATGGGAGCAGTTCTGTAGTTAAGGTGACCTTTAATTGTTTGTGCATCTTTACAGTTGTATAATTATTTTTTGTCATTAGAGAATTGTATTTTTAAGTATTACTCTATTTTTTAAACAGGTTTAATCCCATGTAAGTAGTAAACAATATATTGGTTTCTATGATATTTAGAGTGTATTTATTTTAAGGTATAAAAGTAAGCTTGATGGTCCACAGGACTTCTAAGAGGCTTTAGCAGAAAATTTGCAGGATTGCTATCTACACATTCATTCAGGTATCACCCATATACTCTACATGGCAGGAATTACAAGGTATATGTAAGGGGACTAGAGAAACACATAGAGACAAATATATTACCATGGCAACATATTACAGTATAAGATGACATACTAGAGCATAAGACAAAAATTCATACCCTAGAAAGTTAAAAGTACTTTCTAGTTTCAAATAAATAGTAATGAGGCAATATGAAGTCTGCCCAAATAAGTCAGTCTAACAGGAATTCTTACTTGAAGCTGGTAATGATCATTTTCTTTCTTTAACTGGCCCATTATATTATCTGTCTGATGCACAATAGCTTTCATCCTATTATATTCATCAGTCATCTTCTCCATTTCCTGTACAGACTCTTCTAGATTTTTTCTCATTTCTTGATTCTGAAGTTCCAGTTTCTCATTGGCTTCTGTTAAAGTCTAAGAAAGGTAAAGATGCTACAGTTAAAAACAATTTAAGAAACTAAAATTTAAATTAATACTAAATGGAGTCATAAGTGTCTGCTGGAGAAAACAGAATTCTTCATAGATATTTAGTATCAATTGCTGTTGGTCAGTTAAATCAAATTAAATATCAAGAAAAGTGTAAGTAAGAATCTTAGTTCTTAAACAATGCCCAAGATAGGCATATAACAAGAATGAATTTGCAAGATTTGCAACTTCAAAGATGCAATTTATTTCATGTTTTACAAATACATAGTTGCAGATTTATACTAAATATATTGAAATGTAGGGCTAAATACTAGATTTATATTATAATGAAATTAAAGTTTTATAAAGATCATTGCTTTGAAATGACTTCTATCCATTTTACCTGAATTTCATCTAGATATTGGACAAGTTCATAGTTTTTTTTAGACAATTGTGATCGGTAGTCACTGTCTTCTCCTCTTCTTGATAAAAGTGTTTCTTTTTGCGAATCTATTTGTTTTTGATAGTCAATAATATCCTGACGAAGCTGTTCATTCTGAAGGCAGATCAACACAGTATTCTATTAAAAAAACTATCCAAAGAAACAAAGTTTCACCCTCTGAATAGTGATCTCAAAACACATCTTTAAAATTCCAAGGTTTCACCACCCTTAAAGCCTCACCTTTTTCTTTAGACGTTTGTTCTCCAGGACAGGAAAAAGGTAATTAGAAATGAGAAAGGCAATATATAATTAAATATAATAATTAGAAATTAAAGAAAACAAAAAGAAATTTTTAGGAGAATGAGATATTATTTTGGATAATCAAAGAAAGAAAGAAAATTAATTACCAGCCAAAACAAAAAAAACTTTTGATTATGTTAAAAAGATAAGCACTATCAGGATAAACAATGTACATACATTATTTGGCTCAGAAGAACCAAATAATAATCAGAATTTGTAAGATTTAATGAGAAACAAAAGTTTTAAAAGAATGCCAGATAAAATAAGAGGAAATAAGGCAGAAATCCAGTCATATATTCAGTTAGCAAACTAGCAAAGAACACCTTAAAAAACAAAGCAAGATTTACCCACATAGACCTAAGAGATGAATGTAGTACTTAACGGCCTCACCTTTCAATTTATTTTCTATTTCCCTAAGACAAAGTCATATCATAAAATCACGGTTCGAAAGCATCAATTACTTAGACGATTCCAGTTCTGCTTACAGAATTAATTTATGAACACTTTTTTAGTAAGTATCTTTGTTGAACCACCACAACTACTAAAATTTTTTACCAACCTCTCTCCTTAATTTGCTGTTTTCATTTTCCGCCTCCTCATTTCGAAGAGCCAACTAAAACAGCAAAAAACAAATAAGATAAAATTCAGCAGTAGTTCTATGTAATGCCAGGTTTTCAGTTCCTTTCCAATAACGCAGAGAATGTTTAACTACTGAGGACTTCATGTCGACCCAAGACATGAATAATATGCCAAAATTTTGAAAACTGACTAACTAAGGATTAGGAAGGATGAAGCAGGTTGAGTTTAAAAGATTATGAAACAAAAAACAAAAACCTCTAACCAAAGGATACAGAAAACAAAACATTACCCTCTTCCCCCAGCGTAAAACCTAATAATGAGTAGTCTTCCATCCAAGATCTTCATCATTTTGCAGTTCTATTACCAGAGCTAGAATACTCTTTGCTCTCAGTGAGCATTAAATTATTTAGAAATACAAAGCAGTAGAACATAATGGTTAAAAGAAGCATGGATGCTTGGATATTGGGTGGGGAGACTAAAAGGACATTATTGGGCCAATAGAGGAAATCTGATTATGGACTACATATTAGATAACAGTACTGAAATGATATTATATTTCCTGAGTATGCTAATTATATAAGTAGTTATATTGGAAAATACCTCTCCTTTCAGTGGAAATGCACTGAAATATTTAAGAATGAAATATCATGACATTTGTAATATTTAAGTATGAAGTATCATATCTGCAATTAACTCTGATGTCTCAGCAAAAAAGAAAGGAGGGGAGGGGAGGGGAGGGGAGAGAAGGAGAATAAGTCTGTGTGTACAAAGATAAAGCATATGTGGCACAGTGTTAACTGGTGAACCTATATGAAGAGTACGTGTTTACTGTTTTTCTTACAATCTTTATGAAGATAAGAAAGTTTTCAAAAAAAAAGTTTAAAGAAAGTTCATAATAAAATGCAATGTGCTATACGAATCTTAGAATTTTACCATTATTATTATTATCATCTGGAAGTTAAGAAACAGTCCCATCCTGTTTTGAATTGGAAAATTTTAACAAGAAGAGATATGTCAAGAACTTAAGGCTAAAGCATTTAATACTACTGATGCTCCTTTCCCTTGGTTTTGAAACATCATACTCTTGATATTTGTCCTTTCTTGGGCTGTTCCTTGAAGCACCTCTTCCTCTTGCATTAGACATTTCTATACCTCAGACATCTGCCTTACAATCACTTCTATTGCTTCAGTATCTATGCTGATGGCCCACAAATTCTTATCATCTACCCAGTATCTCTCGAGTTTCTTATCCAGATATCCTTTTTGAATATGCCCATAGGGACCTCAAACTCAACAGGTACAAAACAAATAATCATCACAAACCTTTTAAACTCCCCTTGTGTCACTTCTAAGTGAATGGCGCTATCTACCTATCCAGTGGCCCAACCCAGAAAATTAGGTGGACTACCCATTCCTCTCTCTTCACCAACAACCAATCATTCATCATATCCAATTACATTTACATCCCTCAAACATGTCTATGTCCCTAATCCCCCTCAGTCACTAATTAGTCCATCATCACACTGACTTAGCACAAATGTCTCCTTACTAGTCTTGGCCCCCTTCAATCCACTCTCCACAGAGGAAAGTAAACTTGAAAAGTACAGATCTGATCATGATATCCCTGAGTTCAAAATCCTTCATTGGCTCCTTTTTGGAAAAAGGACCAAATTCCTCAGGTACTGGACTTTGCTTATCTCTCTAGAGGATCATAAATGTTAAAGCTGGAAAGGTAGGGTAGCACAGCAGATAAGAGCACAGAATTTGAGTAAACCTGGATCAAATTCTGGCTTTATCATTTATTAGTTGTGTAACCATGGGCAATTACCTACCCTTTCTGTGTCTGTTTCTTCATCTGTAGCCTGGGGGAAATGTCACCTCTCTCATATAAGTATCAAATGAGGAATAATGAATTAATGCATATAAAGTATCTGGCACATAGTAAGGACTCTACACTAGCTATTTTTACCTACATTCCAGCCAGAATGAATAACTGTAGTTCCCTGAATACACCATGCTATCTCTTACCTCTAGGTCTTAGTAAACACTGTATCTTCTACCCAGAATGCCTTTTCCTTAACCATCACCTACATCCCATTCCCTCTTCCAGGCTAACTCTTATTTCAGGTCTCAGTTTACAGATCACTTCTTGAACCTCAAGACTGACTCAGGTATACCTCCCCAGAGTACTCCAGAGTATTCTTATATCCTTATGTATCCCCAGACTATCATATTATCTTATGTTACCTTTGTTATTGACAGTGAATATCGTTGAGAAGCAGAATAGTGTTGCCCACTGTATCCTCAGTATTTAGCACAGTCTCTGGCATGCTATAAGTACTCAGTAAAACTGAATGACTGGTTAAAGGCAAAGAAGAAATTGCTAAAGCAACTCATATCCATATTCTACTTCAAGAAATCTAGCAGCTGGAAAGGTACACAAGCCATATATTCAAGTTGTCTGTGTGTGTGCCTATGAATGAAGATAGTAGTCTAAGATATGAATGGCCATGGTGGTCCTGATTAGCTAACAGTGTATGGTATCAATGGTGAGAAGTTGACTAATATACGGGCTAGACCGAAGAACAATAGCCCAGAAAAACACATACATGGACACCTCCCTAAGCAATTCTATTACTGTATAGCATAGGTTGGACCCTTCATGATTAAGAAATCTATAGATCTGTTATGTTTCACTGAGTCAACTAAACAAATAATCCTCTAAGAGCTTATTCCTAACCTTCAGGTGGCATCAATCCATACTTTTTCCACTGCAAAAACTGTACAGGTGGCTCACTTTTACGTGACTTCCAAACTATATAATAAAATAGATATATCAAGAATGGGGATGCTTTTCCTTACAAATCAGTCTATGATGAATTCTTTTTAAATAGCAATGTTACCTCATAATCAATATCATTTACTTAAAATTTATAACCATCTATTTCCAAGAGAACAATGGACAAAATAAGATTATCAGGATGTGATACAATATTGACCTTATAAAGAACACAAAGGTAGAAAAAGCTTCTGGGCACCAGGGATGGGACAGTTAATACATGTAGGCACCAGATTTTGGACTAAGTTCACTGACAGCTGAGGCAAAAAAAGAAAGCATACTATTTTCTGACAGGAAATACAAACTTATCAGCAAAAAAATAATTTTTTCCTCAAACTAAATTTAAGTGAACATTGCATGAATTATTTTATAAATAACAAGTATAACATAAGAGGTAATAATAAACTATGCTTGTATAAAAGATGACATGTCATGGTTTAAAATATGAATTGATTTACAAAATGGTGAGATTAACACTTTCTAAGAACCTACGTATTACATAAAGTGAGGTACACCTGAAAATTAAAAAATTATTATTGAATACATCAGTAAAAGAGTAATTTCCAAGTCTACTACTAATATAAATACAAATAAATATCGTTTTCCCCAAAATGCTATGAAAAATAAAATTAAATATTTTAATTTTATTTATTTATTTTTGGCTGCATTGGGTGTTCGTTGCTGTGCATGGGCTTTCTCTAGTTGCAGCGAGCAGGGGCTACTCTTCATTGCAGTGCACGGTCTTCTCATTGTGGTGGCTTCTCTTGTTGTGGAGCATGGGCTCTAGGCGCGCGGGCTTCAACAGTTGTAGCAAGCAGACTCAGTAGTTGTGGCTGTCACGCTCTAGAGCACAGGCTCAATAGTCATGGTGCATGGGCTTAGTTGCTCTGCGGCATGTGGGATCTTCCCGGACCAGGGCTCGAACCCGTGTCCCCTGCATTGGCAGGCAGATTCTTAACCATTGTGCCACCAGGGAAGCCCAAATCAATTGTTTCTGAATGCCTATTAATTTCTTCATACCAATATTCCAGATCAAATCATCAACTTTATGTGAAGAATTCTAACATCCGGAGAAAAAGGTACCTCCATGTATAAAGAATTAATCTCTAGGTCATATTCATTCACTAGATGTACCTGATCCATTATATTTTTTTTTTTTTTTTAAACATCTTTATTGAAGTATAATTGCTTTACAATGGTGTGCTAGCTTCTGCTTTACAACAAAGTGAATCAGTTACACATATACATATGTTGCCATATCTCTTCCCTCTTGCATCTCCCTCCCTCCCACCCTCCCTATCCCACCCCTCTAGGTGGTCACAAAGCACCGAGCTGATCTCCCTGTGCTATGCGGCTGCTTCCCACTAGTTATCTATTTTACATTTGGTAGTGTATATATGTCCATGACACTCTCTCACCCTGTCACATCTCACCCCTCCCCCTCCCCATATCCTCAAGTCCATTCTCTAGTAGGTCTGTGTCTTTATTCCCATCTTGCCACTAGGTTCTTCATGACCTCTTTTTTTTTTTTTTTTTCCCTTAGATTCCATATATATGTGTTAGCATACTGTATTTGTTTTTCTCTTTCTGACTTACTTCACTCTGTATGACAGACTCTAACTCCATCCACCTCATTACAAACACCTCCATTTCATTTCTTTTTATGGCTGAGTAATATTCCATTGTATATATGTGCCACATCTTCTTTATCCATTCATCCGATGATGGACACCTAGGTTGCTTCCATGTCCTGGCTATTGTAAACAGAGCTGCAATGAATATTTTGGTACATGACTCTTTCTGAATTATGGTTTTCTCAGGGTATATGCCCAGTAGTGGGATTGCTGGGTCATATGGTAGTTCTATTTTTAGTTTTTTAAGGAACCTCCATACTGTTCTCCATAGTGGCTGTATCAATTTACATTCCCACCAACAGTGCAAGAGTGTTCCCTTTTCTCCACACCCTCTCCAGCATTTATTGTTTCTAGATTTTTTGATGATGGCCATTCTGACCGGTGTGAGATGATACCTCATTGTAGTTTTGATTTGCATTTCTCTAATGATTAATGATGTTGAGCATTCTTTCATGTGTCTGTTGGCAATCTGTATCTCTTCTTTGGAGAAATGTCTATTTAGGTCTTCTGCCCATTTTTGGATTGGGTTGTTTGTTTTTTTGTTATTGAGCTGCATGAGCTGCTTGTAAATCTTGGAGATTAATCCTTTGTCCATTGCTTCATTTGCAAATATTTTCTCCCATTCTGAGGGTTGTCTTTTGGTCTTGTTTATGGTTTCCTTTGCTGTGCAAAAGCTTTTAAGTTTCATTAGGTCCCATTTGTTTATTTGTGTTTTTATTTCCATTTCTCTAGGACCTGGGTCAAAAAGGATCTTGCTGTGACTTATGTCATACAGCGTTCTGCCTATGTTTTCCTCTAAGAGTTTGATAGTGTCTGGCCTTACACTTAGGTCTTTAATCCATTTTGAGTTTATTTTTGTGTATGGTGTTAGGGAGTGTTCTAATTTCATACTTTTACATGTACCTGTCCAATTTTCCCAGCACCACTTATTGAAGAGGCTGTCTTTTCTCCACTGTATATGCTTGCCTCCTTTATCAAAGATAAGGTGACCATATGTGCGTGGGCTTATCTCTGGGTTTTCTATCCTGTTCCATTGATCTACATTTCTGTTTTTGTGCCAGTACCAAACTGTCTTGATTACTGTAGCTTTGTAATATAGTCTGAAGTCAGGGAGATCCATTATATTTTAAAGACATGATGACAACATGAACTGTTACATAAAACCTTAGCAATAAGCGTACATCAATTCCCACAAATAACATAAAACATAAAAATTGAAACTGTCACTAATAATTATAAAAAGCATAAACAGGTGGTGTTTTTTGGTAATTTGAACAGTTAAGAGTCATTGAAAAACTGTGCCTTACTTGCTCATTAACCTTCTTTTCTTTCTCTAATTCTTTTTCCATGTCCTCCAATTCTCTATCTTTTTGTTCCAACTGCTTTTCAAGTTGGCGAATTTCATCACGTAAAAAGCGAGTGTCACGTCCACCTGCAGAGTGCTGTGCCATCTTAAAGTAATAAACCAAAAGTATAAATTAATTCCATTATATCTGGAGATTCAAATGAATCAACAACAAAAGTAATTATCTTGACTTTAAATTTTATCATAATCAGCACGAGATGTTTAAAATCATGTTGCTTAAAAACAATTTTTTTTTTATTAAGCATATTTAAGCTTTAGTTCACAGGCTGACAACCCCTTAAGCTCTTCCTGAGCCATCCAGAGTATGAAGAATTAACAGTCAATCACTCAGGCTCTGTTATAGCCGCTGAGCCACAGACACCAGGGTAAAGTGCAAAGGCATACAATGATCTTTGAGCTGAACTATCTAGGCTTCCCCTGAGCATCAGAGCTCTGAAACCAGGCTACAAATCACCAGAGCCTCCACCCTAGCCACTGAGCCATGGTGCTCTTAACCTGCCCTTTCCCTCATACCACTGACTATTTAGACCAGTGTTATCTGAAAGGACTTTCTGGATAAAGGAAATGTTCTCTGCACTGCCCAATACAGTAGCCACTATCTACATGTGTCTACTGAGCACTTGAAATGTGGCTAGTGCAACTAAAGAACTGAATTCTTAACTTTAACTGTAATTAATTTAAATGCTAACGTCCACATGTAGCTAGTGCTACCATATTGAACACCCAAAATTAGATTATCTTTAAAATTTTGCAGCAGACTAAATACATTTTGCTTCATTTTCCTGTTACTTTGGGTCATAGTCAAAAACATCAAAAATCCTTTAGTCATATAATCTGTCTCACATTCATCTCCCTAGCATACAGTTCTGTTACTCTTCTACCTTAACTAAACTTTTCTTACTCTTAACCTCCTTCAAAAAGCACTTTCTTACCAACATCTCCAACTGTCCTATCCTTCTATTCTATAGTAGTTGCCTTGCTAAACACTAACACAGAATCGATCTTACTTCATAACTCACTTAACAAGTATTTATTGAGAATGACTGGTATTTCCCTAGAAGCTGGATATGCAACAGGGAATAGAAAATAAACCATCTAAATTCACAGAGTTAACATGCTAAAAAACCAGGGTTTGAACGTAAACTATCTGACTCCAGAGACTGAAATCTCCTGTTCATTCTCCACTATATTTCTGGTTTTATCTGACTTCTTTAAAATTTGACCACACATCTTTCACTCTTATTTTTAGCAGATGACCTCTCCATCCTGTCAAATTCCAGGCACTAAACCTACAAACATCAAAAGCTTCTGTTCATATCCATTCTTCCTTCCTCCCTTTTACCAAGGAAAAAGGTCCTTCCTCCTTATAAAGGCTAATCTATTTGTATCACATTCTTTCCCACAGTCTCAGTAATCTCAATGTATTCAGTTCCTTAACAATACATTCACATTTTGGCTCTTGGATTTCTCAAAAGCTACCTCTTCTCCTACACCCTTCTGTCACTGTTCCTCAAATTCCAACATGCCTCATTCCACCTCAGTTATAGTAATCTCTCTGTATATTTCTCTGGACTATAAGCTCCATGAGGTTATTCAATGTTTTTATTTTGTTCACAATTGGATGTACAATCCTTAGTAGAATTTAAGATACATAAATAGGCATGTAAAATATATACTGAACAAACAATTATAAACACAATATCATTCCAGTGATTTTTCCAGCTAATTATAATGAAAAAATTTGAAAATAATAATTGAAAATAATATTTACAACGATTACACCCTAAGGAATACAAAAGAACATACCTCCAGTTCATTTTCCAGTTTCATTACTTTAGTTTTTAATTGATTTTCTATTAAAAAAAGATAAATGTTTCAATTGGTCAGATTTATCTCAAAACAAACTTTTCAATAATTTTCAATAAAATAATAAAATTAATTCTTAAAGAGTCCATCATGATTGTAAAGATAAGGTAACATAAGAAAATAACTATTTTGTACCTGATCCATGAAATAGGAGTTCTAGAAAAATCTTTCAAAATAAACTGAGTATACACATTTTATAAAATATTGGGTTGGCCAGAAACTTTGTTTGGATTTGTCCATAAGATCTTACTTTTTGGTCAACCCAATATATTAAAGCTAATTCTCCACTGCTTAGTGAATAAATGAAATCCACTATTTAACACCATAATAATCTTTTCCCCAAGGCATTTACCAAATTTTGCTTGTTCTTCTCCAGCTTTTTCAACTTCTTCCAAAGCTAGCTCTACTTCTTGAGCTTTCATCTAAACGTTAAGAAAAAAAAAAAGTTATTTCAGTATGCCTTTACACTAGAATGTAAGCACTGAAAATAAGAATTTTGTTTTGTATTTGCTATCCCAGTACTTACTGCCTGCAATGCCTGGCACAAGGAGACATTCAGCAAACATTTGTCGAATGAATAGATGATTTTCTTAAGGCTATAATTTCTAGATTCCTAAGAGTTTGAAACATCTTTGATTCCTCTTTTCCCTCAAGTCTTACATCTAGCATTGCAACTTTTCTCTTTGTAATGTTTTCAACTATCGCTTTTATTCTATTCTAATTTTCATTATTCTAGTCCATAATTTTGTCTAACTTCCTTCATAAGTTTAACTCTCTTAAGGCATATTTTTGTATCTACCAATTATAGCTCAAAAACCTTTAATGGCTCCTAATTGCTGATAGCATAAAATACGTCTTTAAAGGCCCTAGACAGCCTATTCTAAACTATACCCAACATTGTTTCCTCTACAACCTGCTATTATAAACTTTCTGTACTTGTCTCCTTAAATGTAAAGAACATGCATAATTTCTATTCCCAGTTTTTATTTATAGTAACCTCCAGCTCTAGAATCTCCTTAACACTTTACCACTGCCTTCCACTTACCTAAAACTACTCATCAGTCTTTGACCTTTATAAAGTTTTCTCACACCTAAATCTCTTCCCCTCCTAACAAATCCCAACAGTAGTCAGCTACTGTAACAAACTGTAACATAATTAACATTGGACCTCCTTATGCTTTTTTAAACATAACCATTCTGTTTCCCCTACACACTCTTTTAGGAACTTTAGAGCAGAAACTAGCAATGTTTTTCACCTAAAATTCTCAGTTGACATTTGAAGATATCTCATTTTTTAGTGGTCATTTAGATTTTACAAAGTACTTTCACAGAGATTAAATTATCTAAGAAGAGATTCTTACACTTTCTCTAATAGTCAAAGCTATTATTAAAACCTACTGTATACAAACCTTCATTAGAGACTGAGTAATTCTGAAAAGGTGTATCATATTTTCTTGACTTTCACTTTTTAGCTCATTTACTTCCACCTAAGTAAAGAGAAAAGCAACTATTTCATATTTTATAACCCTTAAGCAAAATACAAGAAATCTTCCAGTTGTACCATTCAGTGATTTCAGGGACAACTTAGACTATCATAGTTGTATGTATATATCTATACATTATTTATCAATTAAGTACCTTGGATAAGGAAATCAATAAATTATCTGCCAATTCTTCCTGACGAGGCAACTCATCTGGGTCAACTTTTCTTATTTCTTTCCAGTTTATATTAGGTGGCATCTTGAATTCTTTCACTGTGCTTTACTTTCTGTAACAAGACAAGTGGGTATTAGCATTTTCAAGGTAAACAGCATTACTGTTTTTACAGATTATGCTATTACAACTCTCCACGATGTTAGCAAAGAGGTATGGCTCCTTAATTGTATAACAGATATGTGGGTAAAATAGCCTTGATCAAAATTACAGCAGTTGCGACAAATCATCAGATATTTTATCGGCTAAATTATGACGGCTTCCATGGTTAAACTAATCTAAGCCAGAACTAAGATTCTGTGCCCCCTTCCTCCACGCCCCCATACCATCAAAGCGCTCAATGCTTGGAAGGCTGAAATTGACCCCTGATTCTGAGAAACAGGAGCTAGGATTAAGGGGAAAAGAAAAAAAAAAAAAGCGAGAAAGTAAACGATTGAAATGAGTGCAGTTGGGCCCGAGAAACCAAGGCTGAAGCGAGGGGAAGGCAGATGGACTGCAAATCAAAGGCTAAGGGGCTGTTGTTTATTTGGGCCGTTAGGCTTAAAGAACCTTTGCGGGAAGAACTCTCTGTCCGCGCTCTCCAGGATCCACCCACCTAAACCAAGCCTGGCATCCAGAGGCGGCCCCTCAGCTACCGCACCCACCCAGCCGAGCCCCGCCGCCACGCCTGACCGCTCCCCAGCGCGGTTCCAATCGGACACGGGATCCCGCCAACGGATCTAGAGCGAGTAATAGCGGCGGCGGCTGCTAAGCGACGCATTTCCCACTTAGCCGAGGCCGGAGCAAGAGCCCGGATGCAAGCATCGCCTACTATTCACGACCGTGGGTGATGCTTTACGTTTAGATTCCGCAGCGGGGTCCCTGGACTCTGTGTTAAAGGCGGGGAGAAGGCCTGGGATGAGGACTGCAAATCCCAGAGTGCAGTTCGCTTGGAGGCCGGGGCGTCCTGGACGCTTAAGTCTGAGAAGTGGAGATAGGCCGTTCCCGGCGTGCAGTGCGGGAGGCTGAGACTGTACCGGGGTGCGGGGGAACCGCCTCGAGGCGGGAGGCGCGGCGGCCGAGGCGTGTCTGCACTGGTCGCCTGAACAAGGCGGACCATGACTGTGCCTTCGGTGGCGTCTCTCGCCGGACCGCTCTTCCCGAGGTTTCTCTAAGCCATTCCCTGGTGGAACCGCTCTCAGGTGAGGTCGGGCTGTCGGTCAGCGGTGGGGGAGGAGTTGAGGGTAGCGATCCCGGCTGAAAGAAGCTCTTAACGTTGGGGCCGGAGTCTGAAGAGGTGGGAAGACCCCGCCCTCTCCTTGGGCGTTTGCCGGCGACGCTCCGGGTGGTGCCCTCTGTAAGAAGAAAAAGTTTTAGCCTTCTTCTGTATCAGAATCTGTCTGTATAGTGGACTGGGGGCCGCGATCATGGTTTGGGGGCGAGTGAGGAATTGGGGACACCGCATCCTCTGACCCTGGTCGCCTTACCTGTAGCGCTGTTACCTTCGCGGATTGAAGGACTTGAAGGTTGAGGAGCTAGTAGGTGTAGAGGGAAGGTTCTAGAGAGGAGAGGTTATAACTTGCCCAGGCCACTGCGGGGGGTGGAGAGAGAAGGGGCCACAGTACTCACCAGCCCTGTTGCTGTCACTTGCTTGGTGACGGAGAGTGCCTTTCTATGAAAACGACTTCTCAGGTGTTTACAGCTCTTATTTGTGCAAGTTTTGCTCATCTGGCTGCTCTCAGCCGTGCTGGAGTATGATACAGCACTAGGAAAACTTTCTTAAGAAGATGTAGACTTGAAAACCAAATGACATTTAAAACTCTTTGGAGCAGTGCCTCTCATCTTTATCTTTTTTTTTTTTTTTAAGCACTTTCTTTCATTTATTCCCTATAATTGATATTGAAGTTTACTTTTGAAAACAATAGATTTCTTTCCAAACCGTTCAGTAGAAATAGCTCAGTAGAAAATAAAAACAGATATACTGATTTTGTGAGATACATTTAAAGACATTCATCAGATTTGTAGGAATTATAATTTTGTCTAGTCCTTTACTGTAAGATGATATGTCAAACACTGTTCATTAACGTTTTTGTTTTTTTTTTTAATTTTTTATTTAGTTATTTATTTATTTATGGCTGTGTTGGGTCTTCGCTTCTGTGCGAGGGCTTTCTCTAGTTGCGGCAAGTGGGGGCCACTCTTAATCGCGGTGCGCGGACCTCTCACTATCGCGGCCTCTCTTGTTGCGGAGCACAGGCTCCAGACGCACAGGCTCAGTAGTTGTGGCTCAAGGGCCTAGTTGCTCCGCGGCATGTGGGATCTTCCCAGACCAGGGCTCGAACCCTTGTCCCCTGCATTAGCAGGCAGATTCTCAACCACTGCGCCACCGGGGAAGCCCAATCAGGTTATTTTTTTTTTTTTTTTTTTTTTTTTTTGCTATTCAGTTGTAAGAGTTCTTTATATATTTTGGATATTAACCTGTTTCATATATATATTTTTGCAAATATTGCCCCTCATTCCATAGGTTGCCTTTTCATTTTGTTGGTTTCCTTTTTTGTGCAGAAGCTTTTTAGTTTGACATAGGGCCACTTATTTATTTTTGTTTTTGTTGCCTTTACTTTTGGTTTCAAATCCAAAAAATCATTGCCAAGACCAGTGTCAGGGAGCTTACCCCCTTGTTTTCTACCAGGAGGTTTATGGTTTTAGGTCTTACGTTCAATTCTTTAATCCACTTTGAGTTGATTTTTGTGAGTGGTATAAAATAGGGGTTCAGTTTATTCTTTTGCATGTGGTTCTCCAGTTTTCCCAACACTATTTATTAAAGAGATTATTCTTTCCCCATTGTATATTCTTGGTTCCTTTGTTTATTTCTGGCCTCCCTATTCTGTTCTGTTGATCTGCGTGTTTGTTTTTATGCTAGCTGCAAACTATTTTGATTACTATAGCTTTTTCATTATTTAATCTTCATAACAATCCAATGAAATAGCTGCTTAATTTGTCCTCATTTTCCAACTAAGTTAAGAAAGCAGAGTTTGGAAAGGTTAAATACTCTGCTCAAACTTAAATAGTATGATGGAACGCGAATCTTTCTGGCTAAAGGATATGTTCATAACTGCTATATTGCCTTCTCAGGCATGCTGGGAACCAGTACTTGTAAAGTGCTTATTCTTCAGTCTTACAATCTATATTAAATATCATCATATTCTAATTATGTAACTTTGATTACTCAAGAATTTGAATTAGATATTCTTCCTGTTCAGTGTTTGTTTGTTTGTTTGTTTTTTGACTACACTGCACGGCTTGTGGGATCTTAGTTCCCCCACCAGGGATCGAACCCACGCCCTCGGCTCTGAGCATGTGAAGTCCTAATCACTGGACCACCAGGGAATTCCCACATTCAGTGTTTTTAATTCATAATTTAGCAGGGGAAGGCAGAGATGAAAGCTAATGTTTCTGGAGCACATATTATGTCATTTACTATGCTTAAAATTGCATATTTATTTTTGTAGTAGTAATCTGTTATTTTTATTGCAACACCTTATTTTTCTCCTTGTTTTTTCATTCATTACAACTGTTATTTTCTATTTATTTATTTATTAGTTTCGTTTTGTCTGTGTTGGTCTGTTCTACCCTTACTTCCTTCACCTTCTTATTTGCATTTATATTCTCAGGAACTGAAGGTACCTGGCGTAATGGCAAGTTTTATTCTCATTTTTCTGAAGTGAAAACAGGTTCTGAGAACCTAAGCAATTTCATAATAATTAATGAAGCTAAGGTTGTAAGCCAGGTCTCAATTACAGTCCCGACTAAGTGCAAAATCTTGCTTAAATTTTATTACTTTACTCATTCTAACAATATTTTTGGGCTTATACACTGTGCTAGACACCAGGGATGCAGTAGGAAACAAGTTAGATAGGGTCTAGGCTGTAATGCACTAAAATATGTTTGTACCTAACTGTGAACCAAGAAATTTAACTCAAGTTCTAGTTCAGTTGCTCACTATATATAATTTTGAGGAAAATCACTAAAACCCACTATTATTTTTCGTGAAGTTTTCTGAATCATTCAGTTTTCACCAAGGGAAATTATCTGACAATTTTATAAATGGCTGTACTACAGGAACGCTTGCCTGAATCTGCCTTTCATCTCTGTTGTTTTATGAGCAGTTTTATCTGACCAAAATCACTTCACAAGAAAGACTTGCCTTTTAAAAGTCTACAAACAATAAATGCTGGAGAGGGTGTGGAGAAAAGGGAACCCTCTTACACTGTTGGTGGGAATGTAAATCGATACAGCCACTATGGAGAACAGTGTGGAGGTTCCTTAAAAAACTAAAAATAGAACTACCATCCGACCCAGCAATCCCACTACTGGGCATATACCCGGAGAAAAGCATAATTCAAAAAGACACATGAACCACAACGTTCATTGCAGCTCTATTTACAATAGCCAAGACATGGAAGCAACCTAAGTGCCATCGACAGGTGAATGGATAAAGAAGATGTGGCACATATATACAATGGAATATTACTGAGCCATAAAAAGGAATGATATTGAGTCATTTGTAGTGAGGTGGATGGACCTAGAGTCTGTCATACAGAGTGAAGTAAGTCAGAAAGAGAAAAACACACTGTATGCTAACACATACATATGGAATCTAAAAAAAAAAAAAAAATGGTTCTGAAGAACCTAGGGGCAGGACAGGAATAAAGACGCAGACATAGAGGATGGACTTGAGGACACGGGGAGGGGGAAGGGTAAGCTGGGACGAAGTGAGAGAGTGGCATGGACATACATACACTACCAAATGTGAAATAGATAGCTAGTGGGAAGCAGCCGCATAGCACAGGGAGATCAGCTCGGTGCTTTGTGACCACCTAGAGGGGTGGGATAGGGAGGGTGGGAGGGAGATGCAAAAGGAGGGGATATGGGGATATATGTATACGAGTAGCTGATTCACTTTGTGATACAGCAGAAACTAATACACCATTGTAAAGCGATAATACTCCAGTAAAGATGTTAAAAAAAAAAAGACTTGCCTTTTATAATTGCTACCTCTGTTCTATGTACCAATCAACCTATATTCCAAATGTTAATCTCCATTCTTTTTATGCTGTCTTATCAAGAAAATGAATGGTAACTTACTTTTCCAGCTTCTAACATAAAGCATGGCCGTGAGAAATTTAGTCTCCACTGTGTACAGAAAATGTTTTGTTTTGCCTTGTTCTCGTGGAGAGGAATCAGTGTGCAGCAAGCAAACACTTGTCTTCTCCCAACATGAGGAGACTGGAAAGATGAGTAGGAGTCAGTGTGAATACAGACTTCGCAAACTATGCAAGCCAAAGTTTTACTTATTGAAAAAGATATAATCATGAAATTATTGAGCTGAGAAGACTATCCTTTCCAGACTAAATATTCCCAGATTTCATATAAAATTTTTCTATAGGCTTGTTTTTTCCATAATTGTACTGTGGGAGTATTAGGAAAAGTGAGCATTCAGTACAATTTTGTTGAAGGAATTATATTGTTTTATATGCCTGTAATGTGCTCATGAGTGGTCTTCAATTGCATTTGGATTCTTTGCACATATGTGGTGACATCCCATTTTGGTAAGCAAACATAAATCAGTCATTCCATCTGCTCAAACTATGTGCATCTGGGTGAATATGCTTCTGTGCCTAGAAAAAGAACTGGAAGTTCCCTCTCTTAGTCTGTTTTTCTGCTCTAACACGATACCCTAGATTAGGTGGTTTATAAACAATAGGAATTTATTTCTCACAGTTCTGAAGACTGGGAAGTCTCAGATCAAGGCATCAGGAGATTCAGTGTCTAGTGAGGAGCTGGTTCGTAGTGGGCATCTTTTCACTGTGTCGTCACATGGCAGAGGGGGCAAGGGATCTCTCTCAGATCTCTTATATAAGGGCATTAATCCCATTCATGAGGGCTCCACCCTCATGACCTGATCACCTCCCCAAGGCCCCCTACCTCCAAATGACATTACATTAGGCATTAGGATTTAACATGAATTTTGGGAGGACACAAACATCCAGTCTATAGCATTCTCACAACTAACATTTAACAGCGATGTGTTACATTGTTACAATAATGGCCCCCAGTGAATTATGCTGCCCTCTATCTGTGTCCTTATGTAACCCTCTCCCTTTCCCCTAACCTCTTCCCTTGCAGGTGGTTTTTTTTGGACAAAACCTAAGATGACTCCACAACTAAGCTCATGACATGCATGAAAAGTAGCGCGCTCTCTCCCTTTCTCTCATAATATGCTTCCGTGGAGAATCTTCAAAAGTAGTATTGTCTTGACTCTTTATAACCTCTCCCACATTGCTTCTGGGTTTACCTTGCTTGATAGTAAAAAATACGCAGTAAGCAGAGACTTGAAAAGTGCTTGTCCGTTGGGATTTGCCCTCCGGCTCTCCTGACGACACCATTTAAAGAAGTTTAGGCTACCTATTGAAGGATATGACCACAAGTAGCAGAGGCTAGCTTTCCAAGCTGAGACCCCCCCTACCCTTTAGATATCCAGCTTTAATCAAACCAGATAACTAAGCATATATCAAATATATATCAAATAAAGACATTTATATGAAAGGATGGACTTAGAGGATTTTGGAACTGGTGAATCCAAAATCCGTAGGGTAGGCTGGCAGGCTAGAAACTCTTCAGCAGGACCTGATAATGCAGTCATGAGGTAGAGTTTCTTCTCAGGGAAACTTCAATTTTGCTTGTAAGGTGATTCAACTGATTGGATGAGTTCCATCCACATTATGGAGTATAATCTCCTTTACTTAAAATCATCAGACTATAGGTGTTAACCACATCTACAAAATACCTTCAGCACAACACCTAGATTAGTGTTTGAATACTACTATAGCCTAGGCAAGCTGACACATAAAACTAACCATAATGGTGGTAGTCATGAACAGTAAACATTTTGCGATGCCATCCACTCAGTGAAGATTAGCACCCCATTGATAAATCCACTTGGTGCTGCTTAAACACCTCACCCATACCAAGTTTATAAAGGGCCAAGAAAATAGAATTTTAAAATATTACCCCAGGGAGCTTAATAATGAGAGAAAGGGAGAGAGCTAGTTTTAGTGCATGCTCATGAGCTCAATTGTGGACTCATCTGAAGTTCTGCCCCAAAAAGCCACTTGTGAGAGTAGAACTTGGAAGTAGGGGTGGTGGTTGCAAAGGGACCCAGCAAAGAAAAGCTGGATACCACCGGTTTCCAAGGTGGAAGTAGACGTAAAGGGAATTTCAGGTGACAGTCCCTAATGATGTGGGGTTTGTCCCCAAAGAACCCTCAAACACCTGTAAGAGATTTATCTTGAATATAGTGGTCAAGTAAGCTCTTTTGCTTTCCTTCCTTTCTTCTCTCTCCATTCTGCTCTAACACTATAGTGCTCAAAAATTATGTTTAACAAGAATGTAGGTAAAGAAAGAGAAGAATAAACCATATCCTCATTCCATAACAACACGCTTCTCCTACGCAGTGATCCCAAGCCTAGAACAGAGGACAATCCCCGAAAGTTAAATCGAGTTCAGGGTCTTGATTATTATGTTGGAGTTGAGCATTTCAATTACTGAATGAATTTGCTTTGCAACTTAAAGTGACTGCATAACTTTTTATTACCTAATTGTATTTAGAAATCATGAGATCAGTCCAAGTTTCTTTAAGTAACATTTTATAACCTTGTGTTCTTTAAGCCTTTAAATTCAATCTACAGATCTTATTCTGCTTATAAAGTAACATGTCCCTTTTTAATGTATAACAAATAACTAATAATTGAAAGGACTGAATACCCTTAATCAGCTACATTTAAAACTTAGTTAAGTTGCCTGAATTTAAAACTGCATTTATAGTTTTAGTATATTCATTTTTATTCCAGGACTTCAGATGCCTAACTTAACAAGCAAAACTTTCTCAAATAACTTTTATAAAGCTAGTAAACTAAACTTAAAACTGTAGCAAATCCCAAGGTCTTATAAAAATTTCAATATTTATTTGTAAACTTGTCTAAATTCTTAATATTTTTCAACTAAAAGTCTTAAATCCAAAAATTGCATGGTCAATAATTTAATATTATGTATGTTATATGTATTATTATATAACATTGTATTTCAAATTACAGTTTTGAAGCTAATATATCAGAATCTCAAGTGTATGTTAATTACTCTTTTTTTTTTCCTTTTATTTCTTTTTCTTCTCTGATTGCTGTGACTAGGACTTCCAAAACTATGTTGAATAACAGTGGTGAGAGTGGACATCCTTGTCTTGTTCCTGATCTCAGAGGAAATGCTTTCAGTTTTTCACCATTGAGAATGATGTTTGCTGTGGGTTTGTCATATATGGCCTTTATTAGGTTGAAGTAGGTTCCCTCTATGCCCACTTTCTGGAGAGTTTTTATCATAAATGGGTGTTGAATTTTGTCAAAAGCTTTTTCTGCATCTATTGAGATGATCATATGGTTTTTCTTCTTCAATTTGTTAATATGGTATATCACATTGATTGATTTGCATATATTGAAAAATCCTTGCATCCCTGGGATAAATCCCACTTGATCATGGTGTATGATCCTTTTAATGTGTTGTTGGATTCTGTTTGCTAGTATTTTGTTGAGGATTTTTGCATCTATATTCATCAGTGATATTGGTCTATAATATTCTTTTTTTTGTAGTATCTTTGTCTGGTTTTGGTATCAGGGTAATGGTGGCCTCATAGAATGAGTTTGGGAGTTTTCCTTCCTCTGCAATTTTTGGAAGATTTTGAGAAGGATGGGTGTTAGCTCTTCTTTAAATGTGTGATAGAATTCACCTGTGAAGCCATCTGGTCCTGGACTTTTGTTTGTTGGAAGATTTTTGATCACAGTTTCAATTTCATTACTTGTGATTGGTCTGTTCATATTTTCTGTTTCTTCCTGGTTCAGTCTTGGAAGGTTTTACCTTTCTAAGAACTTGTCCATTTCTTCCAGGTTGTCCATTTTATTGGCATAGAGTTGCTTGTAGTAGTTTCTTAGGATGCTTTGTATTTCTGTGGTGTCTGTTGTAACTTCTCCTTTTTCATTTCTAATTTTATTGATTTGAGTCCTCTCTCTCTTTTTCTTGATGAGTCTGGCTAATGGTTTATCAATTTTGTTTATCTTCTCAAAGAACCAGCTTTTAGTTTTATTGATCTTTTCCATTGTTTTCTTTGTTTCTATTTCATTGATTTCTGCTCTGGTCCTTATGATTTCTTTCCTTCTACTAACTTTGGGTTTTGTTTGTTCTTCTTTCTCTAGTTCCTTTAGGTGTAACGTTAGATTGTTTATTTGAGATTTTTCTTGTTCCTTGAGGTAGGCTTGTATAGCTATAAACTTCCCTCTTAGAACTGCTTTTGTTGTATTCCATAGATTTTGGAAACATCGTGTTTTCATTGTCATTTGTCTCTAGGTATTTTTTGATTTCCTCTTTGATTTCTTCAGTGATCTCTTGGTTATTTAGTAACGTATTGTTTAGCCTCCATGTGTTTGTGTTTTCTACGTTTTTTTCCCTGTAATTCATTTCTAATCTCATAGAGTTGTGGTCAGAAAAGATGCTTGGTATGATTTCAATTTTCTTAAATTTACTGTGGCTTGATTTGTGACCCAAGATGTGATGTATCCTGGAGAATGTTCCGTGCGCACTTGAGAAGAAAGTGTAATCTGCTGTTTTTGGATGGAATGTCCTATAAATATCAATTAAATCTATCTGGTCTATTGTGTCATTTAAAGCTTGTGTCTCCTTATTAATTTTTTTTGGATCTGTCCATTGGTGTAAGTGAGGTGTTAAAGTCCCCCACTATTATTGTGTTACTGTCGATTTCTTCTTTCATAGCTGTTAGCAGTTGCCTTATGTATTGAGGTGCTCCTATGTTGGGTGCATATATATTTCTAATTGTTATATCTTCTTCTTGGATTGATCCCTTGATCATTATGTAGTGTCCTTCCTTGTCTCTTGTAACATTCTTATTTTAAAGTCTATTTTATCTGATATGAGTATTGCTACTCCAGCTTTCTTTTGATTTCCATTTGCATGGAATATCTTTTTCCATCCCCTCACTTTCAGTCTGTATGTGTCCCTAGGTCTGAAGTGGGTCTCTTGTAGACAGCACGTATATGGGTCTTGTTTTTGTATCCATTCAGCAAGGCTGTGTCTTTTGGTTGGAGCATTTAATCCATTCACATTTAAGGTAATTATCGATATGTATGTTCCTATTACCATTTTCTTAATTTGGGGGTTTTGTTTTTGTAGGTCCTTTCCTTCTCTTGTGTTTCCCACTTAGAGTAGTTCCTTTAGCATTTGTTGTAGAGCTGGTTTGGTGGTGCTGAATTCTCTTAGCTTTTGCTTGTCTGTAAAGCTTTTGATTTGCCTGTCTGAATGAGATCCTTGCAGGGTAGAGTAATCTTGGTTGTAGGTACTTCCCTTTCATCACTTTAAGTATATCATGCCACTCCCTTCTGGCTTGTCGAGTTTCTGCTGAGAAATTAGCTGTTAACCTTATGGGAGTTCCCTTGTATGTTATTTGTCGTTTTTCCCTTGCTGCTTTCAATAATTTTTCTTTGTCTTTAATTTTTGCCGATTTGATTACTATGTGTCTCGGCGTGTTTCTCCTTGGGTTTATCCTGTATGGGACTCTCTGCGCTTCCTGGACTTGGGTGGCTCTTTCCTTTCCCATGTTAGGGAAGTTTTCTATTATAATCTCTTCAGATATTTTCTCGGGTCCTTTCTCTCTCTCTTCTCCTTCTGGGACCCCTATAATGCGAATGTTGTTGCGTTTAATGTTCTCCCAGAGGTCTATTAGGCTGTCTTCATTTCTTTTCATTCCTTTTTCTTTAGTCTGTTCCACAGCAGTGAATTCCACCATTCTGTCTTCCAGGTCACTTATCTGTTCTGCCTCAGTTATTCTGCTATTGATTCCTTCTAGTGCATTTTTCATTTCATTTATTGTATTGTTCATCTGTTTGTTTGTTCTTTAATTCTTCTAGGTCTTTGTGAAACATTTCTTGCATCTTCTCGATCTTTGCCTCCATTCTTTTTCCGAGGTCCTGGATCCTCTTCACTATCATTATTCTGAATTCTTTTTCTGGCAGATTGCCTATCTCTATTTCATTTAGTTGTTTTTCTGGGGTTTTATCTTGTTCCTTCATCTGGTACATAGCCCTCAGCCTTTTCATCTTGTCTATCTTTCTGTGAATGTGGTTTTTGTTCCACAGGCTGCAGGATTGTAGTTCTTCTTGCTTCTGCTGTCTGCCCTCTGTAAATACTCTTAAACATTATGAGTACTTTAAAAATCAAATACATCTTATTCCCAAATATAATTTCAAAGTATTAAAACCATATTTTTAATTTACTTTTTTTTTCTCTATTAATTTTAAAGTTTCTTTTTGTGAGAACATTTAATCAAACAGCAGGTTGTCACCCCAACCTGAGAGGTTTCTGAACCCATACACAAGACTTGATTTTCACTACCCGATGGTGGATATCCTGACTTGTTTTGTTTTTCTGAATTACAATTACACACACACAGTTTAAAGGGAAAATAGTTCTTTATGCTGTGTTTAAACACATCAGGTGTTCTGTCAGTTATATCTTCTTGGGACTGTCATTCAGGAATGTGCTGACCTATCTGTTGCCTGGGTAGTAGACCTGGTTGCATGGCTATAGTTCTGTGTTGCATCCCTTATCTCCTGATTTCCCTATCTTTACGTTTCTTAGTATACTTCCTTATGTTATTGGGGTATCTCTTCTATTAGTTTCCTGAGAAGAAAAACATTAGAGGTACATTTTTGAGACCTTGATGTTTTAAAGTATTTTTAATCTACTTTCTACTTGGCAAACTTGGGTTTATTAATATAGAATTTTATGGTAGAAATTATTATCCATCAGAAATTTGAATCATTATTCCCTTTTTGTTTTCTGAATTTCACCCCACCCCCACCCCCCCCAGCTTCTAACGTTGTTGGTAAAAAAAAGTGATTTATTTGGATTCCTAACCTTTGGTATGGAACCTGCATTATTTCTTTCTGAATGCTTTTAGTACCCTCTCTTTGTTTCCAATGTCATAAAATTTTATAAGATTCTGTTTTCAACTGGTAGAAAATAGCTGGGGGGTCTAAAACTATACTAAGAAGAGTAGCGAGGGCTACTCTTCATTGCAGTGCATGGGCTTCTCATCGTGGTGGCTTCTCTTGTTGCGGAGCGTGGGCTCTAGGCACGCAGGCTTCAGTAGTTGCAGCACAAGGGCTCAGTAGTTGTGGCACACGGGCTTAGTTGCTCCGCAGCATATGGGATCTTCCCAGACCAGGGATCGAACCCATGTCCCCTGCGTTGGCAGGTGTATTCTTAGCCACTACCCCACCCGGGAAGTCCATCTATTCCTAGCCCTACTTCCTGAGAGCCTTGGTATCAGTTTTTGAGATGATGCTGGCAGGAGTGCAGAAAACTTTTCAGCTTTTCCCCCTTCAGCTAAGGATTCACTTTCCTGATCTCTGTTGAGTCACTTATTAAACATTTTACCTTTCCAGCTTCCAAAATGTGCTGTGGTCTCCTCTCCAATTGTCTTTATCATTGTGAATTTATAGCCTTCCTTTTTTTAAAAATATTGACTGTCACTTTACTGTGGTTGAGAATGAGTTGAGCCAGATCTCTCCAATCCTTAAACACACACCATCAACTTTTTTATGATAATAATGTGTACAAGACCATACCATTTAGAGATGCTAAATTTCTTCTGGATTCAAGATAAACTCTTAGGTAATTTTTCTGTTAATTGAAAACTAGACTTCTTCAACAGGTACAGCTTATTTCCTTTCTGATTTGTTGGTTTCAGTTTAACATTTCTTTTAAAAGCTTAATGTATTCTGAAATTTTTCTGTCTCATTCTAAAGAAACTTCAATACCTTCCCATAGGTGTTTATATATATATATATTCTTATACAGCTCATATCTGATTTAAGGTCTCTACCCTATTCTTCTCTGGTCTGACCAGAATTCCTGCAGATATATCTCTGGTTCCAGATCTTCTGGCTCTGTGAGTGATATATTAATTTCCTATTGCTCCTATAACAAATTAACACAAATGTAGTAGCTTAAAATAGCAAATTTATTATTTTACAGTTCTGGAAGTCAGAAGTCCAAAATGGATCTCACTAGACTAAAATTGAGACGTCAGTAGGGCTGTGGTCCATTTAGAAGCTCGAATGAAGCATGTGTTTCTTTGTCTTTTCCAGCTTCTAGAGGCTGCTGTCAATCCTTGGCTTGTGGCCCACAGCCAGCCATCATATCACTCTGACCTCTGCTTTTTCAAGTCTCCTGCCTCCCTCATTCACTTGTGAGGTCTCTTATCATTGAATTGGCCCACCCAAGAAAATCCAGGATAATTTCCTCATCTCAAAATCCTCAATTTAATCACACCTGTAAAGTTTCTTTTGCTCTGTAAGGTAACATATTCACAGGTTCAGATGATTTACATATTTGGGGGACCATTATTCTTCCCTCCACAAGTGATAACACTAAAGTGACACTAATGACACTACTCAAGCTAGAAAAGTATCTCATCAGCTTGTTTTTTTAGAGTATACCTTCAAACCTTATTTTTATAGTAGGGTTGATTCTCCAGTATCCTCCAGTTCATATAGTTCTTTTTACTCTATAAACATTCCCTCACTGAATCTTTTCTAAAGCAATGTCTTAGTTATGAATTGTCATGTATGAAGACGAGTCTCTAGATTAAAAGCTTTTGTTGCAATGGGAAGGAGAAAAACCATAGTTTATATCTGTTTCATAAACTACTTCTATGCCCCAGGGGCCAAGCAGATAACATAAGTCCATCAAATAACTCAATCGAGTAAAAGATAAAGGAACAGTAGTTAAACTGGCTAGTATACAGTTAGCATAAAGGCATGTAAGACAAATATTTTTAAAAGGCTTTTGATCAAGCTGAACAGGGCTTCAGGCTACAAGTTTGGACTCCTGATTTAGGTAATAGTTGATCTGTATATTCATAAGGTACTAAAACAGCTTTATCTACATTTCAGAAAACCCATGATCAGTGTCTTTTTACGTATGTATTTGTTTTCCCACAAGGATTCATTTAGATACTGCTGGAGCACATCATGCCAGGTTTTTTTTTAGATATCTTATATGTATTTTTTTTATACATATCTTATATGTATTTGTTTCCCAGGTGACCTGACCTGTGACAGTTGATAAGGAGTTCACTATCTAGTTAGCTAAAGAGATAGGTTTAAAGATTGAGTGATGTGATAAAAGGCTGTATTAGAGGTATAAAAACACATATGAAAGAGCAATTAATTCGGTCTTAGGTTAGGAATATGGAGAGGTGGTCAGCTAATACTCCTTAAGTGGATGGCATTTGAACTGAGCTTTAAAGAATTAATTCTCTGTGAGAATTAGCATTCTATCTTTATTTTACTTATTCTTCTATTAAAACTGTACTTATCGGAGAAAAAAATGTTGCTTATTTCATTTTATCTTCATGATTTTCCCCCCCAGATTTTGTCCACAGGTGCTTGTGGAAAAGATGGCTGATATTAACCTCAAAGAAGTAACCTTAATAATAGGCGTAGTTGCTGCTTGCTATTGGAACAGCCTCTTTTGTGGTTTTGTTTTTGATGATGTGTCAGCAATACTGGATAATAAAGACGTGCATCCATCTACACCTTTAAAAACTTTATTTCAGAATGATTTCTGGGGAACCCCTATGTCTGAAGTAAGTATATATTACTTATATGTATCTCAGATTTTAAATTATTCTGGTAGTTTAGTACTCCTAATTTTTTATCAACATTGCATTGCCATCATCATAGTAATTATGGATTATTTTCCTCAAAAATTTTATACAAGACAACATGTTTATAATAAATTAGATAGGAAGTTGAAATGTGATCATATTTTTTATAGTACTTGATTCTTTCCTTGGTTTTATACCTTGGCTTAATCTCTCTAAAAATAATATATGTGTGTAAAAACCAAATGTGTTAGAACAGTAGGCGTAACACAAATCTAACTGACTTTATTTCTCTTTTTTCTCTCTTATGAGTCAGGCAGAACAGATGACTGCTTGTGGTATTTAACCATTTAAAAATATATGTAACTTCAATATAAATAGATTAGACTTTAAGGGTAAAAATGCTAAGTATACATATTGCCTATTTTTCTGCAGAAAGAAATGATTTATTAAAAATTTTAATTTGTGCCGTATCTCCTACCTAATACTTAATTTGATTTTATATTGAGAACCCAAAAGTTTAGTTCATGTTTATGGAGATATTTTTACTTTGCCAGTAACTTGATTTTGAAGGTCAGTGTTAAACTGTTTGGGATTAAATCTTTGTTAGCTTGGGATCATATAGATTAGATTCTAATTTTAGTTCTATCATGTAAAAGCTGTGTGAAATAGGTGTGAACACAGCTTTTAGATGACTGAGGCATTTTCCTGATCTATAAAAGAATAATACCTTGAGGATTAATTAATTAATCTGTCTGTAGTACGTAGCACATAGTTGTTGAAACATAACATGTAACACTTTTTGTCATTTGTCATTCGTCATTCTTGGCCCCTTTCTGCCTTCTCCAAATCTGGAAGCTTCTCAAGGAGGGGTATGGAATCTTTCATTCCTCTAGTCACAAACAAGTATTTTTTCTTATTAAATAAGCAGGTTATTTATTTTTCTGCAACCTTTCCTATTCTCACCCAATTCTAGCCTTTAGAAGAAATAAGTCTTTTGATAACAAGGGGAAAATATGGTCCTATTATAACATATATTATTTTCTAGATAATTTATTCCCCTCTGCCCGTACCCTTTATCCCCAGAGACTCTTAGAAATATGTGTCCATTCCCCCAATTTATGCTAATATCTATTTTGATTTTAATCATGTCATTAGATTTTGACCTAAAAGGTTTGAAACCAAAAGGTTTCTACAACATTTTTCTGCTTTCTGTTACAAGTCATTTCAGTTCAATACATTGCCTTTAAAAACAGTTTTGTATGCTTGAGGTGAAATTCTAAGGATGTACAGGAGTTAGCCAAGCAGGAAAATGCATTCTAGGTAGATAGCACTCATGTTGTGTATAGTCAATACAGACAGAGATATTAAAATGCTTTTAATTTCAAAATGGGAAATGTTTGTTTCTTGTGCTTCCTAATGTTCCCTATTGGGGATGAGCAGGCTTAAGTCTATAGCTGTATACCAGAGTTACAGCAAAATATGGTAAGAGGTAGGAGAGCAAAGAAGGTGAGTGTGGATGCCTTTATAAAAAATTACAAAAAATAAATAGGATAATATTTTATATCTTTTTAACTTGTGTGTTTTATTCCTAAATCTGGTTTGATTTTGTCTTAGAGTAAAAATATTTCTTGTTAAATGTAACTTTTAGTTTATAAAGAAATTCAGTACCTCACATAGAATTTGATTTATTGCTAATAGAGACTACAATAACAAAGGTATCTATTCTCTAAGAAAGTTTTTGCTCTTGTATTACTCTCTATGTAGTATGTTTGGTTTAATATATTCAGTTTTATACATTATGGAGGTATTTTTTCAAAAGACAACTAGACGGTACCTTTTTGAGTCATCATTGTTTAAACTGCACTGGGTAAGCATTCTGTTCTTATGTTTTCTTTTGAAGACCTAGCCAGCAGTTACATGAATGCTTGTATTGGTAATAGTTTGGGTAGCAGGCTTTGGAGAGAAATCCTGTGCTACAACTTGATTAATATCACTATTGTCCTACTTTTTAAATCTGTGTATTGAAGAGGAATTAGTAGTTAGGTCTTCTTTTACTGTTAATTCTTTGACTACTATATATCAGAGATGAAATTGCCTTGTTTTTGTACAAAGGAAATAGGAAAACACACAAAAAAACCACATAAAGCTATCTTTTATGTTTGTATTATTCTTGGGGCATTTCATTATTTTACTGTTATTTCTCAGCCAAATGTAGTAAAAGCAGTGACTAGTTTATGTACCCAGAAGGACCAAGATACTTTAATAATCAATGATTGATGATTGTTTTTTCCTTTTAGGAGAGAAGCCACAAGTCTTACCGTCCCTTAACAGTATTGACATTTCGCTTAAATTATTGGTTTAGTGAACTGAAACCTATGTCATATCATCTCCTAAATATGATTTTTCATGCTGTGGTTAGTGTGATATTTCTTAAAGTCTGCAAACTCTTTCTGGATAACCGGAGTAGTGTGATTGCTTCTTTACTTTTTGCAGTGCACCCAATACACACAGAAGCAGTAAGTAAAACTATAACTTGATGTTTTTTGCATTATTCCTCCACATGTCTATAATGGTATATATTTTTAAGGAAAAAAAAAATTAACCATGACTTTAATCCAAGTATCTGAAGACTCCTATTGGTACAGTGTCTTAACATACTAGTGTAGAGTCTAACTTTCCTACTATGTAAAATTTTTTAAAACAAATTTTGAAACAAACATTTATTCAAGAACATAAGATGTAATCACTCAACTTTAGCGATGTAAAATATAAATGAATACAGTAATTTTCTTTGCTAATTTTTTTATGAATAAAGATTTTAAATATTTGTCAACTTGGCATTTTTTTTGTTTCAAAGGACAGAAAATAATAAGAGAAACTTACGTAAGGGCTGAAAATTTATCAAAATACATGCAAACATGGACAGATCCTAACAAATGATGATGCTCATTAATTTCTTATTGTCTATTGCCATGTGTTTAAAAATTGTGAGCTGTCTCTACTATTGCCAGTATGCTCATCACCAGCACATTCACAAACTATAACTGTATTTTTCTTGGTAATCTTGAGACTCCAAAATTGCCTCTCAGCAGAGCAAAGAGGACTCTATTCAGTTGCTTTGTTACAGGCTTTCAATTTTAAACAATAGTCTGTATGCTTAAACTCTGCCGGGGTGTGTGTGTCTGTGTCTGTATATGTGTGTGAGTGTGTGTGTGTGTGTATGTGTGTGTGTGTGTGTGTGTGTGTGTGTTGGAGGGGAGTTGTGTGTCTCTCCCAGTATCTTGAAACTTTTGGTGTCTAGCTGAACATTTTTCTATACATCTACAAAAATAATAGGTTGTTTAAGTTTTATAGTGAGTTCAGAATACTTTAAAGGGATTTTGGGGCTTTATATTTAAATTTTTTGAATTTAAAAGGATGTTTTAAAGTTTATTGTCTTTTTAAATTTTAGTTTGCAGGTTTATTTGTGAGCTATAATGTATTGAGTTTATTATATTTTTGTATTTTAAGAACACTTGTATTTTAAGAAAACATGTAAGAACTACATCTAGATAGTGTACTATAATTGTGTAAGATGTTACCATTAGAGGAAGCTGGGTAAAGGGTAAATAGGACTTCTCTATACTATTTTGGCGACTTCCTCTGAGTCTATAATTACTTCAGAATAATAAAAGAACTGTTACAGTCACTGATAAATTTACTTTTATGGAAGACATACAAATTCACCACATGAGGGCACTCAAAGAATGCTTAAAAAAACAGAAATGTGCACTTGAAAAGTTATGGCAGTTTAATTTCTAATTAAACTGCTGTTGCAATTATAGTTAAATTTTCAAGATGCTTTTCATTAATATAAACCCCTCTCCTTCCCTTTCTAGGTAACAGGTGTTGTAGGAAGAGCAGAACTTTTGTCATCTATCTTTTTTCTAGCTGCATTTTTGTCATATACCAAATCAAAAGGACCAGATAATTCCATAGGTAAATGTCTAACATTTAACTTTTTACTTTAGCTATAAAACTCGATCAAGTAATTTCTGTTTACTTCAAGTGGTTCTTATAAAACATATGCCATTTTTGGTATTTATCTTTATATATCATGCTATTGTACTTTAGCATCTATGGACATAAGAAAAGTATGTGACATTGTCAATATTAAAAATTACTGTTTGTAGTTTATATTTTATCATGACTAACAGTTTCTATTTGATCTAATTGTTAAAAATTTCCCTAGAATATAAGAGTTTTAGGATCATTCTTAGTTCCATTTGCTGTTACCTGTAAATGATTAAAGTACCAATACTTCAGTTGTCTTTCTATAAATAACACATGTGAAGGCTATGAATTGTATTGTTAAGGCAAAGTTAAAAGCCTGTTAGAGTATAACTTTTATTATGTGTTGATCATAGTTCAACTATTTATTGAGTCCCCTGCATGTAGCCTCCCCTGGAAAATGCTTTGTATACATTAACCCATTAGCCCTAATGATGTCAGAAAACAAATTCTAGGCAATAAAAATGATTTTTTTAAGAGTGTGGGCCCAATGGGCATGAAAGGGCACATAATGTGAAGCGCATTATGACCTTAACCTGTACTTGGTTAATCTTAAAATTTAATGCTGAGTTTTTTTTCTATGTTCTTGGAGAATTTTCTCACTATAAACCCAAGGCACTGATGATAAGGAGCTTCATTTTGTATGTATGAAAACAAAGTTTCAAGAGATAAGCAATTTAGCTAAACAGCTTCTTAGATTTGTAATATGAGTAGGTTTCCCTCTTGCTGCTATGCACAATGCCTTCTTAAAACAGTTTTGAGTTCAGTATAACATAGTGGTTAAAAGCATGGACTCTGGAGTCTGGTTTCACATTTCAGGTCCACCATTTAGTAGCTCCATTTACTATGTTGGTCAGATTACATAACCTCTCTGTGCTTTAGTTTCTTTATAAAATGTAGATAATAATAGTCCCTACCTGTTGAGAAGGATTAGTTGAGTTAAGCATGTTAAGGGATTTAAAGCAGTACCTGGCTCATAGGAAGCAGTGTTCCTATTTTCCCTGTTGCCTGTAATGCAGTGAGAGGTAGTTCAGTAGCTAATATAGAATTGCAAACTAATATCGTCTTTAAATACCATCCTAAGCAAAACATGAATGATAAACTTAGAAAATACTGTGAACTTCAAGACCATGATCAGGCTCCAGCCTATCTCTCTAAACATGTCTCCTGCAGTTTTGCCCTAGTCACTTCACTATAGCCAAGCAGACCTTCTTGCTACTCTTAAACAGGTGAAGCACTGGCCTTTATACTTGCTGTACCCTCTTTCTTGACTTTTCTTCCTTTAGAGCTTCACATAGTTGTTTCATTTATATTCTTTACATCATCAGGCCTCAGCTCAATGGTCTCCCTCTTAGAGAACTTCTTCATTCTAACTAAAATAGCCTTTCATTTTATTATATTTTTGATCCTTAATAATTTTACTTGGTCCTTTTTAATGATTTCTTACTCATTATAACTCCAGTATCTTTCCTTATTTCCTTTAGAATTACTTATTTTAAATTCTTAGTCTTTTCGATTAATTCTTTATTAGTCATGTATGTTGTTGTTATGTTTGTGCTCTCTCTTTTATAACTGTGGTACCCTTCAGGTATCTACTTATTTTGGCTTATGAGCTCAGGCCACATGTTCTCTGAAAGTTATCAACCACTGTGTATAATAAAGAGAAAGACCAGCGCCACTCTGTCCATCTGGTGACTCATTAAAATCCAGGGTGGAGATCTCCAGGTTCCCCAGGGCCACTGTTGATCACTATTGTTGCCATTCTACCAACCACCTGCTCTAGTCTCTTAAAGAGAATCAGCATTAAGAACAGGCCAGTCTTCCACCCCCCTGCATTTAGTTGGAAGGTCTGTGGGTGGAAGAGACTGCTGAAGAGTGGTTGGTCATTTTGTACCTTTAAAAAAAATCTTACTCCTTATCCCAGCAGGGCTTCTGAAGTATTCTCATTTAATCCCTGGAACACCCACAACCTACGGGAGCTGCAGATTTCTACAGTAAAGGCGCAAATAATGATTTACCCAGGGCAGTCAGGATTGGCTAGGAAAAAAGTTTAAAAAAAATTTTCTCACTCTTCTGCTTTAGATATAGTCCCTCGTAACACCCATGCAAGCATACGTGTTTAAGATAACCTTCAGTGCCCAGGAATTTCTCTCTCTTTTTTTGTTTTTAATATCTTAGAAGCCATATTTTCCTCTCACTTAATCTTTCTAGGCTTGATTTTGGGTCAAGGGGCTAACAGGTCAACGGGTCATGCTAGTTTACCACTTGACCAAAACAAAAACCAAATCATGTTACTTTCTATCCCTTTAACCTACATTTCTCATAAGACTCATTTTTAATCTAAAAATACATAATTTTTTTAACCCATTTATTGTTCTCTTACAATAGAATATAACCTTCATTAGAGTAGGTAACTTACTCTCACTTTCTTATCTCCATTTCCTAGAATGGTTCCTGGTATACAGTGGGTGTTCAGTATATATTTGTTTAGGAAATGATTAGGTGAATGAATGTAATATATTTTAAATTCTAATTGAAAACATACTGAAACTTGCTCGGGACCTCTCTCTGTCCTCTTTTCCCCTATGATATTTTGTATGCCACATTACATTATTTCACTCTTGAGACCACAAACAGTTTTGTCATCATCTTTGTATTCTCCGTTCTATCTAAGGTATTTGTCCTATGCAAAGATTTTCAATTTGTAATTATTTAATTACTTTAAATTCAGGGTTGTTCGTGTCCCATACCCTTTTCACAAGCATTATTCATCTTAGGCCCTTTGCACTTGATTTTTCATTACTTTAGGTTTCTGCTCAAATGTTATCAGTAGCACCACTCATCTTCCCCCCTCCGTTTTATTTCCCTTCACTTTCTGTTTTTCTCTATAATACTTAGGTCACCATTTGACAAAACATATTTATTTATTGTTACCTCTCTCCCCTACAAATGCAGTAAATACTTAAAATAACTATTTAAATACACGATTACTGAAGGTATGTATCTTTACACATGTAAAGTCAGCTTGGAAACCTATATTTTGAAATTGGAATAGATTTTGATGATTGAAATTGATTCTACACTTATACATGTATTTTTTTTTTCAGTGTCAACTTATTTAGCAGGGGTACTTGTTTTGGACAAAATCACACATGGTAACTTTAGCCACAGAGACCTGAGTATAAAAATCAAAATGTATATGTTCATAAAGTAATTTAGTCACCAAAGAACTGAAGTGACTGGTTTCAGCAAAACGTTTGCCTTTATTAGAACTATTAGTTGCTTAGATTGAATCCAGCATCTTGGAAAGCAGCTGTTTGATTTCTCTTCCTTGGAGTGAAAATACAAATTAGTGGGAAGCTCTGAATTTAGTATCAGAAGAACCAAGTTAAAGTCATGGTCTCCTTATTGTGCATGACTCTTTTTAAACCTCCAAAATTCTTTCCTCATCTTAAAAATGAGTACAATTGCACCTGCCCTCATATCCCATAAGGTGATTGAAGTGCAATGAAATATGCTAAACTGGTTATATAAACTGTTTAATATACCTATTTTCAAGGCCATTGTTTCCCACTAGTTTTTAATGTGTGCGTACCCATTCAGGCATACCATTTTGTATCATCTGTATTATTCATTTGCCAAGCTTATTCCCTCCTCTATTCCTTTATTCGTACATACCCCTTTCCCAATTCTTTCATGTCCTGTATATCCTTCAAGGTCCAACTTAGGTTCAACTTGTTTTGTAAATAATCATCTACTAATTTCTTTGCTCTGTGAATTTCTTGGTGACTTTAGCAGGATAGTTCAACCCTTGATATAATTTGTTACATTAATATTGATGGTTTAGGCCTAACTAGAATATGAGATACCTTTTTGAGGAAGGAATACTATTATATCAATACTTAGTATTTCCAATAGTGTTCTCATTTTTTTTTTTTTAGTTGTTTTTCCTTTCGGTAATGTTAGTCTATAGAGTATTTTAAAATTGAAAATGATTTCAAAAACAGATGTTTCTATGTTAAGCCCAGTGATAAAAGAAAAATGTATTAGATTCATGAATTCTGTTCTTATTTATACCTGGATATAAGTCAGTTATTTGAGTTTACTTTGATTAATGTCCTTAATAAAAACTGAGGTCACACAATCAAAGTACCATATATTTCGTAAACTGGAAAGAGAATTAGAAATCATATTTTCCAATAAGAAAACTAAAGCTCAGAAAAGTTGCCCAAAATCACAGAGCAAGTTAGTAGAAGATCCAGATTTACTCTCACAATTCATGGTTCTTTAATCAAATTACTACTAAGTAGTAGACATTTACTTAAAATTGATGAAGTAGGTTTTCCACTTAAATAGAACTTGTGAATATTCTGTTACAAATTTTTTAAAGAATAGTATTGATTTAAATGCTTATTGCTAACATGTTTTAGTTTTTATAGTCTTTTTTTAGTAAGAATGGTACTGTAGTTTGCCCAGTAGTTTTCATTTCCAAGTTTTTTTTAATTACTCACAGATATAATAAAGTATATAGGTACCTCTATGATAATTTCAGGTATTTATCTTCATTTCAAATTGATAGTTCATTAATTACACACTCAACCCTGTAAGTTTCTCTTCAGATTGGCCACTCTACCTTTGTTTTTAAATGTTAGCATTTGGTTAGATAATTTTCCTGTCCACAAAAATTTTTTAGTTCAAATTATATATCTTGATTTTTTTAATAAATAAAGCAAAAATTACAGCATTTAAATATGTTTTAAAATATGAGGTATGTCAGTGGAAAATAACGAAGGTGAATATAGAATCACAAGTAAAGTTTTTCAGTAATGTCTAATAGTTGTCTAACTTAAAATATCCTTTTATGATATTATAAAATTGTTTTGTGTGTTGTTATATTTTTCTGTTCTTAAATTGCAGTGTGGACTCCTATCGCGTTGACAGTGTTTTTAGTGGCCGTTGCAACACTGTGTAAAGAGCAGGGAATAACAGTTGTGGGAATTTGCTGTGTGTATGAAGTATTTATTGCCCAGGGGGTAAGGAGAAATCTAAATTTCCTTGTTGCTGTCTTTTATCCTATTTGAATCAGATTATAATAAACTTATTTTCTAAATGTATTATTATATAAATTGGTCTGTTTACCAATTATGATTACTAAAAATTTGCAAGAAACAAGCATGTTTTGCCTTCATACCCACTGAAAATTACTTAACATTTTATATTATACCTTCAGTTTTTTAAGAACAGCTTTTTAAGTTTCAATAATGAAACCATTAAGCAACTTGGGAAAGCACACAGTAATACTGTACAGTATAATTAATTATTGGATAAGATTATTGGGCTCAGTTTTATTCATTATCAGCTCCACCATTTGCTCCATGTTGATTTTATAATTATGGTCAATTTTTATTTAATCTTGCATTTAGAAAGTATGATAATTGTTGAAAAATTACAGTAAATTGCTATTTGTTACTTAAACATTTTTTTCCTTTTCTAGTATACTTTGCCATTATTATGTACTACTGCTGGACAGTTTCTTCGCGGAAAGGGTAGTATTCCATTTTCTATGCTGCAGACACTAATAAAACTCATTGCTTTGATGTTCAGTACACTATTACTTGTTGTGATTAGAGTCCAGGTTATTCAATCCCAACTTCCAGTATTCACCAGGTATGATATTCTGGTTCTTTTGTTTTCTTCCATCTTTTTTTTTTAAACTTTGCATTTTAAGTGATTGTAAATGTTCCAGAAAGTCTTTGATTTACATTGAGGTTTTTTAACAGCTTTATTGAGGTATAATTAATACTTTTTTAAAACCTGCATATATATAAAATGTACAAATTAATAGGTTTTGACATACGTGTACACTCATGAAAACATCACAGTCAAGATGATGACCCCCCCAAAATTGGTTAAGTGTTAAGTCTTCTATATCCTTAGTGAGTTTTGTCTACTTGTTTTATTAATTATTGAGAGAAGGATGTTGAAATCACTGACTATAGCTGTAGATTGGTCTATTTTGCCTTGCAGTTCTATCAGTTTTTGCTTCATGTACTTTAAAGCTCTATTATAAAGTATATCAGTGTTTAGGATTGTGATGTCCTCTTGATGAATTGATCCCTTTATCATTATTAAATGAGCTTCATCTGCAGTAGTAGTCTTTACTAAGACATTCATTTTGCCTTATATTAATGTAACCACTCCAGCTATCTTTTGTTAGTGTTACATGGTTTATCTTTTACTTTTTAAATCTATCTGTATCTTTATTATTTAAAGTAGATTTCTTGTAGGCTGCATATAGTTGGGTCTTCCTTTTTTGTTTGGTCAGATAATCTGTCTTTTAAATGGGGGGTTCAACTGTTGATAGTTTGTTGTAAATCTACCATCTTGCTAATCGTTTTCTCTCTGTCTTGTCTGTTCTTTGTTCCCTTTTTTTCTCTCTTTCTTCTTTTGAATTGAGTATATTGTAATACTCCGTTCTTAGCTCCTTGTTGGCTTATTAGCTGTATATCTTTGCTGTGTATTTTAAGTGATTGCTTTAGGGTTTTTTGTTTATGTCCTTTGCTTATCACAGTTTATCTTAAAGGCATATTATAATTGCAAGTGTATATAGTATAAATGTCAGCATATATAGTACAAATATCATATATACAATAAATAAGTTTTTATATAAATATATAAACTTATTATAAATAAGAACTTAGCCTTTGTGCTATTTGCATACATTTTTATTGAGTATACATTGTAAATCTGACAATACATTGTTAACTTTTGCTTTCAACAATTATCTTTGGAAGAGATTTAAATTTAAAAATTCTTTTATGTTACCCCATAGAGTTACCATTTCTAGTGTTCATTTCTTTGTTACATCAAGATTTTCATCTGGCACCATTTTTCCTTGTGACTGAAGGACTTCCTTTGACATTTCTTGACATGTAGGACTACTGGTGATGAATTCTTTAACTTTTGTATATTAAAAAATCTTTATTTTACCTTCATTTTTGAAGAATATTTCCCCTGAGTGTAGAATTCTACATTGACTGTTTTTCATTCAGTAATATAAAAATGTTGCTCTGTATTCTCTGGGTTGTGTTATTTTAAATGGGAAATCTTCTTATCCTTATCTTTATGCTTCTGCATGTAGTATCTTTTTTTTTTCTATGCCTGCTTTTAATAGTTTCTCTTTATCATTGTTTCCCTTCTTATATATTTTTTTAATTGAGACATAATTGACATATAGCATTGTATTAATTTTAGGTGTACAATATAATGGTTTTATACACACACACACAGACAAATGATTACCATAATAAGTTTAGTTTACATCCATCACCACACATAATTACAAAATTTTTTTTTCCTTTTGATGAGAACTTCTGAGATCTACTTTCTTAGCAGCTTTCAAATATACAATACAGTCTTGTTAACTATAGTCGTCATGCTGTACATTACATCCCCAGGACTTATTTGTCTTACAACTGGAAGTTTGGGTGAAGATGGATAAAAGGTACAAACTTTCAGTTAATGTTTCTTTTATCTTCTTGTTTCTTGTGCTTAGGTTAATTGAGCTTTTTAGAATCTGTAGGTCTTACTTTATATAAATTTTGGAAATTACTTCTTGAAATATTTTTTACTTTGCTCTCCACTCTTCTTCTAGGACTCCAATTACATGTATTTTAGGCTTCTTGAAGTCATACTGATGCTCTGTTTATTCCCCTTCCCTCCAAAGCTGTTTTCCCCATTTTCATTTTGGATAGTTTCTTTTGTTGTATCTTCAAGTTTACTAATCTTTTTTCTGCATAGTCTAATCTGCCCTTAATTTTTTCTAGTTATTTTTCATCTCAGACGTTGTTTTCATCTCTGTTTGAGATTCCATGTTTCTACATGTTCTAGTACTTTAATGTCTTTATCTACTAATTTTATCATTTGTGTCATTTGTTGGTCAATTTAGATTCAATATATTTTCTCCTCATGGATTGTATTTTTCTACTTCTTCACATGCCTGGTAGTTTTTTTAATAGGTGCAATATGTGAACTTTACCTTAATGTATTCCTATATTGTAGACCATTGTTCTGGGATACATGTAAGTTATTTGAAAAATGTTTCATCTTCACGTCTTGCTTTTAAGCTTTGTTTTGGGAGACCACAGCAGCATTTAGGATAGGGCTAATTTTGCTTCCTTGCTGACACAAGACCCTTCTGACCACTCTACCGATAGACTTTGAATTATGAGGATTTCCACTCTGGCTGCTGAGGAACTATTCCCAGTTGTATTTGATATTTGTGAAGGTTTATCTAATCCTTTCAGAAGGTATTTTCCTAACTATTAGTTTTCTTAGACATGCTTTAACAAATTACCAGAAACAGAGTGGCTTAAAGCAGCAGGAATTTATTCTCTCACAGTGCTGGAGGCCAGAGTCCAAAATCAAGGTGTCAGGCACAGTTGGTTCCTTCTGAAGGCCCTGGGAAAGAATCTGTTCTGTGCCTGTTTCCTAGCTTCTGGTGTTGACATTTCTTGGCATGTTGCTGCATCACTGTAATCTGCTCCATCTTTACCTGGCATTCTTCCATGTTTGTTTCTCTGTATTTTCTCTTCTTTGTATATAAGGGCCTCAGTCATTGAATAGTGGGCCCACCCTCATCCAGTATGACCTCACCTTAACTGTAATTACATTGGCTAAGACCCTACTTCCAAATAAAGTCACATTCTGAGGTTTTTGATAGACATGAACTTTGGGGAGACATGAATCAACCCACTACACTGTCCCTAGGTATTTCCCCACATATGTGTGCTGATCAGTTCTCATTAGTACTGGAAACTGGATCCTCTACAGATCTGAGTTCTCTCTCAGCAGCTTTCTTCTCTCTGGTATTCTGCCCACTAATTCTAACCCCCTGGACTTCTAGGGCTCCCAGCTCTATCTTCTCAACTCAGGGATCCAAGTGGATTCCACTCAGGTTCTCTCTTGCTGCACAGACTAAAAACTCTATCGAGGTACTAATCTCTCCAGGTAGGGCTCCCCTCATTTGTTTTTTTTCCTATCAGGCATTGTCCTTCTTTGCCTGATACTCAGCATATTAAAAGAAGTTTTATATATATTGTCTATTTTTTAGTTATTTAAGGCTAGAAGCAAAAGTTTTACTGAATTTTAACAGTCTTCATGTCGTTTTTTCCCTGCTCTAACATTAGCATTATTCCATTTCACCTTACTTATCTAAAGTTTAAGAGGAAATTTAGACTAGTTCCCTATTCAGTTTTAAGTGACTGACGTTACATGCAAGAACTTTTTTTTTAAACAAAACCCCAAAATATTGTTCATGTTGCTATCCATGATAGTTCATTTCTGACCCTGGTTGGAATAAATTTTATTCAGATAATTTCTTTTATGCCCAACACATTCTTTGTGATTTTCACATAATTATCCTTTTTTTTTTTTCTCTCTCTTTCCTTTTTTTTTTTTTAATTGAGGTATAGTTGATTTACAATGTGTTAGTTTCTGGTGTACAGCAAAGTAATTCAGTTTTACATAAATATATATATATATTCTTTTTCAGATTTTTTTCCATTTTAGGTTATTACAAGATATTGAATATAGTTCCCTATGCTATACAGTAGGACCTTGTTTATCTGTTTTATCAATATATATAGTAGTGTGTATCTGTTAAACCCAGGCTCCTAATTTATCCCTTTCCCACCTTTTCCCCTTTGGTAACCATAAATTTGTTTTCTATGCCTGTGAGTCTGTTTCTGTTTTATAAATAAGTTCATTTGTATCATTATTTTAGATTCCACATGTAAGTGATACCATGTGATATTTGTCTTTCTTTGCCTGACTTACTTCACTAAGTATGATAATCTCGAGGTCTATCCATGTTGCTGCAAATGGCATTATTTCGTTGTTTTTTATGGCTGAGTAGTATTCCATTGTGTAATAATTATCCTTCTTAACAGCATTTTTTTTCTTTAAAAAATAATTACTTTTTAACTTCCAGAATTTCTACTTCTGAGTCTAGCCATGCTAAACTAAACAGCTCATTTAAGCATGATAGTATGGGAAATAAATTGAATTGTAGATAGATATTTTATATTTCCTTCTTCACTCCTTAGTTTCAGTGTTTTTGTTCTGTTTGTCATTCCTTTTAGAGAATTTGAATCAACTGTTTTCCATCTCTAGTTCTACAATATGTAAATGTGGTTTATAGGTGTGAACGTATTTGTTTTGTATATGTGTGTGTGGATGACTGTATGGGGTATGTTATATATAAATATATATTTTCCAAATATAAGCATTTAAAAATGTGTGTGTGTGTATGTATTTGTGTGTGTTATATAAATTTTATTCTGTTACCCTGTGAGGTTGATTGTAATATGATTTGACTTGCTTTGACATGTACTCTTTGACTGCAGTTCAATTATTAAATCACCTATCCTAGATAAACTGTTGATTTTTTAAAATGAACTCTGAAAGTGGATTACAGGGGAAAAGCTTTGTATTCAGTTCTGTTGGTTATTTTGAGAATTCAAGTCCTGACTTTCAAGACTTAGTATTTTTCATATATGTATATATTCAAATATGAAAGTTTATAAAATATTATTCATTCAAAAACTATGTACTTTTTCTCAACCATTTGATATTTTTAAGAAGACCAAGTCAAATAAGTAGTAGAGGTTGATTTTTCATTGGCTTATTCATTTTAAAATGAGAAATTGGGTTTTTAAAGGACTATATGTTAATATAGCCAATACAATTTAGAACATAGCCTAAGAAATAAAAATCTGAAATGATTCATTTAAATATACTTTAAAAAAAATGATTTGACATAATTTGCAAACAATAGACTGAATGAAATGTACATTTAATGTATCATGGCCTATATAAACTAGGATATAGGCTTATATTAAGTAGAACACAAATAAAATGTTACATAGGGCTGTACAGTTACTCCTCTGTACTGGGAATTTGGTTTTTAGCTTTCTAGAAGTCTAAGCAAAGAGGAAAAGCCCATAGGTAATATAGTTTTCTCTGTTCGTGACAAAAGAAAAACATAGTAATTCTTTCTAGGAAGCATAAGTTTTATTAGCATTTAGTGGTGAAAGAAACTCTCATGTAGGAAAACATTGGTTAGTGTTCTCAGAAGCATTCATAAACACATGCAACAATGAATCTTATAAAACTTTTCTTATGACTTTTAATCAGAAGGTCATAATTTAATGAAAGCACTTCTGCAGAATGTCATAATATTATAGAATGCATGTCTGAATCATAATAATAAACTAAATATAGATAACCTACTTGCCCTTCAAACAGTTCTTCATAAATATCACTCCTCTCAACTAGGCATTTCATAAAGGTTAGACAGTTTGAACTCTGGCAAGAATCTGAAATATCCATAAAAAATATTTGTCTTCGGTTTAACAAGATTACATGTAGACTATTGCTTTTATTATTATTGTTCAGTACTTTATTTATATCTGTTATATATTAACTTTGTGTTTTAAAAATGTTTTATTTAAATAACTTTTTTTTTCATTCTTTATACAGGTTTGATAACCCAGCTGCTGTAAGCCCAACTCCTACAAGGCAGCTAACTTTTAACTACCTCCTTCCTGTGAATGCTTGGCTTTTGTTAAATCCTTCAGAGCTCTGCTGCGATTGGACCATGGGAACAATACCACTTATAGAGTCATTTCTAGATATTCGAAATCTTGCCACATTTATTTTTTTTTGCTTTTTGGGGGCTTTGGGAGTATTCGGTGTCAGGTACCCTGGTAATTCCTCCAAGACTGTTTTAATGGTAAGAAAGTTTCTTAAATTTTCAGGTGATATTATATTCAGTTTATTAATTAAGAGTGCCTTTAATTCATCAAAAGCATCTTTAAAGAACTACTGTCCTTCTTTGTTCATGTCATCCTAATTTATGAACTTATTTTAGGTTATCCTAGAATTATATATCAGAATTTGACTAATGCTGCACATTCAGCATATGAAACAAAGAGTGATTATGAATTTCCATAATTTGGTGGGAACTCTGAAATCATGAAGCATTCTTTTTAGCATCATTTTTTTAAAATATATTTCTTACCTTTACCCAACTAGATTTTACACTCTTTAAAGAAATGAGTCATATTATATACTTCTTTGTTTTCTTGGCACAGAGAAGAGTGTCATGTAAGATAAGAAACTAGAAATACATAGCTCTTTATTTTTCATTAGCAAGACTTTCATTACTCCCTGAGGTATTTCTTACTGTGTTCAGAGAACTCTGATTAAAGTCTTTTCTTGTTTTCTGAGATCTGTTTCTTTGTAATTTTCTTAACTCTGCCCTCACATTTTACTCCTAATAATTCTGTTGCCTCTTACTTTAAATTATGGAAGAAAATAATAATCTTTAACTTTTCTTGAGCATTTACTATATGCCAAAAAGTGGTTTTAATACTTTGTAAATATATTATTTCTGGCTGCAGCCACTAGATTCATTTATTCATTCAATAAAAATGTTTGATTTTCAGCCTATGTACTAGGTAGCATTTTAGGCACTGAGTATATGATAATAAAAGGAAGTACAGGGTCCCCATTTCTAGAGAACTTGCATTCTAGAGAAACTTGAAAGAATATAGGATTTGAAAAAAGATCATATTTACTGTTATTTTTGGACCTGTTGAGTTTGAGGTACCTACGAAACAATATGATGGAGATTTCAAATAGCACTTTGTGCCTGGAGTTCAGTGGCGAAGAGTGAGCTACATGTAAAAATTTGATTGATTACCATAGAGAAACTTGATAATTGCCGTAGAGATAGTAATTGAAACCAGGATGTGGAGAAGAAGGCCTATGGAGAGGTTATAGAGCAGCCTTTCTCAACTGGGATTTTGTCATTTTTCTTAGAGATGGTAACTAGCTGGCACCATTCTAGGTGTACAGAAGTTAATTCATACACATAATGCATGCCTTAGAGTATTTGGTCTTAATTTTCCCTCAGTAAATAGTTGAAGGGGCTTTATAGAATGAAAGAGAAGAAGCCTATATCTAGGTCTTGAAAAACTTCCACATTACATACCATATAAAGGAAAATGAACCTAAATGGGAGGTACTCCAAATGTACAGAAGGGTAGGAAAGTGTTTCAAGAAAGATAGAATGGTTAACACTAACAGCTGCTGTCAAGTAGAGAAGTGAGATCAGTTGGATTTGACCTCTTTTAGGTGTGTTAGTTACTTAAATGAAATTTATTTCTGTGGAGTGATTTGATTAGGAAGTGAGGAAGTGAAGATTGCTAGTGTAGGTAACCTGTAGGGGTGATTTAACTTTGAATATTTCAAAGGATGAGACAAGCTTGAATTTCCTAACTTAGGAAAGACAGCCAGTCAGGCAAGGGCTTCAAGTATAATAAACTGCTGATCTTCTGTAGGGCTTGGGGGAAACACAGAGATCTGGAATTGATGGCCCTTCAGAGGCTGGAGTGGGTTGATGGTGGGGGAAGACTATTGCTTGGTTGGCATGTAGAATCACTTTCATTGGAGCACTCAGTTGGCTGTCTCTTTCTGACACAAAGAGACATCACTAATGGGTTGGCTTACAAAAACATATTCATTGAGTTGAAATGTTGATATCACTAATGGGTTGGCTTACAAAAACATTCACTGAGTTGAAATGTTGATTAAGTGAGGTTACAACCAATTACTTGTTATCATGGCTCCAAAAATCTTTTCCTAAGAGTGTGGGAACTTGTTTTATACTTAAGGGGCATAATGAATTGGGTAAGATAACTTAAAGATGTGTTATCAGAAGAGAAGATTTTTAAGGTTGGAGAGGCAAGAGCATTTTTAACATAGGTAGGAAGTTCATAAGAAAGTGATTAAGTAAATGAAAGAAGAGATGATTGATAGTGAGATTAGAGGTATAGAGCTCAGGTTTGGCCTGAGATAGATGGAGACACCGCTTATGGTTACAGGAAGGATGGAAATGAACATGAATGTGGATGTTGGTAGGTTTAGTAGCGGAGAATTGAAGGAATTCTTATTTTATCGCTTTAGTTTTCTCTGAAAATTTGGAAGTGTGGTCACCTGCTGAAAGTGACATGGGTCAAAATTTTGAGAAAAGTTGTCAAGATTCAAAATAGTCAAAGAGAGTGGGAGTGAGCCTACCAAAGAAACCTAGGAATCCTGAGCAGTCTTAAGGATCAATTTGAAGTTGATCATGAGTTTATGATGATATTAATCTATTTTGCTTTGGGACTTTCTAGTAGTGCTTTGCTGCTCACATAAATAAAGACGAAGCACATATGTGGTAGAATACATCCAAAGCCGGGGTTCTACTAAAAGAAAGGCAAAAAAGGAGGGGTGGGTAAATACAGAGTTTTGGCAAATAAAATAATGATTTGTGTAGTTCAAGCTGAATGAAAAATAGGATATTGTCAATGAAATAAACATTTATATTAATTAATTACATTAATTATGTTTTATATGTATAAAAAAGGAACACTTGTGACCTTGGGTATAACTGCTTTAAGTATAGTCCTAAGCATACTTTTTTTAAACTTTTTTTTATTTGAAATATAGTTGATTTACAGTATTGTGTTAATTTCATAGAAAACAAACTTATGGCTTCCAAAGGGAAAGGGGAGGGAAGGGTGGGATAAATTAGGAGTATAGGATTAACAGATACAAACTACTATACACAAAATAGATAAACAACAGGAAACTATATTCAATATCTTGTAATAACCTATAATGGAAAATAATCTGAGAATATATATGTATAAAACTAAACATGCTATTTTTTAATGGTGATAATTTTCTGAAGATCTCTGAACAAGATACATAGATCAAAGGAGTATCTCAAATACCAGATACCATGTAAGCACTTATTAAATAAGGTGTCATATGTATCTCAACAATATTAGTAAGTAGTTATTAATCCCCGATTTATTTTTAATGAAATGAAGTCACAAGGTAATTTGAATAGTTTACTTTATGTTATATAACAAGAAGTGAAACAGATTTGCCTCCAAACTCTTGGCTTATTCCACTACCATCCTTCCTTTTTTTTTTTTTTTTTAAATTTGTTTACTTATTTGTTTTTATTTTTGTCTGTGTTGGGTCTTCTTAGCTGTGCGCGGGCTTTCTCTCGTTGGCGGCGAGCAGGGGCTACTCTTTGTTGTGGTGCACAGGCTTCTCATTGTCATGGCATCTCGTTGCAGAGCATGGGCTCTAGGCGCGCGGGCTTCAGTAGTTGTGGCACGCGGGCTCAGTAGTTGTGGCTTGTGGGCTGTAGAGCACAGGCTCAGTAGTTGTGGTGCACAGGCTTAGTTGCTCCGCGGCATGAGGGATCTTCCCCGACCAGGGCTCGAACCCATGTCCCCTGCATTGGCAGGCGGATTCATAACCACTGCGCCACTAGGGAAGCCCCCATCCTTCCTTTTAAGGAGAGTTTACATCACTGGAAGAAGGATATTATGTTCGTTACAGTAAACTTGGTTGGCATACATTAATAGAGAGCATATTAGAACTTCTGAGTAAGTTAATCATTGAGACATTTCTTATTCAAGAACCAGTAGATTTTTTTGAGAGATGGTTTTTCTTTTTTGTGTAGCTTATGCATCAGTCTGTGATGCATCTTTGGCTGAATTTAACACTTTTAATTTTTTCCAGTGAAATTGCCTTAGGGCATCCGTGAATTAATAGGGAATATATTTTTTTTAAAGGATCATGTATTTAGAAACAAATCTCTGTTTCACAGCTAGCTGGTTGTTTTAAATCAAGCATTTCTGGGAAGTGGAAAGTGAATTATGCACTCTTAATGTTTTACCTTTTTGATTAAAAAGAAAACACTAAAATTTCAGACATATAAATCGATATGATACTGAGCAATTCGATGGTAGTGCTTTTCTTCAGATTCAGTCTTTTGTATTATTACAAGTTATTAATTTGTGATTCATGGAGAAAGTATTCTTTTCACTGTATTTACATTTCTACATCGATTTTTACTAATAAAGGATGAAAAAGAAAAGGCATTCCTTCCTCTCAAACTGTTAGAGGACTCGCAAACTTCTGAAGCTGAAAGAACAACTTATTTATTCCATTAGGTACTATAAAACAAATCAGGGTAATGAAATATGGAAGCAGATGTCCATAGAAACAGATGTTCTAATGACAACCAACTTATTTCTTTCCATAAGTTATTTGTGTGCTAGTTATTTGTGTCGTATCTTTTGTAATGGCTTTGTAATCTGGAAACCATATGCCATCCCATTTTCAAAATGGCAAAAGGTCTAAGCATTTTGTGATGTTTATTTCTAACACAGTGTGCAGTGTTAGAATTTTAGAAATTCTTATAGAATAAAAGACTGTTGATTTAAAGGGGCCAGGTTTATTTTTATACATATACTAAGTCTCCGTTAAATGTATGTGACCCATCAGAATACTATGCAAAGTAACGCTGAAGTAATGTATAGAAGTAGTCTTCTGTCTTGTCTGAAACATACCTTACCAATTTCCAGTATTACAGATAGTAGTAAAATAATAAAAACTGATATGTTTGGCTATTTTATCAACCTACAATTTGTAGTTTTATTTTATTAAAACCTAATATATTTTCCTGTCAATTTATTTTTACCACAAGCACATAAGTTAGATATATAAAAATTACTGTTTTTTTATTTTAGATATATTTTCAAAAAATATTTTTTATTTATTGATAATTGAACGAGCCTTAGGTATAAGTTCTAGCATTCAAGAAGACTTCATTCCACCTTGCTGACATACCTCCTCATGTTTGTTGTTACCATCCTTAAGCGTCCTTCTTTATGTTTAAATCAGTATCCTTTATAGTATTATTAAAAACGGTCCACCAGTACATTATCCAAATTAAATGATAAAATATTTGGATTTGACTGTTTATGTGCATATATTTTTTAATTTAATAAAATGTCTTTTTTTTTCTTTGTAGGCACTTTGTTTAATGGCATTACCGTTTATTCCTGCATCAAACCTTTTTTTCCCAGTTGGATTTGTTGTTGCTGAGAGAGTATTATATGTTCCTAGCATGGGGTTCTGTATTTTGGTAGCCCATGGATGGCAGAAAATATCAAACAAAAGGTGAATTAAAATGTTAGTGCATTTAATGCTTATTAACTGTAGAATTCAGTATGATACATTTAAGCATTTAAAATGTTTATTTAGTTTTTATAAGTCATATTTTATACCTTCTTGTTTTTCACATTGACAGTCTCCTCACTGTCTGTAATTCAGGTTAGGAAAGCTACGTAACCCCTACCTCATCCTATGGTCTTCCTCATATTTATATAATTTTATTTTACAGCCTGAGACATAAACTTTTAGTCAGACCCAAATGCAAAATAGAATATTATTGAGACTAAAGTTTCAGGTGATCATTGCTACTTCCATATGCAGTGAACTAAGATAACAGTCTTCTACCTTAAGTGAGTTATATCGGGTTAATATATGTAAAATGCATATAGAAGGCAATCTGTAATTTCTTGCTTCATCGTAACCACCATGTCCTAATTGCCTTAAACCAATAGTTAAGGAACAGAATAGTCACTATCTCCTTTTTCTTACTTTCCAGTCACCCTTCAACCCACAGAATTCTGACTTCTCTCTACGTCACTTTACTAACATGTAACAAATTGCCTCTCATAGCTAAATCCAGTCAATGCTTTTATTTAAAGTTTATTTCCCTGGCATCTATAAAAAGTCTCTGTCCCGATTCTCTTCCACATTTGTTCATTTCTGCTCAGTTTTCAGAGTCTCCCTGCTGCACCTGCTCTTTAAATATTTTTTATTTCTCAGAGTTTTACTAATAGCCATTTTCCTCACATTGCATGTTCTCCCTGGATGATCTCATCCATGATTACAATTTTCAATGCCATCTACCAAACCTTTTCTCTTAGCTTCTATCCATATATCCAGTTATACTCACTACCAATTTTGGAGTGCCTATCATGTACCAGCTCCAGGATACACTCTTTAGATTTTTCTCATTTAATCTTGACACTCCTTAACTCCATTTTGCACATTTGAAAATTGAAGCTCATACAAGTTACCTGAATTACACAAGACCACACAGCTAGTCAACAGCAGAGTCTTGATTCAGATTTACACCTGACTGCTTCCAATGTCCATGTTCCTTCTGATCCACGCACTGTTATCCTGGTTAAGTGGATCTATCAGAATGAAAGAAATCCAACTCTGTTACTGAGACAAAAAGCACAGACTCAGAGAACATTAATACTATTAATACTAAATAAGATCATAGGGATTATTGAATTATAACCATCTTTTTAATTTTTTTATTTATTTTTTATGAATTTTTGAATTTTATTTTATTTATTTTTTTATACAGCAGGTTCTTATTAGTTATCCACTTTATACATATTAGTGTATATATGTCAATCCTAATCTCCCAATTCATCACACCGCCATCCCCACTTACCGTCATTTACCCCCCCCCTTGGTGTCCATACGTTTGTTCTCTACATCTGTGTCTCAGTTTCTGCCCTGCAAACCGGCTCATCTGTACCATTTTTCTAGGTTCCACATATATGCGTTAATATACAATATTTCTTTTTCTCTTTCTGACTTACCTCACTCTGTATGATAGTCTCTAGATTCATCCACATCTCTACAAATGACCCAATTTCGTTCCTTTTTATGGCTGAGTAATATTCCACTGTATCTATGTACCACATCTTCTTTATCCATTTGTCTGTCGATGGGCATTTAGGTTGCTTCCATGACCTGGCTATTGTAAATAGTGCTGCAGTGAACATTGGGGCGCATGTGTCTTTTTTTTTGTTTTGTTTTGTTTTGTTTTAATGCAAATTTAATATACGGTAGTTAAATTAATCATTTTTCTCATTTTTTTTTAACATCTTTATTGGAGTAAAATTGCTTTAGAGTGGTGTGTTAGTTTCTGCTTTATAACAAAGTGAATCAGTTATACATATACCTATGTTCCCATATCTCTTCCCTCTTGCATCTCCCTCGCTCCCACCCTCTCTATCCCACCCCTCTAGGTGGTCGCAAAGCACCGAGCTGATCTCCCTGTGCTATGCGGCTGCTAGCCACTACCTATCTATTTTACATTTGGTAGTGTATATATGTCCATGCCACTCTCTCACTTTGTCACAGCTTACCCTTCCCCCTCCCCATATCCTCAAGTCCATTCTCTAGTAGGTCTGTGTCTTTCTTCCTGTCTTGCCCCTAGGTTCTTCATGACCATTTTTTTTTTTCTTAGATTCCATATATATATGTTAGCATATGGTATTTGTTTTTCTCTTTCTGACTTACTTCACTCTGTATAACAGACTCTAGGCCCATTCACTTTACTACAAATAACTCAATTTCGTTTCTTTTTATGGCTCAGTAATATTCCATTGTATATATGTGCCATATCTTCTTTATCAATTCATCTGTTGATGGACACTTAGGTTGCTTCCATGTCCTGGCTATTGTAAATACAGCTGCAGTGAACATTTTGGTACATGTCTCTTTTTGAATTATGGTTTTCTCAGGGTATATGCCCAGTAGTGGGATTGCTGGGTCGTATGGTAGTTCTATTTTTAGTTTTTTAAGGAACCTCCCTACTGTTCTCCATAGTGGCTGTATCAATTTACATTCCCACCAACAGTGCAAGAGGGTTCCCTTTTCTCCACACCCTCCCCAGCATTTGTTGTTTGTAGATTTTCTGATGATGCCCATTCTAACTGGTGTCAGGTAATACCTCATTGTAGTTTTGATTTGCATTTCTCTAATAATTTGTGATGTTGAGCAGCTTTTCATGTGCTTCTTGGCCATCTGTATGTCTTCTTTGGAGAAATGTCTATTTAGGTCTTCTCCCCAATTTTGGATTGGGTTGTTTGTTTTTTTAATATTGAGCTGCATGAGCTGTTTATATATTTTGGAGATTAATCCTTTGTCCGTTGATTCGTTTGCAAATATTTTCTCCCATTCTAAGGGTTGTCTTTTTGTCTTGTTTATGGTTTCCTTTGCTGTGCAAAAGCTTTGAAGTTTCATTAGGTCCCATTTGTTTATTTTTCTTTTAATTGCCATTACTCTAGGCGGTGGATCAGAAAAGATCTTGCTGTGATTTATGTCAAAGAGTGTTCTTCCTATGTTTTTCTCTAAGAGTTTTATAGTGTCTGGTCTTACATTTAGGTCTCTAATCCATTTTGAGTTTATTTTTGTGTATGGTGTTAGGGAGTGTTCTAATTTCACTCTTTTACATGTAGCTGTCCAGTTTTCCCAGCACCACTTATTGAAGAGGCTGTCTTTTCTCTATTGTATATCCTTGCCTCCTTTGTCATAGATAAGTTGACCCTAGGTGCGTGGGTTATCTCTGGGCTTTCTATCCTGTTCCGTTGATCTATATTTCTGTTTTTGTGCCAGTACCATATTGTCTTGATTACTGTAGCTTTGTAGTATAGTCTGAAGTCAGGGAGTCTGATTCCTCCAGCTCTGTTTTTTTCCCTCAAGACTGCTGTGGCTATTCAGGGTCTTTTGTGTCTCCATACAAATTTTAAGATTTTTTGTTCTAGTTCTGTAAAAAATGCCATTGGTAATTTGATAAGGAATGCATTGAATCTGTAGATTGCTTTGGATAGTATAGTCATTTTCACAATATTGATTCTTCCAATCCAAGAACATGGTATATCTCTCCATCTGTTGGTATCATTGTTAATTTCTTTCAACAGTGTCTTATAGTTTTCTGCATACAGGTCTTTTGTCTCCCTAGGTAAGTTTATTCCTAGGTATTTTATTCTTTTTGTTGCAGTGGTAAATGGGAGTGTTTCCTTAATTTCTCTTTCAGATTTTTCATCATTAGTGTATCAGAATGCAAGCGATTTCTGTGCATTAATTTTGTATCCTGCAACTTTACCAAATTCATTGATTAGCTCTAGTAGTTTTCTGGTGCCATCTTTAGCATTCTCTATGTATAGTATCATGTCATCTGCAGAGTTTTACTTCTTCTTTTCCAATTTGTTTTCCTTTTATTTCTTTTTCTTCTCTGATTGCCGTGGCCAGGACTTCCAAAACTATGTTGAATAATGGTGAGAGGGGACATCCTTGTCTTGTTCCTGATATTGCAGGAAATGGTTTCAGTTTTTCACCATTGAGAACGATGTTTGCTGTGGGTTTGTCGTATGCGGCCTTTATGATGTTGAGGTAGGTTCCCTCTGTGCCCACTTTCTGGAGAGCTTTTATCATAAATGGGGTGTTGAATTTTGTCAAAAGCTTTTTCTGCATCTATTGAGATGATCATATGGTTTTTATTCTTCAATTTGTTAATATGGTGTATCACATTGATTGATTTGCATATATTGAAGAATCCTTGCATCCCTGGGATAAATCCCACTTGATCATGGTGTATGATCCTTTTAATGTGTTTTTGGATTTTGTTTGCTAGTATTTTGTTGAGGGTTTTTGCATCTATATTCATCAGTGATATTGGCCTGTAATTTTCTTTTTTTATAGTATCTTTGGTTTTGGTATCAGGGTGATGGTGGCCTCATAGAATGAGTTTGGGGGTGTTCCTTCCTCTGCAATTTTTTGGAAGAGTTTGAGAAGGTTGGGTGTTAGCTCTTCTCTAAATGTTTGATAGAATTCACCTGTGAAGCCATCTGGTCCTGGACTTTTGTTTGTTGGAAGATTTTTAATCACAGTTTCAATTTTATTACTTGTGATTGGTCTGTTCATATTTTCTGTTTCTTCCTGGTTCAGTCTTGGAAGGTTATACCTTTCTACGAATTTGTCCATTTCTTCCCGGTTGTCCATTTTATTGGCATAGAGTTGCTTGTAGTAGTCTCTTAGGATGCTTTGTATTTCTGTGGTGTCTGTTGTAACTTCTCCTTTTTCATTTCTAATTTTATTGATTTGAGTCCTCTCCCTCTTTTTCTTGATGAGTCTTGCTAATGGTTTATCAATTTTGTTTATCTTCTCAAAGAACCAGCTTTAGTTTTATTGATCTTTGCTATTGTTTTCTTTGTTTCTATTTCATTTATTTCTGCTCTGGTCTTTATGATTTCTTTCCTTCTGCTAAGGTTGGATTTTGTTTGTTCTTCTTTCTCTAGTTCCTTTAAGTGTAAGGTTAGATTGTTTATTTGAGATTTTTCTTGTTTCTTGAGGTAGGCTTGCATTGCTATAAACTTCTCTCTTAGAACTGCTTTTGCTGCATCCCATAGTTTTTGGGTCATCCTGTTTTCATTGTCATTTTTCTCTAGGTGTTTTTTGATTTCCTCATTGATTTCTTTAGTGATCTCTTGGTTATTTAGTAACGTATTGTTTAGCATCCTCGTGTTTCTGTTTTTTACGTTTTTATCCGTGTAATTGATTACTAATCTCCTAACGCTGTTGTCAGAAAACATGCTTGATATGATTTCAATTTTCTTAAATTTACTGAGGCTTGATTTGTGACCCAAGATGTGATCTATCCTGGAGAATGTTCCGTGCACACTTGAGAAGAAAGTGTAATCTGTTTTTGGATGGAATGTCCTATAAATATCAACTAAATCTATCTGATCTATTGTGTCATTTAAAGCTTGTGTTCCCTTATTAATTTTCTGTTTGGATGATCTGTCCATTGGTATAAGTGAGGTGTTAAAGTCCCCCTCTATTACTGTGTTACTGTCGATTTCCTCTTTTATAGCTGTTAGCAGTTGCCTTATGTATTGAGGTGCTCCTATGTTGGGTGCATATCTGTTTCTAATTGTTATATCTTCTTCTTGGATTCGTCCCTTGATCATTATGTGGTGTCCTTCCTTGTCTCTTGTAACATTCTTTATTTTAAAGTCTATTTTGTCTGATATGAGAATTGCTACTCCAGCTTTCTTTGGATTTCCATTTGCATGGAATATCTTTTTCCATCCCCTCACTTTCAGTCTGTATGTGTCCCTAGGTCTGAAGTGGGTCTCTTGTAGACAGCATATATATGGGTCTTGTTTTTGTATCCATTCAGCAAGCCTGTGTCTTTTGGTTGGAGCATTTAATCCATTCACATTTAAGGTAATTATCGATATGTGTGTTCCTATGACCATTTTCTTAATTGTTTGGGGTTTGTTTTTGTAGGTCCTTTTCTTCCCTTGTGTTTCCCACTTAGAGAAGTTCCTTTAGCATTTGTTGTAGAGCTGGTTTGGTGGTGCTGAATTCTCTTAGCTCTTGCTTGTCTGTAAAGCTTTTGATTCCTCCATAGAAACTGAATGAGATCCTTGGCTGGTAGAGTAATCTTGGTTGTAGGATCTTCCCTTTCATCACTTTAAGTATATCATGTCACTCCCTTCTGGCTTGTAGAGTTTCTGCTCAGAAATCAGCTCTTAAACTTATGGGAGTTCTCTTGTATGTTATTTGTCGTTTTTCCCTTGCTGCTTTCAATAATTTTTCTTTGTCTTTATTTTTTGCCAATTTGATTACTATGTGTCTCGTCTTGTGTCTCCTTGGGTTTATTCTGTATGGGACTCTCTGCGCTTCTTGGACTTGGGTGGCTATTTCCTTTCCCATGTTAGAGAAGTTTTCGACTATAATCTCTTCAAATATTTTCTCGGGTCCCTTCTCTCTCTCTTCTCCTTCTGGCACCCCTATAATGCAAATGTTGTTGTGTTTAATGTTGTCCCAGAGGTCTCTTAGGCTGTCTTCATTTCTTTTCATTCCTTTTTCTTTATTCTGTTCCGCAGCAGTGAATTCCACCATTCTGTCTTCCAGGTCACTTATCCTTTCTTCTGCCTCAGTTATTCTGCTATTGATTCCTTCTAGTGCATTTTTCATTTCATTTATTGTATTGTTCATCTGTTTGTTTGTTCTTTAATTCTTCTAGGTCTTTGTTAAACATTTCTTGCATCTTCTCGATCTTTGCCTCCATTCTTTTTCCGAGGTCCTGGATCATCTTCACTATCATTATTCTGAATTCTTTTTCTGGAAGGTTGCCTATCTCCACTTCATTTAGTTGTTTTTCTGGGGTTTTTTTCTTGTTCCTTCATCTGGTATATAGCCCTCTGCCTTTTCATCTTGTCTATCTTTCTGTGAATGTGGTTTTTGTTCCACAGGCTGCAGGATTGTAGTTCTTCTTGCTTCTGCTGTGTGCCCTCTGGTGGATGACGCTGTCTAAGAGGCTTTGCAAGTTTCCTGATGGGAGGGACTGGTGATGGGTAGAGCTCAGTAAAACTTTAATCTGCTTCTCTACTGATGGGTGGGGCTCGGTTCCCTCCCTGTTGGTTGTTTGGCCTGAGGTGACCCAACACTGGGGCCTACCCAGCTCTTTGGTGGGGCTAATGGCAGACTCTGGGAGGGCTCACTCCAAGGAGTACTTCCCAGAACTTCTGCTGCCAGTGTCCTTGTCCTCACGGTGAGCCACAGCCACCCCCTGCCTGTGCAGGAGACCCTCCAACACTAGCAGGTAGGTCTGGTTCAGTCTCCTATGGGGTCACTGCTCCTTCCCCTGGGTCCCAGTGCACACACTACTTTGTGTGTGTCCTCCAAGAGTAGAGTCTCTCTTTCCCCCAGTCCTGTCGAAGTCCTGCAGTCAAATCCCACTAGCCTTCAAAGTCTGATTCTCTAGGAATTCCTCTCCCATTGCTGGACCCCCAGGTTGGGAAGCCTGATGTGGGGCTTAGAACCTTCTCTCCAGTGGGTGGACTTCTGTGGTATAAGTGTTCTCCAGTTTGTGAGTCACCTACCCAGCAGTTATGGGATTTGATTTTATCGTGATTGCGCCCCTCCTACTGTCTCATTGGCTTCTCCTTTGTCTTTGGATGTGGGGTATCTTTTTTGGTGACTTCCAGTGTCTTCCTGTCGATGACTGTTCAGCAGTTAGTTGTGATTCTGGTGCTCTCACAAGAGGGGGTGAGAGCACATCCTTCTACTCTACCATCTTGAGCTGATCTCTCCATAACCATCATTTTTAAATGAGAAATTCAGTCCCAAGTGATTAACCTAAAGCTATATAAGTAACTTACATGTATTTCATAGAGTTAATTTTACTATGACTTTTAATAAATAATTCTAGCTTTAAAACGTAAAATTTTTCAAGAATACCGTGATAATCTGTGGTGTTTATTGTAAACAATAATGTTTTTAAATATAGCCAGGGATAAGATTGACCCTTTATAAACACTACTAAGAATATTCAAGTTATAGGTAAATGGTATAAAAGAACTCTAAGTATAAAAATTCACAATTAAAAATTGGTTGTATCAATTTTTTGTCATTAAATCTAAACAAAACTTTTGAAATAAAGGCAAATATTGAAATATTTAATGTAATTGAAGACTGAAGTATAAGTGTATAAGTGTTCATAATATTTAATTTTTTCGGTGTTGTTCCCTCTCAAGTTGGATGATTATTAGAACAATCTCTAATCTTTAGAATAAATTCAAACATTATATTTAGAGATATTTAGCATATTTCTTACCTCTGTTTTGGTGATGTAGACAATGTTTTATTCTGCTTTTTTTTTCTTAAATAGTGTATTAAAAAAGTTATCCTGGGTTTGTCTGTCTATGGTGATACTCACTCATGCCTTAAAAACACTCCATAGAAATTGGGATTGGGAGTCTGAATATACGCTGTTTATGTCAGCCTTGAAGGTAAAGTATTATTCAGAATATGTCATCAGTTATTTCTTATAGCCATCCCTGATACAGTGTTTTAACTTTACTTTTAACTAGGCAATTAACTGTCAATGTTAAGTACTTCACCAAAAAATTAATAAAAAGAATTTGTTCTTTGTATAATATATACCATAACTAGTGCCCTGACTAGTACTTAGGTGTATGTCTAGAGCATATGTGAATAATTGCACAAATGCTATACCGTTGTTAGACACTCAAATGATAAAATGTTTAAATATGAATGCTTTGTTTCATTGGTTCTTAAGGTGTACCTTTTTATTTATTTATTTATTTTTACCTTTTAACGTCTCTGAAATCAGAATAAATCTTACAGTAAAAGGCATCTTACAATTAATTAGTGACCTTTTTTCTTTCTTAATGGTGAGCCTTATAATTGATGGCATCTTAGATTGAATGAAATAAAATACATGGCAAAAAATGGTGCCCTTCCATATGGAGAATAACCAATGGTTATAGTACTATAGGAAAGATAGAAACTGACAGAAAGGAGAGATACTGCATTTTTATAGAATGGACAGCGTAAATGCGAATAAGTCACAAAATTTGTTTTCTGCAAAAGTTATAAGCAGTGATTTTTTTTCAGATGCTCCCTCTCTTCAGATCTCTAAATTCTTAACTTCCTTTTGGCTGTTTCTGTACTCTCCAGGGTTCCCATTACCATAGTAGACTACATAAATAGCTTTATGTCGAGCCTCAAAATAAGTCATCAGTGCAGTGTTTAAAACATATTCACTTGTTCAAATTCTGTCTTTCCCAAAAGAACATAAATAATAGAGCAGGAGTTTTCAAACAGTTCTATGTTTTGATGAAAGAAAAGTGTTAGTAAAATTTTAATATGTAAAGTAGATAAACTGTGGTTTTAGTATTTGAATGTTGAAAGGGAGGAGAGGGTAAACTTCATGAAGCAGTGTTCTTTTGACTTCTTCCTTATCTCCATGGAACACTCCATTCCTAATAATATACCAAACAGATATCTATGTTAATTGGTGTTGTATGTATACATGCACACACACATATATAGACACATTTTTTTCTGGGAGAAATAGGAATGATTATTTTCCAGTTTTATTGAGACATAATTGACATATAACTTTGTCTTTAAGGTGTACAATATAATGATTATATGCATGTGTGTGTGTGTATATATATATAAAATGACTACCAGAATAAGTTAACATCCATCACCTCATATAGTTAGTTTTTTTTCTTGTGATGAGAACTTTTAAGATCTATTCTGTTACCAACTTTCAAATATGCAATACAATATTGTTAACTATCGTCACCATGCTGTACATTACATCCTCAGACCTTACTTATCTTATAACTAGAAGTTTGTACCTTTTTACCCACTTCATCTGTTCATGGACATTTCTGTGGAGTACTCCATTCCTAATAGTATACCAAACAAAATCTGTGTTAATTAGACTCATTTTTTTTTAATTTAACTAATTTCTATCTGTACTTCCGTATTTAAGGTAAATAAAAATAATGCCAAATTATGGAATAATGTGGGTCATGCTCTGGAAAATGAAAAGAACTTTGAGAGAGCTTTGAAATACTTCTTACAGGCTACCCATGTTCAGCCAGGTAAGCATTATTAACTAATAAAGCTATTGTAGTAGTTTATTTTCTTTTAAAAAACATGATTATATTTGTGGAAAATAGGTAGAGTTTATTTTCAAGCTTTATCCCAACTGACTGGAATGGTACAGTGTTTGGTGCTGGCTTATTTTTGAATAGGATTATATGTTAGAGCTATTTATATCAGACATTTAAGGAGTCTTTTTTAAACAGAGTTGTTGGGTGGCACTGATGAGCAATTTTGGTGAAGGGGTAGATGCAAAAGCTTGATAGTAGTGAGTTTAAGAGAGTGGGAGAAGAATAATTGGAGACAGTTGATATTAAAAACTCTTTTAAAGAGTGTTGATAAGAAATGTTGGTGCTGAGTATGGGGTCAAGAGAGGGTAGTAGGATGATGGGTTTTTTTGTTTTTCGGGAATTTGGGGGGTTTTGTTTTAAGGTGAGAGAAACAAAACGTGTGTGACTAATCCATTGAAGCTGGGAAAAATAATAATTCACGGTGGGGAACCAAAGTACTGGGTCAATGTCCTTGAACAGATGAGAATAGATAAATAGGATCTAGTGCTCAGGGTAAAGATTTCATTCAGTCAACTGAACCAATAGTTAACCTGTGGTAACCGGGAAAGCAGAGTGTAGAGACATGATACAGGCAGGTGAATAATAGATGAATAGCTTCTGGAAGTTGTCCTTTGTTTGCTTCTGTTTTCTCAGTGAAATAGAAAGTAAAATCAACAGTAGAGTGTGGGGAAGGGAGAGGAAGTGCTGGAAATCTAAGACCAGGAGAGTGTCTGAAGTAGTCATCTAGGACATAGCTTCACAAACTTTAATGTACCTGTAAATCACCTGGAGATCATATGGTTCATGTTCTGATATATAGAGATTTAGAGTAGGGCTTGAGTTTCTGCATTTCTAATAAGTTCCTAGGTGATACTTAGCCCATGAATCACGTGTTGAGAAACAAAGATCTAGGAAAATGTATAGAGTAGGAAAATATGGTATGATTGTCAAGCAGCTCTAACACCCTACTTGAGGTTAGCAATACTTAATTACAATTAAACCAGTTGATGTGGTTAAAAGTTTTCTCCTACTACTTTATAAGTGCAGTGGTACAGGCATGGAGCATTTGGTTAAACAGGATTAGAATTTTGTCAGATGTGTATTACTAAACAAAGGGATAAGGGAATATTGAGACACAACCTAAGCTGGTTATGAAGGGATGTGAGAGAGGATGAAAGATGAGGAAAAGGTGATCAGATCAGTCGTTTATAGATCTGGAAAATTGTTGGTGTCTGAGTAGGGTCTAGCTAGAGCATTTTTAGTTTTCAGTGTTCCAGGATATGTACCAAACGTGGCCGCCACCTACCAAGTACAATCATTACTTTCCATTCAGTATGATGACCAAAAAGTACTTCCCCACACATACATTTCTAAATATACTCGGAGGGGTGGGGATTGGTGGGCAGTGCCCCCTGTATTTCGACTAGATATGACTGTGGCCATTGAACTGACTAGTTAAAGGAGAATGGAGGTGAAAATTATTGGAAGAAAGGATATCAAGGCAACTATTGGAAGATACATCTATATAGATTTTGAAATTACTAAGAATTTTGACAACTGTGTGATGTTGGAAAGAACAACAAGGAACCAGGAGCTATATATGAGATTGGTGACTGCAATAAGGAGGGATAGTGGATAATAGAGTTTAATGATCTGAAATTCAGAGATGAGTGATTTTAAGGAATTACAGTGGTCTGGAAGTGGTAAAGATCAAGGAGGGCACCTAACTCCAGGCCCAGTGTTGCAAGAGATAAGAAAAAGACCACAGTCACCACTTGGAAAAGCTGCCAGTGTCCCCAAGGCAAAGCCAAATTCCAGTTAGAGAATGTTGTAGAAATATATTACTGATGGTCTAGCTGTCTTTCCAATTTTATCTCCCCTGGCTCTTCATGTAGTTTAGTTTTTCTTGAAATCTAGGGTACATGTCATGAGCTTCCTCACCTCTTTGCGTTTGTTCGTGTTCTTCCTTGAGCCTGGAATTCCTCCCTTCTCCTTTCCTTCCCATCCACCTTCTACCATACCCTACCGATCTTTTGCAACCCATCTCATATGGCTTCTTTTCTAAACAAAACAAAAAAAAACCCTCCTATCTTTCCAGTTAGAAGCAAATATTTCTCATCTTCAAGACTCCTTGCAACTTTTGTATCTTTTCTGTGATATTTGTTATTTAAATGTTCATTTAAAATATTTATTTATTTAAACTATCTATGTATTTAAACTGAGGAGCTTCCTAGGGGCAGCATGAACATCTGATTCATCTTCATAGGCCCTGCATCATCTAGCATAGTCTTACACACAGTCAGTGGTCACTAACTGTGGCAGTTTCAATTCATTGCTTTCTGAAGCCTTTTAGGTTCATTCTGGGAGTTTTTAAAAAGAGAAGCAAAGTCATCTTTATGTCAGACACACAGGGACCTGGAGACTTAGAAGATATTTAGGCTCCTTCAGCCCTATCTTTTCCATTTCTAAGTTGGGACAGTAATTTCTATCTCATTGTATTGTTGTCAGGACGAAATGAGAGCATGTTTGTGGGTGGGTGTGATTGTGGATGTTTAGTTTAAAATCATTTTTCCTATCATTGTCAGTTGTCACTTTTGGCTGTTTTTAAGATACTTACTTGAACCTGTCTGCTTTAGTTAGTATGACTTACCTACCATACTCTCAAAATTGCTGTCTCTAATAAACAGTGGGCTAGGAAAACAGGCAAATCATTTTATTACAATTTATTATGAAAAAGTACATAATCTTGGAAAAATTGAATTTGTCATTCAGAGACTTCTTGGCTCATTCTGTGTTTTTCAGCTGTGTTCTTCATAGATAGATTTGACAGCTAAAACGATATGTAGGGAAGGAAATCAAGAGTCTTTTTTGTCCCTGTTAGATATACAGATGGAGATAGAACTATAAGTCTGGAGATAAGGGGAATGGTCAGGACTAGAGATAAAAATTTGAAGTAACAAGCATATAGATGGTATTTAAAACCCTAGAACAGTATAGGATCACAGAGAGTAGAGATTCTTAACATTTAAAGTAGCTTAAAAAGAAAAAAGACATTCAGTCTGAAGGCTTTTCTTGCTTAGCCAGAATAAGAATATAAACTATACAATGGTCTTTGACCAGGCGACATGAATGTCATGTTAGACAAACAGTTGATTACGGTCTTTTGTTTGTTTGTCTTGGTGGTTACAAGTTTTTTGAAAAAAATCAATTCACAAGATAAAATTTTTGCAAATTGAATTACAGTTTCCATAAACACCTTTATAAGACGAGGGTAGGTTTTTCTCGAGAAACACCAGATTTCTCCAAGGTTTATTTTTGCCTTAAAATCAATGATTTCATTTTTATCTAACTTCAAATCTTTGAAATGAAAATAATCATGGACTTGTAGTTCAACTTTGATGCCATCAAGGTAGAAATGATTTTTAGAGTTTTCAGGAGTTTCCAGACATTTATAAATTTATCTTTTTAAATAAATTGACAAATTTGTGCGTAGGAAATAACTGGAAAGCAACACATATGCCTGGGCCATCAGTGTGACAGTACTTAACTTCACTGTTGGTGGCTGAAGAATTATTAGGCACAGAGTTGCCTGATATTTGCCAGTCCTCGTTTACATTGAATTAAAGACAGACTGCTAGATTCAGGCTGCTGTTGGTTTGGATAGGGCACTCATAATAGCAAGATTGTTTTTTGAAATTCTGTAGCTTTTTAGTCATTCAAATGTAATTGATTTTTATATCTTGCCTGCTTTCTTACCTTTTTTTTTTTTTTCGAATATAGATTTACCTTACCAGTAATGCTGTTTCCTCCTAGAATCTTAAACTTTGTAACTTATTTTAAAAATTGCTTAAAAATTATGTTTCATTTTATTAGCTGGCTTGTGTAGTTTTTTTGATGCTAAATGCTATCTAATTGCTATCTTTGTTCTTTGAGAAAGTAAGGGTGCCTTACTCTAGTGTCTGTAGTCTTCACTGATGACAGTATCTCCTTGCCATAGTTCTAAGAACCTGATTAGTAGGTAGTAATTTGCCTTGTCTTTCATCCTAATGGATAACCTCTTTTCTAAGGTTGGTTGGGGCTCCTTTCAGTAACATTTTAAATACTTACCTGACATAATTTCACTTTTATTTACTTAAACTTTCAGTTTGTTCTTTTCTTAAATTTTTACTGTATAAATAATTTTTTCAGGTTCTATATACCCTTAGTTTTTTCTGGGTAACTTTCTGATCTCTATAGTAAATGGTATAGATTTATCTGATGTTTAAAAAAAAAGAGCTTAGATAAACAAGGTCCTATTGTATATAGCACAGGGAACTATATTCGATATCCTGTGATAAACCATAATGGAAAAGAATAGGAAAAAGAATGTATATATGTATAACTGAGTCACTTTTCTGTACAGCAGTAATTAACACAACACTGTAATTCAACTATACTTCAATAAAAAAAGTTTTTTTAAAAAGAGCTTTATAAGAGCAAAAACTCTATATGCTCTTGGTAATGCAATGTATTTCAACCTTGGCTCTACATCAGAATTGCCTCTGAAACTTTTTAAAAACATTTTTGCAATCCTATTCCTGAAGATTCTATTTTGATCGAGCTGCGTAGGGTAAGGTATCTGAATTTTTCAAAGCTACACAAGTATTCTGAATTGCAGCCAGTATTGGGAAGGCTTTTTTCTTCTTCTTTTCTTCTTTTTTTTTTTTTTTTGGCTTGACCGCCTCCTGAGACCCCATGAGATTCGGCAATATGTCTAAAAACAAGAAATCAACCTCTTTCCCCCAATCCTGTCCCCTAGTTCTCTAACTAAACCCATATGGCATCTAACAGTTTTTGTGCAGTGCACACAATTGCCAACCTGAAACATAATTTAGCAAGATCTTAGGACTGTTACTCTCCTCCTAGGGGAATGCCTAAAATATATATGCTTGGCCCCTATGTGTCCTGGGAGTTGCAGGCAGAGAACTATTCCACAATTGCAATATCATCATCGGTGTCACAGGCAAGTAGTAATCATAATTTGAAACCTTGTCATGTCTGTTAGAGATTCATGTTGAGTAAAATTTGTCTAATTTAAGATCTCCCTTCTTTCTATCTTTATTCCAAAGCTTTGAAATATTTACTGGGAAGTATATCTTAAAACTAGTGTGCAATGAACCCTCATATCTTTTTTATTTAAATTGTATATTTTTCTATCCCTGAATAAATTTGCTGAGGATTTGATATTAAGACAACCTTTTTAAAAGTTTTACTTAAATTATATGGGAATGTATCATCATTTAAGAGATCTGGGCTGCTGCATCTTAAGTAATACTATAGAATCCAGATAACTTGCACTCCAACCACATTCACAAAAATTTTTAAAAACAAAGTCACAAAGTTTTTTTCACAGGCTCTTTGCCCCTATGCCACCATGGATTCATTTTTGTTATTTATAATACTTGAAATAATTCTAGTAATCATGGTGATCCTTTTCACTTGTAAATCCTTTTTGCTTTTAGAGTTGAGCCATACTTTTTGAGTGAATTGCAAACCTATGTGATTAAGGAAATAGGAGTAAGCCTTAGTATAGGATAGTAAAATATAGTGGAAAAAAAAGATATAAATTTAATCATTACCTTTATTTCTCCCCTCTCATATCTTAACCCTTCCAGGAGCCATTCAAATAGTTTTTTCATGTCATATGTATATTTTCTGTTCTTATGGTACTTTATTTAATAATTTTCTAGTGTAGCCTTGCTCATAAGTTATAATAAGTTGTGTTAGAAGAGCTTTAAGGAGGAAGCAGGACCTATTGCCTCCTTTTGCATTCTTTTGCTTTAGTGTGTTTGTTGCTAGAAACATGTCTTCTTAGTAGTTTACATTGAATACTATTTAGTGTATTTGCCAACAAAGGATTTTTTTTTTTAATTTTAGATGATATTGGTGCCCACATGAATGTAGGAAGAACTTATAAAAATTTAAATAGAACCAAAGCAGCTGAAGAATCTTATATGACGGCTAAGTCGCTGATGCCTCAAGTAAGTAGTCATAAATTATTTCTATTGTGTCATGTCTGCTAGATGTCCATATTGAATAGAATTATCCAGATGGAAAATCCTTATCTATTCTTCAATTTGTTGATATTAAAAGTAAGTTGTCCAGTGAACCATCTATTACTGTAAGTGTTATAAAAGATTACATTTACTTTTATAGCTCACTTAATTAAAATTTAGTCTGTGAAAACCAAATTATATTATGAATTTTAGATATTTTTGATTACAAGTTATTTATGAGTTAAGTGACTTTAAATGAAAAGAATTTTATTTATGCGCAATAAGCACTAAATTCAGCATTACTCCTATCAAAAAATAAATGAAGAAAACAAAGTGATAAAATGAGTGGATACATCTCTGTTGCTATCTTGTGCCCATCATTTGCTATAATGTCACAAGTACAAGATTTCTTGGATATCCACAATACAAAGTCAAAGTTAGAAAATCTGATACTGCCCTTGGCCAGCTAGCTGTGTGTAATCTGCAAAGATAGTTTACCCTGGGCTACAGTTTTCTCAATTGTACTTTATATTAATATTGTATTAGTAACAGTAGTAGTATTGAAATGATTTGACAGTTTGCTAAATGTTTTAAAAACAGAGTTGGACCACATGATACATTAAGAATTGTTTCAGTCCTAAGATCCTAAAGTTAAATTGTGTTCAATAAAGATTTTTATCAGATATAATTTATTATGTTCATTGAGAATTTGGGTTCATATATATTATATATAATAACCTTTACTTAACCCGAATAATCAGTTAATTAGAGAATTTTATTTCCTAACTCCACCAAACAAGTGAGGGTTTAGTATAACTCTGAAGTAAAATTAACTACCCTGTTATCACAACTAGGAAATATTTTGCTGACAACATGAAAGCTGACATGGTGTAACAAATACAGTAGACTGAGAGAAAAGATCCAAGTTCTATTCCTGGTCTGACTCAAACATACCAAGGGACCTTAGCCTCTAGAAGTTCTGATTTCTATGACTTCATAAAATAATAGATATATAAAAATCTAACAGTAATCTATTGAGCTGGCATGAATGAAAAAATACAACCTTCATTGCTACTAAACATTAATTATTTTACTTACATTTTGTGGATACTGCAGATTATTTCACATTTTTTATGTATTATTTTAGTATTGCAGTGTATCTTTTTATGTTCTATGTAAATTTTAAATAAAACACTAGGACTGCTTACTTCAGATTTTATTTGGTACTGAAATGTCAAATTATAAAAACACTTTTTTTTTAACAGATTATTCCTGGTAAAAAATATGCAGCCAGAATTGCACCTAACCACTTAAATGTTTACATTAATCTGGCCAACCTGATACGAGCAAATGAGTCCCGACTGGAAGAAGCGGATCAGCTGTACCGACAAGCAATAAGCATGAGACCCGACTTCAAGCAGGCTTACATTAGCAGGTGTTGTAGTTCGCTTTAGGCTTTCACTATAGAAGACTAAAGCTGCATCTGCATATACTTTTAAGCTATTTTGACTAATTCGGCTTTTTTTTCTTCTTCTAGTAAATCTTAGTTAGCAACCAAGAGCATAGAAATATAGCCTGTTTTAGACTAACAAATTTAATTGATTTGATTTTAAATTGACAAGGGAGTCCATAACTTATAATAGCAAACTTAGGTTTATTTATACAAAAGGAAGGGTAAGAAAAGCTCCTCTTTAATTTCATTTGCTTCTCATCACCAAATTCATTTTTATTTAAAACAGCTGAAATTTACCTTTTATAATTCTTAATTGTTAGAAAATAAGTTATTTTTACAAGGAGTTATTCTTAATTATTATAGAATAAGAAATCATTGTATAATTAAGAAATCATTATATATAAAATTAATTAAGAAATAATTATATAATATCGAACTCTCAAGAGCTTTCTTAAATTAATACTGACTTAATTAATACTGACAATTAATATTGACTGGTTATTGTTACTACAAAGAAACTTTTTAGTTGCCAGTAAAAAAATTTTTGCAATACATGTTAGAACTTGATATATTTTCTCATGTAAGTCTTATCATTTGTATTGTACCTGAGGAAAATTTTATGTTAAACTTTGTTTTGCAGCCTGCTCCAGAAACCTAGTTATAATTTGTCACATTGTTTATGTGGGGAAAATGCATTCAGAATTTAAGTTTTTGAAATAAAATCTGTTCATAGCTGGAAGCTGTCTTTGTTCAGCCTTATCTAGTGCTTGCTGAAATTCACTAAGTTTACTGGGGTTGTATCTATAAATAAAACCTGTCATATGTTAATTTATAAAGAATTAATAATCTCTGCATTTAAAAAAATCACATTTTGGACACTTATTCTAGAAATTGGGAATATTAATAGTTTATTTGATTTCATGCCTATGCTAATACTTCAGGAAAGAGTAGTATTATAATAAAAGTAACTCTCATTTCAGTACTTAAACTGATTTGCACATATGTAAAAATGACTTTTTTAAGCTCTGTAACAGAAAATGTAACCATATTAGAATGATTTGTAAAATGATTTTCAAACTGTGATCATTAGTTCCAGATGTGTTCCTCAAAAGTATCTACAGGTGGCGCTATTGCCCTTCAGTCCTACCAGATCGGCTTTTTAAATTCCTTTTTTTTTTTTAAATGAATGGTAATTTTATAAGAATACATCGAAGTAAACTAAATAAGTTTCAGGGGTAAACAATTTCTAATGTTCTGCTTTTTGTATAGTGAGACATTGCTAACAGATTTGAATACTGGAATTTCCCCATCACTACTGTATTTATATTCCTTCAAATGCTGTTACTTCATCTCCTGACAAATTGATCTCCCACTCTAGTTGCTATCATTTTTCTGATGTAGACTAGTCTGCTGTTTTTCAAGATATATTCAAAGAATATATTTTCTCTGTTCCCCTTTCTTGGATACCTCCCGACATCTTACCCTCTAGCGTCAGGCATGCTTTTTCCTTCTTTAATAATATTTGAAAACATATCAAGCCAGATTTGCTAAACTAATGTGTTCAGGTTTAAGGACATTTTCAGTTATTTTTAAAAGAAAATTTTAAGAACCTAAGTTAAAAGAAAAGCTGTGAATATGTGGAAAAGCTTAAAACTTGTGAAAAATAGTATGTATAGACTGACATGGTAACGTAAGTGAAGCTGTGTTTGATTTTTCCACAGAGGAGAATTGCTTTTAAAAATGAATAAACCTGTCAAAGCAAAAGAAGCATATCTTAAAGCACTAGAGCTGGACAAAAACAATGCAGATCTTTGGTACAACTTGGCGATTGTTCATATTGAACTTAAAGAACCAAATGAAGCCCTAAAAAACTTTAATCATGCTTTAGAACTAAATCCAAAGCATAAGCTAGCGTTATTCAATTCTGCTATATTAATGCAAGAATCAGGTATGTTTTTTCAAAATATTTCTATATTTAAACATACTTTAGTTTGAAATATAATAAAACCTAATGTTACCCCCAGCAAACACTTTATGAATGGATGGTTTATATCAAAACTGCGTAAATAATTTATAAGAATATTTAAAATACTTGAAGTAAACTTTTCAAGTAATAGCCTTAACATATGTGACAATACTAATTGTTAGTTCTTCTGGTATATGTTAAAACTGATTTTTCAGACAATCTATTAAGCAATGCCATATTTATCTATTTTGTCATTTTATTCATGGAAATATATCTTATGTATAAATATACTATTCAAATAATCTGAATTTGTAAAAATTTTTAGGTAATTATTTCTAGGGAGCCAAGAGCATTATATGTTTTAGACAAAATAGTATTCTATTTTCTCTTGATTTATAAGTCCAAATACTTTTGATATCATTTTGTATCCAGTTTTCTGAGATGTTTTCTGTTTTCTGAGATGTTATTATAATTTCCTGTATTTTCTATAAATTTAGCAAAACTAAATTATTCATCACAATAAATCAGGATCTTTGATATATTTTAGTACTGCTTCAGAAGGCAATATATATAATTTATAATCTTAATTTTTATGTTTGGAAAAATCTATTAATTGTTAGATACTTTTATAAAACTTTTGCAGAAAATGTAAGAATCATAAAATCATATTTTATAGCTAAAGAGGGCCTTTTTGAGTTTGTTTTTGCCAGTCATCTGTTTTGTAGATTAGAGAGTGAGGACCAAACAGATGTAATAACTACCCTAACTTTATATGGCTAGGTTAGTAACTAGTCCAAGACAAGAACTTAAGCCTACTGATTTATTTCACATTTTCTTTATTTATCATATTGTCACATAAAAGAATAGAGGAAGATCTTTACGCCTGTTATTCAAAAAAGCTAAGTTTAGGAAACTAATGTTTTTGTAAAGTTAGCTAACCTTAGTAATCATGAAAGGTGACCATTATCTGACACAAGACTGCACCCTGGGGTGTGTAGTTTTAGAAACTGAATTTTTTTGTATTTATTTGCAATAGAAATTATCTCAATAAATATTTGTTTCCTAAAACCTGATTTATATTTATAGGCTTTATATATAATGGTGTATTTTTACCTTTGAAAAGTCCTAAAAAATTTTAAATAACATACAAAAAATATCTGATTTAATAAGATTAGAACATTTTGTTTATCCAGTCATAGTTACTATTTGCTGAGCATTTTTTATATATCTCATGTAATTATTAGAAAATTCAGTAGGTTAACCCAGACAAGTTAATAATTTGTTTAGTGCATAAAGTCATAACATTAACAGAATCAAGATTGAATATATGTTTTTGTTGGCAAATCCCATGCCTCTTCCTCTTAATTCTCTATTCTTCGTCTACTCCCAGTTAGAATCTAAATTATCAGGAGATATTTCATCCCTTTTAGTTTGTTTTTATTTGTTTGTTTGTTTTCATTTTGTTTTTTTTTAAATTTTATTTATTTTTTATACAGCAGGTTCTTATTAGTTATCTATTTTATACATATTAGTGTATACATGTCAATCCCAATCTCCCAATTCATCCCACCACCACCACCCCCCAACTTGCCCCCCTTGGTGTCCATACGTTTTTCTCTACATCTCTGTCTCTATTTCTGCCTTGCAAACCAGTTCATCTGTACCATTTTTCTAGATTCCACATATATGTGTTAATATACGATATTTGTTTTTCTCTTTCTGACTTACTTCACTCTGTATGACAGTCTCTAGGTCCATCCACGTCTCCACAAATGACCCAATTTCATTCCTTTTTATGGCTGAGTAATATTCTATTGTATATATGTACCACATCTTCTTTATCCATTTGCCTGTCGATGGACATTTAGGTTGCTTCCATGACCTGGCTATTGTAAATAGTGCTGCAGTGAACATTGGGGCACGTGTGTCTTTTTGAATTATGGTTTTCTCTGGGTAAATGCCCAGTAGTGGGATTGCTGGGTCACATGGTAATTCTGTTTTTAGTTTTTTAAGGAACCTCCATACTGTTCTCCATAGTGTCTGTATCAATTTACATTCCCACCAACAGTGCAAGAGGGTTCCCTTTTCTGTACACCCTCTCCAGCATTTGTTGTTTGTAGATTTTCTGATGATGCCCATCCTAACCAGTGTGAGGTGATACCTCATTGTAGTTTTGATTTGCATTTCTCTAATAATTAGTGATGTTGAGCAGCTTTTCATGTGCCTCTCGGCCATCTGTTTGTCTTCTTTGGAGAGGTGTCTATTTAGGTTTTCTGCCCATTTTTTGATTGGGTTGTTTGTTTTTTTAATATTGAGCTGCATGAGCTGTTTATATATTTTGGAGATTAATCCTTTGTCTGTTGATTCATTTGCAAAAATTTTCTCCCATTCTGAGGGTTGTCTTTTCATTTTGTCTATAGTTTCCTTTGCTGTGCAAAAGCTTTTAAGTTTCATTAGGTCCCATTTGTTTATTTTTGGTTTTATTTCCATTACTCTAGGAGGTGGGTCAAAAAAGATCTTGCTGTGATTTATGTCAAAGAGTGTTCTTCCTATGTTTTCCTCTAAGAGTTTTATCGTGTCCGGTTTTACATTTAGGTCTCTAATCCATTTTGAGTTTATTTTTGTGTATGGTGTTAGGGAGCGTTCTAATTTCATTCTTTTACGTGTAGCTGTCCAGTTTTCCAGCACCACTTATTGAAGAGACTGTCTTTTCACCATTGTATATCCTTGCCTCCTTTGTCATAGATTAGTTGACCATGTATGTGTGGGTTTATCTCTCGGCTTTCTATCCTGTTCCACTGATCTATATTTCTGTTTTTGTGACAGTACCATATTGTCTTGATTACTGTAGCTTTGTATAGTCTGAAGTCAGGGAGGCTGATTCCTTCAGCTCCGTTTTTTTCCCTCAAGATTGCTTTGGCTCCCCTTTTAGTTTTTGAGGCACTTTTGCTGCTTTAAAGGAAACAAAATGAGCTACCATTTCAGTGCTTCATACACGTCTTTCCTATGAAAACTTTGAGATTTTTTCTTTCTGCTTTTTAATTTAGGTACAGCAATTAATTGTTTTGATGCTGTCTTTTTGTAATCTAGATAAATACTTGCAAGTGGCTTTGTTCCTCAGACTTATTCATTTGCTCATAATATAATTTTTTTTTCTTTTTAAATTCTTAGGTGAGGTTAAACTCAGACCTGAAGCTAGAAAACGACTTCTAAGCTATGTAAATGAGGAGCCTCTAGATGCTAATGGTTATTTCAATCTAGGAATGCTTGCCATGGATGACAAAAAGGACACTGAAGCAGAGATGTGGATGAAGAAAGCCATAAAATTACAAGCCGATTTCAGAAGTGCTCTGTTTAATCTGGCTCTCCTGTATTCTCAGACTGCAAAGGAATTAATGGCTTTGCCAATCTTGGAAGAGTTACTCAGATACCATCCTGATCATATCAAAGGTCTCATTTTAAAAGGAGACATTCTGATGAATCAAAAGAAAGATATACTTGGAGCAAAAAAATGTTTTGAAAAGATTTTGGAGATGGATCCAAGCAATGTGCAAGGAAAACACAATCTTTGTGTTGTTTATTTTGAAGAGAAGGACTTATTAAAAGCTGAAAGATGCCTGGTTGAAACATTGGCATTAGCACCACATGAAGAATATATTCAACGCCACTTGAATATAGTCAGGGATAAAATTTCTTCATCTAGTTTTGTAGAACAGCCAGTATTCCCAGCTGGTAAGACTTCAGGTATAGAAGGAGACAAAATTCCAACTGAAAATGAAAAAGAAATCAAAAGTAAACCCAGACCCACACAGATAATAAAAACAAGTAATAATAAAAGTCAGTCGAAATCCAACAAACAGTTAGGAAAAAATACAGACAAAGAAACACCCCACAAAACAACAAAAGAAATCAAAGAAATTGAGAAGAAAAGAGTTGCTGCTTTAAAAAGACTAGAAGAGATTGAACGTATTTTAAATGGTGAATAGCATTACCCTTTATCACGTGACAGTGGTTTCAAAGAACTTCAGTCTGTATCATGTGATTACTTATACTGAGAGCTTTGAAAAATAGCAAGGATACTAGCAGTCTATCATAAGCTGCCTCTACGTAGGATCAAAATAAGATTTTCATTAAAGACCCTTTCATTACCCCAGGGTATGTATTATATATGACAGTAGTTTTTAGAGTTTTGGTGACTATAGCAGAAATTACAGGTGGCAAATTTGTATCTTTTCTTATAGAAGGAAGATCCTTTCAGCAGAATAATATTGATTACCCTCAGTTAAAAATAATCTGAGGCCTGAATGGTAATCCCATGGGGGCAGATCCAACATGTGCTGGTTTATGCTGTGAATTCATATTTATTAGCTAACTTCATTTTTCCTTTAACTATTGGAATTTGACTATGGATTTGAAAACATTTATTGAACACATTCTTTTTCTTCAGTAACCTTCTATTTCCAAGGGACTTTGCACTACAAAAGAATACTGGCTGGCTTTCTTTATGTTGTATTCTTTTTTTGATTTTTAGAAGAAACGCCAGATTAAACATTTTAAAATAAGTCATATGACATGTTAGCTTAAGAATGTATTTTCATAACTGTGTGCCTGTCCTTAACTTCACTCTAAATGGCAATTTTTAATCAGGTAAAGTTTTAAATACATATACGCACACACATTTCTGATGGTGCTCATATATACTGTATTTTCATTTTTTTACGTACTGAGGGTTTCACAGCATGAACCACATAATCATGACTCTTTGACTTTTATTTCCCAAACTATTCCTGTTTATTAGGGTCATAGTCATATTGAGAAGTCCCAGTAACTATAACTTGATTAAACTTTTGAGCTAAAACATAGTAAGTTTCTCTTTCATCTTAGTGTTATCTTTCTAGTGTTACTTGAATTTTAATTTTGTTTCCAAAAACATACCTTAATTATTCTTAGATGCCTTAGATACCTAAATTGAGTCCTGTTTAACTGAAGGCAAAACAATGTGACAAAATTTAGTTTTAAACACTAAGTTCTTGATATCTTATGATGTATATTTTCATTAAATATTTATTTTGACTACTGAGCTTCCACAAAAAATTTAACACTGTTTTAAGTCCATCAAGTATGGAAAATAAATTGCTATTGCATTTTTCTATACATGCATATATTATGGTTTAACCAGAATTTCGTCATTTTTGGCCTGTTGTCCAGCTAGAAAAAAGATAATTAGCCTAGTATATGATTAATAAATTAGTCAGTTGGTTTTAGCAAATTTAAACCTGAAAAATGTTAGTTTGAAGAGTAGATACAAATCAAATTTATTAAATCTGACTTTTTTCATGAGTTAAAATGCATTTTATAATACCTAATAAAGTTGGCTTTAATTTAAAATGTTAAATCTCAAGCTATCATCTTGGGATAGTAACTAATTTCTAATTATGTAGCATTTCAAAAACTGTATTTCTGTTCCTTTGAGATAATTAATTTCTAATTATGTTTCAAAAACCATACTCCTGTAACTTTTTTCTTAAAGGGATGTTTTATAAATAGGTCATAAGAAACATGGTCTGCATTAAAGACCTACTCTTACTAGGTTCTCTGAGGCGCTGTCATGGATTATTTTTTAGGCAATATAAAGCAAGCACTGACACCACTGGTAGTACATTTTTGATTCATTAAAGCGATACCTAATTTCAGTTTTTAAATTATAGCTTTGTGACTCTAGATATAAGGTGGAGAATACCTCATATACCATGACTTGAAAAATGAAATTGTTATTGTTACATTTTCTACATATATCCTGAGAAGAAGTTTGAGTTTGATCTATTCTGTTATAATATCAAGTGAGGATATTTCAAAAAAGTAGAAGGAAATCTTTTATGACAGCAGACCATAATAAAAGCTTTGAGTAATAATTTAATAAAATTATGTAACTATTCAAAAGATAAAAGATATATTAATATCCAATGATTTTTATAGAAAAAAGAATTTTCTCCACATTAGCACTTAGAACAGTGCCTGTCATGTAGGAAGTGCTCATATTTTGAATAATTTATTTAAATCAAATTCACCCTGAGTAATCAATAACTTTTCCAAATCAGTGTTTCTCAACCCTCATTTCATATTAGAATCATCTAGACCCCACCCTACAACAATTAAATCTGAATTTCTTATGGGTAGAGCCATGCTTCAGTTTTTCCAAAGGCTCTCAGAGTGATTCTAATTTGTAGTCAGGGTTAGGGACCACTGCTCTAAATTCCTTCAAGAAAATCCTCTTATCTCTCCCATGTTAACTTTTAAATTAGTGATATAATCCAATTAATTTTGATGTTTTAACTTCCATTAAGGAATATGCCCTTCTGATACCTAGTATTTATTCCATCTTAAGTTCCATCAAGCTTGCTTATGTGTGAGGTGATTATTTCTTCTCTTTAAATTCATAATATAAATTTTATTCAAGCTGTTCAGGTGAAAAAGGCAATGGATAGTTTTTCCTTTGAAACTGCCATTTGGGGGAAATGGAGGGTAGGGACATTTTAGCCCAATTCACTAACCTGTGTTTCACAGTTGTGAGCATCTGTAAGTTTGAAAAAGAAAGCTTATCATAGGTTTATGTACTAATAAGGGGATGTAGTTTTAGTTCTTGCTGTTTTACAAAAGAATCTACTCCCTCGGAGTTCTAGGAAAACTTTGACAATCCCCAAGGGACAATTATGCTACTCCTTCACTCCTTCTCAGAAGGAAGAATTAACTTTTTCTCATATTGCTCCTATATGTGTGTCCTTACTAACATTCAGAATTGGGAATTTTATCTTATAATAATTATTCCAGTAAGTAATTTTATGAAGTTGATGACTTGGAGGATAAAGCAAATATGTTTGCAATTTTGTCTTTACTTTTATGTAGATGTTTGGTATGTGAATTACTCAGTTCTATTAAAACCTCATGCCTTTCATCTAATTTGAGCTCTCAACTTCATGTTACAGAATGCTTCTTTAAGGATGCTTTAATGAAAAATATTATGAAAATATATAGATTTGTATGTCAGTTTATACTTCAGAAATCCATATATTTGTCATATTTATTTTTTTAAAAACCTAATTGTCTGCATGACTATATCGTATTTAAAATGAAAACTCAGATATATCTGGTACCTTTGCCTAGAGTTTTATCTTTTGGAAGATGTCAGCCATCCATGTTAAGTTTTCATAAAATAGTTGATAATTGTATGCATTTTACATTACTGTGGTGTCTGTGTGTACCATATTTCTAAATATTCAGTATTAAATTGATACTTTTTAAAACCTTATCCTGAATTGCCTTTTAGTGTTAAAATGAAAAATATAATAGCATATCAAGAAATTTCTGCCCCCACAAAGAAAGAAGAGCTGGCGGGTAGTTTTATAAGCAATGACCTGAGAAAGATACATGTTAACTTAGTTCCTAACAGTGATACATTTCCAACCCAGAGTGACAGAAACTCAGTTAAGAAAATGAGACAAACTCAAATGTGAAATTTTATATACATACACAGTTGGAAGTCAGTGTAGTGAAATAATTAGGAGTTTAAGTTATGAATCTACCTGGATTCACATACTGGTACCACCCTTGCTAGTATAACTTAGGGGAAGTTGTTTAACCTATATGTCCTCAGTTTCCCAATCTGCAGGTTGGGGAAAATACTTTACTCATAAAGTTATTAAAAGGGGATATATATATATATATATATATATATATATATGTAACATGTATGTTACATATTTATGTGTATGTATTATAATGGATATATGTATCTCCTATTATAACAAATTGGCAAGTATCTTTTTTTTCTTTTAAAAATTTATTTATTTTTATACAGCAGGTTCTTATTAGTTATCCATTTTATACATATTAGTGTATATATGTCAATCCCAATTGCCCAATTCATCCCACCACCACCACCCCCCATCCCCGCTTTCCCCCCTTGGTGTCCATACGTTTGTTCTCTGCATCTGTGTCTCAACTTCAGCCCTGCAAACCGGTTCATCTGTACCATTTTTCTAGGTTCCACATATATGCGTTAATATACGATATTTGTTCTTCTCTTTCTGACTTACTTCACTCTGTATAACAGTCTCTAGATCCATCCACGTCTCTACAAATGACCCAATTTCGTTCCTTTTTATGGCTGAGTAATATTCCATTGTATATATGTACCACATCTTCTTTTTTTGGCAAGTATCTTTATAAATAGTGCATGCTCAGCCATGCATGCTGTAAATAGCCTTTACCAAAAGTTTTGACCACAACAATAATTAACGTCACTCAGTGAATTGTGATTTTTTTTAAGCCATGAGAATTATTTGATGTGATTGGCTTAATTGTTTTTATGTGTCTCCAAGAATGAAACAGTTTTAACAGCTGTAACCAGTGGTACTGATGGATCCATCCAATGTTGTCTTTATTATATTTGATTGTAGTTTGATAGTATTGCATTGTCAGACTAGAAAAGCTAAAGAAACTAAATATTTTTAGGTTTGCTGAAGACTGGCCTTATTTATGGACAGCTTTCCAACAAGCAATTATTAACTTTTATTAGGTATCAACGTCTGTTTCAGGAACATGACAGTATGTTTACATGTCAAGTTTTGTTTAATTCTATGACATTTCTAAATTGTTTTGTTTAAATAAATTTAGCAAATGGAAATATGTTATATATTTATATTAAATATATTAATAGATTTAAATTGCTTAGGACAGTTCTTGGCACATAGTAAATAATAGATGTTAGTTATTAATGTAATTGCAAGATTTGGGCGTGTATTTGATGTTTATTATTTGATTTATATATGTGTTAGCAGAAGTAATGTCAATGATGGTCATGATAGCAAACAAATTATTAGAAATATAGTATGAATGCTTGTTCCATAGGCATCAGGTACATAAATAACCTAAAATAATATATATTTATTAAATATTAAGTGTATAAATTTATTTAATAAATTAAATTATCAAAATGCACAAATAACTCAAACTAAGACCTTAAAATTGTACTACCTCACTGTTGCCCTTCACTGCCATTAGGAGGTAGCATAAGATGAAATATTAACACCTAAAAGTCTCTGAAGACTTGATACTTTTCTTGATGAATTCTGTGACTATAGTAATGGATAGCATATTTCCCACTAAGTAGCATATATATTCTGTAAGAACCTGTTACCTTCATGTTTCTGCCTTGAGCGGAATACCCCTTACCAAACCATTCCACTTTGCCCTTTCTTAAAGACTTACATGGTTAAAACTCAGTCTTCTTTACTCCTTCTTTCCCTTGTGGCTTTAGTTTCTGATATTAGGAGCATAGTCTGATTAAATTAATCCTTACTAAAGTATGGGTGATGGGTGGCCATCTCAGCAGTTAATTCAAGTGAACCTCTTGCTTTGTAAAGTTGCAGGCAGTGTAGTAGGATCTATTTGAGGAATATGGAGTTTCTCCCCCATTCTTCCTAAGAATTGAGGGAGAATTCTGCATAGAATTGAAAGAGGCCACAAAAAAGATCTGTAACCACAGCAAGGCCACTCCTGACCAGAGTCCTGTTTTTGATGGGCTCTGGCAGGTGACTGCCCCTTGGAAGTGGAATCAGCGTAACTGGGCTGTCAGCAGAATTGCACCTACACCTAATAGCGATATCTGTAAAATTAATTCCTGGGCAGTAGATATAGTGTGTACATTTAAAATGGTCCCTTTATATGACACCATTTCCTTAGGTGGATCTACAGTGTCATTTGCAGGCTTTTTCTCTGCTTATACCTTAAAATCTAGTGTTCTCTCTTCCACCCTTTCTTCCCCCTCTTCTTGGAGCAGTGGTTTTAGCTATATGTGATTCCAAATGTCCAGCCCAGATTTTCTGTATGCCCCCGACCTATGAGTCCAGTGGTCTACTGAACATCACATCCACAGGCATTCATTCCTCCCATCCTCTCTTCCAAATCTCATGCCTACTGGATAATAAGTTTACTCTAAGAAAGAAAATATATCCAGCTTAAAGCAGGGAAGGGAGGTAGAGTCCAAAGGGACATGAGATCTTGATAATGGTATAGTATCTACTCAAATACTCAAAACATAAAGTTTAAGACAGCAATAGGGTAAATAAACATGATTATGGGACTTAGGTTAAAAATAGATACTACAATTATACACAAAAAATTTATGGCTTGTAATCCATCAGAAGAAAATTCACTATCCAATGAAATGTAGTAATGAGGACAAGGCAAATAAAGAGAAAGTGCAGTACAAAAGACGATGTTAAACTAAAGGGCTAATGTAGCAGTAATTAAAGTGAATGTAAATGGGTTAAACCTAACAAAATAGGGTTTTAAAAAATATTTTAATTATATTCAATTAAATTATATATATATATTACATTGAATTATAAATACAAGGTCCAACAATAAAACTATGACAAGAAGTCTACCAGTAAATATGAACTAAAACAAGCTGGGGTAGCAATTTTAATACACAACAAAATAGAATTGAAGGCCAAACAGGAAAAAAAAATGCATAAGGGAAAATGAGTGGTGTATACTGGTAAAAGGAACAATAGAACAACAAGATATGTCCATCACGAATGTACATGTCTTCTAACATTACAATCTAAAAATAAACCAAGCAACAGCAAACAACAGTACAGGGAAATAGATAAATTGTAACTGGATATGTTAAAACCCTCTGAGAAACTAATGGATGCAGCAGAGAAAAAAATAAGCAGATAAATGCCTAAATAATAAGTTTGAACTTCTAAATTTATGTAGAATTACTTGACACATGGAGAATACACATTATTTCCTAGCACATATGGAATATTTACAGGAGTAGATTATGTATCAGGCCACAAAGGAAACCTTAATAAATTCCAAAAGATGAGATGATGTTCTTTGACCATAATGCAAATGTTCATAGCAGTTTTATTCATAGTAACACAAAACTGGAAACAAGCCAAATGCTCGTCAGCAGGTAAATGGAAAAATAAGTTGTAATATATTCCAACAATGAATATGTTTCAGCAATTACAAAAAAAAAAACCTGACATATGCAACTATATAGATGAATCTCTGAGCAGATGAAGCCATACACAAGAGTACATTATATACAATTTCATTTATATGAAATCCCATAACAGTTACAACTAATCTATAGCGGATGCCTAGAACTACAGGGTTGGGGCCAGGAGCAAAGGAGCCCAAGGGAACTTTTTAAGAGTATGTAAATATCCATGACCTAGTATTCCCACTCTGAGTTGCATAGACAAAAGAAATACATATAAAGTGCACTAAAAGACAGCTACAAGAATATTCTTAGGATTATTAGGGCCACAACAAATAACCAAAATATTCATGAAAAGTGGAATATTTAAGTTGTATAATTTAAGTTTTGACACAAATTAACACACCTGTGAAAAAAATCGCCACAATTATGATAGTGAACTTATTTATCACCACTCAAAATTTCCTCATGCCCTTTGAAACCTTTCCAGTTCCATCCCTGCCTTCTAGCCCTGTCCCTAAACTACTGATCTGCTTTCTGTCTCTATAGATTAGTTTACCTTCTCTACAATTTTATATAATGGAATCATACATTTTGTCTGACTTCTTTCACCATTTCTACAAATGGCCATTTGGGAATTTAGTCCTCATTCACTATTAGTCCGCGTGTTTCTGGAGGTGTGGAAGCCAGAGCATATGACTCAGACCTAAGTCATTCAGTGCTTGGTATTGACCCATCTACTGTGATTCATTTGGAAATGGGAACTTGACCAAACCAAAACGAATGGAATTACCCATGATTTTGCTAACACTTTATTGACTTAAAATGAGAGAGAATGTAGGTTTATATTTGTGGCAGCCATCTTCCCACCGTAAAGAGAGGTCCTATTAAGAATGGAGTCAGGACAGAGTTAGGCAGATCATTGAGGTAGGAAATTGGGTCACAGAGATATTGTTGGAGACCTGGTCCAACTGCATCTGAAAAGACAATAAAGATAACCAAAGTGGAAGCAACTTGAGCTATATCTGAGTGGTTGTGTGAACTTTTGAACAGGGACTAGACCTTATATATAGTCTGGCCAAGCTCATGAAGTCACGTGAAGGGCAGTGTGGGCCACTCAATCCAAGTCTTGGAAGTTAGCAGTTTTAAGTGTAAGACAACTGGTTAAACTGACTGTCTTGTGCTGAATAAGGAAACAGGGTGAGAGACCTGGTTTTGAAAAATTCAACTTATTAGAGCCTTTAGGAAGGTCAAACAAGAATGAGAAAGTTTTAAGGTGGATCTGTTCTCTCTGCAAGCGGATCAGAGAATATTATTGTAGTATAACGATCCTTTCTACCTGCAGTCTGAAGTCTGAGACAGCTGCTACTACAGTAACCGGATTGGCAAGGGTTAGCAAGCCAGAGTCTCTGCCCCAAACTAACATTGACTCAAGCAAAAGCAGAGGTGGGAGACCTAGCAAGAATGGTAGATGAGGAAATTGTAACCTAGTATCTCAGGTCCCTTTCACATTCTTCCATTTAAGCAAACGTTGCCCAAGGCAGGGACAAATTACTCCTATTGAGAAGATGCAGTCCAGAGGTACAAATACTAAGGAAAAGGACATTCAGCTCAGGGCCAAAGAGATTGGCTGTGCGTTGTGACTGTATTAGGTTCCTGGGGCTGCTGTAACAACATACATAAGCTTGGATGGTTAAAACAACAGAAATGTATTGTCTCACAGTTCCAGAGACTAGAAGTTTGAAATCAAGGTGTTGGCAAGGTTGATTCCTCTGGAAGCACTGAGAGAAAATCTGTTTCATAACTTCCTCCTAGCTTCTGACAGTTGTTGGCAATCATTTAGAAGACAGGAAATCCAAGGGTGATTTCCACATTTAAAGATTGACTCTTCTTGATATCTCTTTGTTTACTATCCCTTGATATAGAGTGAATGGAAATATATTAAAAGTATATCAAGAGTTTAAATAAATTTTAGAGAAAGTAGAGAAATCCCAAGCCTTACAAACAAGAGGCTAGGGTTGCTCAAACCTTAAAATAATCCTCAGGCTCCGGAACCTGAAGTTAAAGTACACTGATAAAGAATTACAAGAGGCATCTCAGATGTGGTCATGGAAAACAATCGTGTTAACTCAATAGATTGGATTGTCAAAGCAGACTCATAAAATCATAGATCTTACTTTACACCAAACTTTATATCAAAAGATATAAGCAAACACCAAGTATAGGTAAGAATCCATAAATTTCAGGTTTGCCTACAATAAGAAAAATAGATGGGTCAGAAATATCCTACTAAAACGTTTTGTAGATAGGGAATCCCTGTGTGCAAGGAGATCTGGTGGAAGTCATTCTTTCCTGTTGTCTCCACTAGGGAAGAAGTGGTTTATTGACCTGTGATTAACCATTTTCTCCTCAACAGTGGAAGAAAGATCCTTCCAGAGAGCAGATCTAGAACAGCCAGACTCGTTGACAAAGGAACTGCATTTCACTTCTAGACTGAGGGGTCCTTGCCTTATACGTCACATAAGATACAATGTAAGTTATATACCAGAAACTGCTTTGTGTTGTTTCCCTTCCCCAATGGCAGCCTAGGAAAAAAAGTGTGTTTTAGATGTTTGGGGATTCATTAAACTTACTATTTAGCATAAGTTTTCTAGGCCAAGAGGAGTTAGAGAGAAGTCTGGCTGAGAGGACTGTGCACCAAACATATTTTGGGCTTTGAGCTGTATCTGTAAATGAACGGGACTTTAGGTGTTATTGCTTTGGGAAGGTAGAGGAGAGTGTGTTTTCATTGGGACATAGCATAGGTTTACTACGGAGGCAGAGAGATTTTTGAAGGTGATTGAATGGGAAGATGGGGTAGACGAATGGATATTTCCTTGGTTGTGTTTGTTTGCTATTCAACATCAATTCACCCTGTTTCTAGTACTGCCATTTGGAGATTCATTCAGGGATGCGCTATTAGAGGGAAGAAAGTGATCCACACTGAAAGAAATAAGTGTATTTCATCCCCTGGACTATAGCCATTTGTAACCATGAGTTCAGGAATTTGTATGTGACAAAATTAGTAAGATGCTGGAACTTCCCAAAATCTCTTCCTCTTTTCCATTGGATTTGACTGAGAGACAATCTAAGTCTGGAGTTAGAGCAGCCACCTCCAAAGAGAAGACATGGAATCTGGCAGTAAAGGAGCACGATGAATGAACAGAATCGAACAGAAAGAATCTGGGTCCAGGTGACATAATTTGGTCCCCAGTCAAGATGCAGTAGAACCCAAAAACTGGATTTTTTAGATACATGAAGCAATTATTTTCCTTTTGTTCTTAAACCCCTTGGATTGGATATCCTGTTATATGAAATTAAATAAAACCCACTGATACAGTTTTTTAAACATTTAAATACATTTTCAATGCTTTGTAATCCAAGAAAAACTTTTTTCAAAGCAACATGTTTTTCTGGAGTCAAGTCTGACATTAATCAAAGACAGATTGGAACTGATAAAATTGCTCAACAGGAGGGAATATAGGGATTATTTTTCACATTTTCTGGGTTTTGTATCCTCTTTTAAAAATCTGCAAAAAAATAAGTCTGATTAATATGCCTTTAAAAATCCTTCATGATCCTCCTCCTGGCTTAATCTCCTGTCTCTCTCCACTTCACCCATTTCACTCCATCTCTACCAGCCTTCTTGCTGAGCTCCCACCCCAGAGCCTTTGCACTTCCCATTCTCTCTACCTAGAAACACTTCTTCCACGTATCCACATGGGTTCCAAAAGTCATTTAGATTTCTTCTCAGACAAAACTGAACACCAAAAACAATGAAAAATTGAAGAATGCATAAGTGTAAAGACCTATAAAAGAGGTAACAATTGATTATAGGCCAGACCATAATAAATGGAAAACTAAGTTCTTGAAAGAGAATTATTAAAAATGAAAAATGGAAATTAATTACCATGGAGGCCAAGTCTTCAAAGTCCACAGTTTAGGACACTGCCTTCCTAGAATGTATGTCCCTAGGATCAGAATATACAAGGGTAACTGTGGGAGGTTGTGGAGATTTCAGGGACTGGAGTAAACATATTATGATTCTATAAAATATGTTCTTTTAATAATTCTCTCCTCTGCATAGTGCTTTCTTCTTTTTGGTGTGTTTTCTTTTGATCGTTATTCCTTTGTCCTTAGTTATCTTCCTTCCAAGTTAGCTTATATATGGGACCACATCTAGGAACACTCCTGAGAAGAAGGTCTTTGAAAATCTTGAATAGCCAAAGATGACTGAGGTGTAGCTCAGAGGATAGGGTCTGTGAGGTAGACAACATTTTACTTGCTACTTTTAGGCATAGCTGGAATGATGAGACATAGAAAGGTAGGCCCAAGTTTCCATGCAGTGGCAAGTAGGAAAGGAGCAAGTAGTCCCTACTCATGCCTCTAAGCAGAAAAAGACAAAAAAGCCCTTGAGGCTTATACATAGTTTAGAGCTAGGACATGGGTGGACAGCAGAGGTAGTTATTAAAGTTCTGAAAGCATGCAGACACATTTTGAAGATAGATTTTTTTTTTTTCTTTTGTGGTCAGCATTGCTCCTGGCTGGTATGGATGGGATCAGGGATGAACAGGAGCCAGAGGTAATTTTCCTTTTTTTTTTTTTAATTTATTTTATTGAAGTATAGTTGATTTACCATGTTGTGTTAATTTCTACTGTACAGCGAAGTGATTCAGTTATACTTATATATACATTCTTTTTCATATTCTTTTTCATTATGGTTTATCACAGGATAGTGAATAATTCCCTGTGCTATACAGTAGGACCTTATTGTTTATCTATTTTACATATAGTAGTTTATATCTGCTAATCCCAAACTCCTAATTTATCCCCCACCCCCCGCCCCTGCTTTCCCCTTTGGTAACCATAAGTTTGTTTTCTATGTCTGTGAGTCTGTTACTGTTTTGTAAATAAGTTCCTTTGTATTATTTTTTTAGATTCCACATGTCAGTGATTTCATATGATATTTGTCTTTCTCTGTCTGACTTACTTCACTTAGTATGATAATCTCTAGGTCCATCCATGTTGCTGCAAATGGCATTATTTAATTCTTTTTTATGGCTGAGTGATATTCCATTGTTTATATGTGCCACTCCTTCTTTATCCATTCATCTGTCAATGGACATTTAGGTTGTTTCCATGTCTTGGCTGTTGTGGATCAGAGATAATTTTTAAATGACTCAGCAAGAGGAAACTCAGGCACCTTTGTGGTGGCTTGAGTACTTTTCAAATTAAATATTTGGTGAAAACAGAGAAGTTGACTCAATCAAGCCACAGTTATTGAATAGACGGACACTGAGTCCCTTATCTTTAGATCCTATTGCATTTCCCAGTCTCAGAAGATCTAGAACAGGGGTTGACTGTGCTGTTGCTAACATTAAGAACAGTGCTACTGGTATTTCTTTGTATTCTCATAAACCCCTTCATTGAAGGTACATTAGTGATTGTGCATGTGACTTTAAGTAGCCTGACTGATACAAGTACTCAAAATCCACTTAGTAATAAACAATTTGTAATGGGCCACAGGTCCTTTAAGTTCATATGCTTCAGAAACCTAGGTGATTAGATGGAATTTAAATAGTTCTATTTTTTCTATCTATAATACCTATATTTATTATTCAGAAAGTTGTTTGCTAAATATATTTAAATTAAGAAAGTATTTATTTAGGTAATAATAATTATCATTTATTGACAGAAACTATTCTAGGAGTCTAAGTACATTTCTCATTTGATCCTCACATCTAAATAGATCAGATTATAATTTCTATTTTTAAAATGATAGAATTGAGGTTTAGAGAGGTTAAGGAAAATATCCAAGGAAACAGCTAATGGAAAACTCAGGACTTGAACTCAGATGTATCTGACTTTGAAATTTGTTCATTCCACTAGGCTGTTCTCCCTCAATTACATGTTCCCAGTTTATTGCTGAGCACTTATTTTTTAAACAAATGTTTATTTGCATAATAATAGGTGTCATATATTGAACACCAACTACATGCTAGGTATTGTGTTAAAAAACTAATATTCTTGTCAGGTTTACTTCATAATGTAAAAACAGACATTTAATGAAGAATTAATTGCAATAATATCTGAAAGAGTACATATATTTAAACAATTGATCTCAAAAGTTTCATGCTATGGGAGGCATGAGAAAATAGAGCCTAACTCAGAAAGAGTAGAAGCAAGTAGTCTATAGTCACTCTTTCATGTGCCCATTGGGTGGAATGATAGGTAGAATGGCATATATTATTTACATTATTTATCTCTCTCTCTTCAAGAATGCAAGTTAATTCAAGTAATTTCCATGTAACTAGAATGAAATTTCAGTGTACTGCAAACATGCAACAGAAGTATTAAGTTTATTCCTTTTGCCCTCAAGAGTCACTTTTTAGCACAATGCCCACAGTACTCTTATATGATCGAGTGGGAACAGCTCTTTGTACACTATGTCATTTAGTCCTCAGGACATCTCTATTAGGTAAGTAGGTATTAGTTCCATTTTACAGGTAAAGGACACACAAGGTTCAGAGAACTGGCACTTGCCCAAATGTGCAACCATACAATGAACTGTTTTTATAAAAGTAGGTTAAATATGAGTAAATAAGTGTGTGGATCAGCTGAGTGTCTTCTCCAGTTAGTTATGAGTTCCCTGCTATAGTGATTGTGGTAGGCTGAATAATGGCCCCCAAAAGATGTCCATGTCCTTATCCCTGTAATGTGTAAAGATGTCACTTTATATGGCCAAGAGGGCGTTTATAGATGTGATTAAATTAAGGATCTTTAGATGGAAGATTAGCCTAGTTTATCTGGGTGGATCCAATATAATCACAAGGGTCCTTATGAGAGGGAGACAGGAAGGTCAGAAGCTGAAAAGGGATTAACAATGGAAGCAGAGGTGGTTGTGATATACTTTGAAATGGAGGAAGGGACCATGAGCCAAGAAATGCCAGCAGCCTTTAGAAACTGGAACAGGCAAGGAAACGGATCCTTCCCAGAAACCTCCAGAAGGAAGATAGCCTTAGAAACACCTCGATTTTAGACCTTTGACCTCCAGAACTGTGAAAGAATACATTTGTTTTAAACCACTATGTTTGTGGTAATTTGTTACAGCAGCAGTAGGAAACTTACAGTGATTTTATCTTATACACCATGGGAATGGGTAGAACTGGGGTTCAAAATCCAGATCTGTTTCTTTCCAAGAGTCCATTCCTTTTCAAACGTGATGCATTTTCCCTGCTTATATTTGTCCCTCTTGGGCAGTACAGTGTAAATATTGACAAATCCAAATGTTCAATTCCTCTTTTCAAAAATCTATCAGCAAACAAACACATCTGCTTTATGTTGTATGTCAAGTGGTATAATTAAAGTTTTTTTTTTAAATCGAACATGATTTATTCAAGAAGAGGACTGAATTCCAATCTTGTAAGATATACTCAAGAGTATTGTCATAAGAATATAAAAAAACTTATCCTTTGATACTGTAATCAATAAATTCAATGTTAAAATGGATGAAATGAGCCATCAGTAGATATAAACTAGATTTAATGATATGTTGCTAAAGATATGTTGCTATTGAACAAAGTTGTCTTCAGAACCAAATAAAAAGTAAAGGGTATCTTAAAAACTTTTATCTTGATAAATAGGTCAGATCCTCAGAAAGATGTGACTGTAGGCTAATTGATCAGGGACCAGTGCTGATTTGCCCAACCATATATTGATACCTTCAGATCCTAGCTGTTAGAGACAAGTAAAAGGCATTCAACAAATATTTTTGAGTGGTTGAATAAAATTGCTCTATTAGATGTTTAAAAGTACTTAATACTACAAAATAATCAAACTATGACATTGATGCAAAAATAGATACACTAATCAGTGAAGAAGATAAAAAATCAAAAACCATACTCTAATATAAAAGTAACAATGCTATGAACTACTGATGCTTACTGTGAGCCAAGCACTGTGCTAAGTGCTTTAAATGCATTATCTAATTTAATACAATAAGCTATTGCTATTTTGCTATTTTCATCTTTCCCTCTCAAGGAAGCTAAGATTTGAAGAGGTCAAAGTGATAAAAATAGGTTTTCTGTGATGCCAAAGCCTATGTGTTCATTTACTCTGTGAAACTAACTTTAATAATCTAAAATGTGATAAAGTTGGCATTTAAGTTTCATAAGGAAAGCTAATTTTTAAATATATGATATTGGGATGACTGTTTAAAACCCTTTGTCACGTCATTTATCAAAATTAATTTCAAATGTAATAAAATCACCAAGTTAAAAACAACTTGATGGATTTTATTATCAAATAATTAAATTTTTGTACTCTAAGAACATCATAAATAAAAATCAAACCTGGAAGAATATTTGAAATATATAATGTATGTTTACATATTATGTATTTATACGTTGTATAAAGTTGAAAGTTTACTCGAATATTTAAAACACTCTTGTAAATAAAAAAGAAAAGCATATGGGACTTCCCTGGTGGTCCAGTGGTTAAAACTCCATGCTCCCAATGCAGGGGGCCCAGGTTCAATCCCTGGTCAAGCAACTAGATCCCATATGCCACAACTAAAGATCCCACATGCTGCAACGAAGACCCGGCGCAGCCAAAATAAATAAATAAATATTTTTTAAAAGAAAAGAAAAGCACAGTCCCTTCAGTAGAAAATGAATAGATAATATCCCCCAAAGATACAAAACAAATATAAAAAATATTTAACCTCAGGAGTAATCAACAAGTACCAAAAAAATTACAGTGAGGTCTTCCTCCCAATCAAATAGACAAGGATTTAAGAAATGGTAACATCAAATATTGCAGACATGGAGGAACATAGCATTCTTCCCATGAATGCTAACAGAAATGTAAATGGATACAGCCTTTTAGAGGGAATAATTAGAAAATGGGAACGTAAGATTTAAAATATGCATGCTCTTTGATCCACCAATTCTATTTCTGTGAATTAGTCCTAGAAAAATAGATATATAAGAATATAAATACAAAGAACATCATTTCAGGATTGTTTATGATCTTGAAAAATGGAAAATGATGTTAATTTACTGAAAAGATGTTTACAGTATAGTATTAGGTGGAAAAAAGTAAATTTTAAAAAGCTTTGTATAATAGGACTCATTAAACTGTATAATTACTTTTAAATATATCATGTGTATATTTATACTTACCCTGATTCATGGGGAAAAGTACTTTATATTGGCTGACAAAATTTTAAGAGATTCATCTCTGAGTGCATAAGACTATAGTTGATTTTTATTTTCCATGATTTTACTTATCTTTATTTATAATTTTAAACATAAATAGATATTGTTTTCTGATAATAATAAAAGAAGAAAAACCAAAACTGATAAAAGAAAAAGGTTACACTCACCTCCACTCCAAATCTGATTATGTACTTACTACCCAGCTTAAGAAATCTCTACTGACTCATTTACTGCATAAAAATCCAAACACTTTATCTTGGCACCCAAAGTTGTTTCACATCTGGTCTTACAAATGATATTGACTTATTATTCACCTCTGTATCCCATGTGTCCTCCTCTGAATACTTTTGGAAACTGCCAAGCCCTTTTTTTCCCCTCTGCTGAAGAACCTCTAACCTTATTTTTCCATAAAACGTCACCTCTTCTGTGAAGGCTTTCTTTCTCCCCTAAGAAGAGTAAGTGATCTCTGAGCTTTGCTCTTACAGCATATTTTTAAGTGACTTGTCTATTGTCTTCCCAGCTCCTGCCACTGAGAATCACATATTAGCAACATTCCAGGTAAATGCAAGTACATCCATGGTAGCTATGATTTCCCTATCTCTTGGGAGTTCAAAGAGTTGGCCCTGGAAGATGCTGCAGATTAGATGAAATAAAGCGGAGATTTGTAAAAAAAAAAAAAAAAATCACAGCAAAGCCAATATAAGACCATCACAAATGTAATTAGGAATTCTTCACATGTAAATAGAGTTTATACAATATAATTAATTGTATTTTTTCACTCAAATTAATGAAATTCAAAATGACAATTTTAAGCTCTTTCGAAAACAATAGCTCACAGGAGCCTGTGCTAAGGGGAAATGTAACAAAAAGTAGATAGATTGATGGAAGGATGGATGGATGACTAGATGACAGATAGATAGATATGAGAGATAATAGTGTACCATTCTTCTTGATTATGGATTCATGAAACTATGGGCATATACTCTTCTGAAAATACATTAAAATAATCCATTTCAAACTCTTTTCCTGGATAACTTTTGAATGTTTTGGGGATGGCGATTTGTTTTCAAATATTTAGCAAGCTAGCTCAGATCAGTTGGTAGTGGATGCCTAGAGTCTTATGCTGGCTCCTCCCTATTCAGCAGAAAGGAGGAGAATGATCAATGGTAATGGGCAAGGGACAAGGGATTGGCAGTATATGCCATCCCTGGGCATATCAACCTCTGAAACACTTTGATAACGGGAAATTAAGAGTTGCAGGACTGTATAAACTTTCTTCTTTTGCTTTTTCATTCCTTGATTCCTCTCTCTTCTTGCAGGGTCTATGTTCTTGGATGACATCCCCAAATGATGTTTTTTTCATAGTCAATTCTATATAAATTCATGTTGATGATTAAAATACCTTTAGTCTTTAGCTACTTCAACATAAATAAAAAGATTGGATTATCATGGTTCATTTTAATGAGTCAGTAGGTAAAATCACTTAAAGCAACTCAGTTTGTGGCTGAATAAGCGCAAACTATTTCTCTGCTATTGCTGTAGTTTGGCTACCAGCTTACACTAATGAGCCGTTTTAAGAATAAGAAATTTGGGAAGTTATTTGGCTGGGGTATGCAAAAATAAGATGTCATGCTAAGGCTTGTTAAAAGTTCCTCCATGACAAATTCAAAGATACACAATATTATTAACTGTATCTTGGCAGCTCATTTTCTTCTTTTATAAGCAGTCCAAAAAGCTGCTCTCGTTTATTTAATTCCCAGAAAAGAAGAATTGGAACCATTTAGCCTGCTTAATATCAAAACCTACCTGACCCAAAGGAGAATCAGGAGGAATTTCACAGAACACTTTATTTTAGTTACATCATCCCATACACAAACTCTCTGACTGCAAATAATATAGAATTTTTTAAAAAGACCTAATGCAAATTTTATAACATTCATTTCTTCTATAATTTCTTCCTTTAATGCTCTTTCTCTGATTCCTTTTTTTTTCCTACCATCCTTTAGGAATTCTCAAGAATTAATGTCTTATTCTTTGCTCCTTTCCCGTAACATTTATTCTTTTCAGAAGCGCCTCCATTCTCATGGTATGAATTACCAACTTTGTATGGATTGATTGCTAAATGTTTACCATAAGTTCCAAACTCTGAATGATTTTCTGTAGATCAATCATGCTAATATCAAATACTAAACTCTTACCTTTCTTTACCGAAAGCAATGCCTTTAAAAAATATACTCATCCACTCATTCTCCATTATATTACTACCTACTATCTTTTACCAGAATCATAAAAGTGATCAAGTGCTAGTCATTTCCTGAACTCTTCCCCATCTCTGTCTAAACTTTTCTTAGTTTCACTTCAGCTATTCTTTTTTTTTTTTGCTTTATTTTTTTAAATTTTTATTTATTTATTTATTTTTGGCTGTGTTGGGTCTTCGTTTCTGTGCGAGGGCTTTCTCTAGTTTTGGCAAGCGGGGGCCACTCTTCATCACGGTGCGCGGGCCTCTCACTATCGTGGCCTCTCTTGTTGCAGAGCACAGGCTCCAGACGCGCAGGCTCAGTAGTTGTGGCTCACGGGCCTAGTTGCTCCGCGGCATGTGGGATCTTCCCAGACCAGGGCTCGAACCCGTGTCCCCTGCATTAGCAGGCAGATTCTCAACCACTGCACCACCAGGGAAGCCCTCAGCTATTCTTTTAGGGCCCTGAAAAATTGTTCATTGAATAGTAAATATGAGAAGATGATGAGAATTATGATTTTAGAATATCAGTCTGGCAATAGTGTAGAAAATGGATAGTTGGAACATACCTTAAAGGTGATTTTAATTCTTCAGTGAAGTTAGGGGTGAGGGAGGAGAGGAAGGTGCAGGTCATAGTTATGTGTTAGCATCTGTTAATGACTTTCTATGTTATCTCTTCCAGGGAACAATCATATTTAAAATGGCCCAAAACTGAAAGAAAGGAGGAAGAAAAGAAAATACTTGCGCTGGCACCCATACAACTTGGTGTGTGGTATTCAGTAAGTATTTTCTGGTTAAATGAATAGCTAATGGGTCGGATTAATGGTGAAAATTTAAGTCACCTTGGAGGGCTGGTAGGGGGCATATTTTTTCTCTAAAAGTGGCTTTCTCAGCACATCTCCATTTGCATCATGCACCTGGCAACCCAATTTACTTCTGGGATGGGTGCCCATCTCTTATCTTCCCTGACTAATCATATTTTACTCTTATCAGTCTTCTACATCATTTTGATATTGTACACTTCTAAATAATTGCCATGTAGTAATTCTCTGTCATTTTGCTTGCACTTATCTTAACTACCCGCAAAGAGTATTTAAACTCCTTAATGTCAGAGACTGGATTTTCTGAATCAACCACAATACCTAACAGAGTCTCTGTACACTGGAGATCTAAATATGCTGGGTGCCTTATTATGGAGTTCTAATTAAATATGTTAACAAATACTATGTTATGATAGAAGATATTCAGTTTATTCAGTTACAGGTGTTTCATTTTGAGTATGTTAGCCTGTTTTATTTTATTCTATTCTGTTTTTGTATTTATTTCGAAACATTTCTCACTTTATAGGAAAATTGCCTTTAGTTTCTGGGAAGCAAACATTCCTTTGTTGTCATTACACTATCTCTTCCCATGATTTTAGTTTCCAGATGTTGTTGTGTTTCTTCAACATCTGTGAATCTTGATATTTGGTTTTATTCATACGCAAAAGTCCTGGAATTGAAATGCATCTAGTACAGTCACAAACAGCTTTAATTGAATAATTTATTTAAGCCTTGATAAGAATATTTCATCACTTGGGACTTAGTTATGACTAGTATAGAGTCTGAGAATTAGTAAAGGAAATTAATCCGGTAGTTCCTTTGTGACAGGAGATATTGCATATTATTTTACAATTTATATAATATTAATTCTTTGGTATTATGAAAGCACTTTCTTTTGAATTTTTATATTTTTCCAGTTTTATTGATATATAGTTGACATATAACATTGTCTTAGTTTAAGGTATACAATATAATGATTTGATATATGAATATATTGTGAAATGATTACCACAGTAAATTTAGTTAGCATCCATCACTTCACATAGTTACAATTTTTTTCTTGTCATGAGAACTTTTAAGATCTACTCTCTTAGCAACTTCCAAATATGCAATACAGTATTTTTAACTATAGTCATCTTATACATTATATTGCCAGAACTTAGTTATCTTATAACTGGAAGTTTCTTTTGAGTTTTAGAACTTACTTGTCATGAAGATAACTGTTTGCTTTCTTGTGAGTAAAGACTTTGCTTTAAAGTCACGCCGCCTTTGCAAGTTGGATCCTGAGCCCCTGGCTTCCTCAGAAAGTAGGAGTGATGATATCTGTCTCTCTGGGCACGAAGACCACATGAGGAAGGCGCACTCTGAGTTCACCTTTAAGACAGCTCAAGGTTATCTTCTCCCTTTTGAGGGACTTTTTACAGGACAAACAGCTCTGCCTCTCTGGGTCTGTTCTAGACCTGTCATATAAAATATTGAAAAATTTTAATTACTCTTTCTATTATGGAAAATATTTTCACCATGATAATTTCTATTTTAACACAGTTGGAACACTAAAGGAAAGCAAAGATTATAAAATTTATTAAAGTTTGTGTGTTAGTATTCTATTGCTGCCATAACATATTACCACCAGTATAATGACATAAAGCAACGGAAATTTCTTATCTTGCAGTTCTGTGGATCAGAAGTCGAACAGAAGCCTGAGTCTCCCTGGGCTAAAATCAAGGTGTTGACAGGGCTGTGTTCCTGTCAGGGGATTCTAGGGAAGAATTCATTTCTTTGCCTTTTCCAGCTTTTAGAGGTCACTGCATTCCTTGCCTTGTGCTCCCCTTCCTCCATCCCCAAAGCCAGCAATGTTGGGTTAAGTCCTTCTCATGTTGCATCTCACTGATCCTTCTGTCTGTTGCATCTCTCTCATCACAGCCAAGAAAGGGTCTCCATTTTTGAAAGATTCACGTGATTACATTGGGCCCCCACATCTACAAGACACCAGCTTAGTTTTCACATATGAAACTTTAAAAATTATAGTTTACTGTACTAAAAAACCCCTGCCTTCAATCTATTTCTGGTATTGAAAGATAGCAAACTCAGTCTCAAACCTGATCCCTTTCCTTGAAGTCTTTAAAGGCTCTCTTAAATGTAACTGCCTTGTAATCATTTTCTCCTTGCAAATAACTGAGAAGACAAAGTATATTATTAAAGATAATGAGGTGGAAAATCTATTTTCCTGTCTTCGAATAGACAGAAGAATGTTTCTCTATGCCCAGAAGAAATTTTCAGGCTATAAGTCTGGATATTAATTGAAGGTATCAAAAGAATAAGTATGGATGAATCAAACTATTGAAAGTTGTTAAAATAGGATAAAAAGTGTTTGTATTTGCATGCAGTATTATTCATTTAGGTAGAGTTTCATGCATGTGCAGAGCTCCTCTCTTTTCCTCCCACTGAAATTTTCAGTATAAATTATTTGAAAAAATTATTCTAACATTTTAATCCTGTTTGTTGCCATGCTTAACTTAGAATTTTTTAAAAAAAGGGTTTTGAGTAAGAGAATTATTTTAGTAACTCCATGGTGGTATCAATAGGTAGATAGATAGATAGATAGATAGATAGATACATAGATAGATAGATACATAGATAGGGAGATAGATAGGCATAGATCCTAGAGTTATATTCCCTGGACTAAGGAGAATTTGACTTTTGGATAATGATTGAAAAGTGGTTTTAATATTTATAATTTTCCTTTTGATGTTCAAGTTTTAGATTTAGAACTGAAGCGTATTTGATTTGAATGAAAGACCAACACATGCATTTTTCCAGGGTTTCTTTGCTGGGTTTGACACCCTTAGGGACCTCAAGCAAATACCTGAACATGATACTGCACATGTTATTCCTGGTCAGGGACTCTTGTGGAAGTTTGCCTGTAGTTCTGAAGATAGATTTAGGCTAAAAGCCCAAAGAAGACCACAGAGAGGAAGAGAATAGAGTCAATGGAAGAAGCCAGGTGAAGTGTCAGTTCATAGCATCAACACTTCATGACACTCAGAAGTTTACCTCAACTATGAATTTTACTCTGTTTTTTCTTTTGGCATAGATCAGCTAGCACTAGTAGAAATGTCTTTGCAATGTGGATGGCAGATATAATAGGAATTGGTGGCTTCAAAGGTGGAACTTTAGATTCCAGTTCTTCTTCTTTATGTTTCTTGCTGCTAGTGCCCCTTCAAATTGCTCACCTGTACTATACACTATATAATACACTCATACTGAATAGTGTGTATATACTATATGCACTATATACATCCTCTATAAAAACAATAAGAATAATAAAATGTACAACTCTTCAGGAGTACAAAATATTATGATGGGTAGCCAAATTTAATAACTACCATAGAGCACCATGTTTGAGTGAGGTATTAGATTAAGCACTTGATATTATCTAATTTAGTCCTCACAAAAAACTTATCAGGAAGGCATTAGTTGTCTTCACTTTATAAAGGAGGAAACCAAGGCAACTCTCTCTAGGTCTCACAGCTAATAAGTGGCAGAGCCCAAATTGAATCCAGGTTTACTTGGCTCCAAAGTTTTTCCTCTTACATGCTAATCAGTGTGGTTACATTTAATAATAATGAAACTTCTAATAACACATTATTCCAAATTTCACTTTCAGGTCAGCTGGAACGCTACTTAAGTTCTAATTTTTTTTGTCACTTTAGTCTTTCACATTTACTCTTTGATCTCTACTGAAATTTTAACTCAAAATCATCTGATGTGAGCAAATTTTTACTGAGCCTGAGAAAAAAAGTGTGAAGGAAATTTCTAGTTAAATATTACAGGTGAATTCGTGTTTGCCCTCTCTGTTTCCAAAACTATTGTAAAGGAATAACAATGTATAAATTAGAAGGGGCAAAAGGAATGGGAGATGATGTAACATAAAATATGTCAACAAATTTTTGAAGATGGAAAGCTGACAGATGAATTGGTAACTGATTTAATCAAAGAAGAAAAAGCAGAAATCTGTTTTTGTAGAGAAATGTCAAATGATACAAGAGGATAAGTGTCATAGAACCATAAAGATTCAGGAATCAGAGACATTAGGTACCCAGGAAGATACAAAGATTGTTTGAAAGTCTCTTTAAGGTGTAGTTAGGCATCTTGATTTCATCCTTACCTTTTGCTAGTGTCTACCTTCCTGCATCCTGGTACTAAAAATAAATTTGTTGTCTGGAGAAATTGAATTCAACTGGCACTAGACTTAGAGACATACACTAAAGATTTGATGATTAATTGAAAGTATACAGAGTGAACTATGAGACCCCAACCCTCTTCCCATATTTAGCTTCAAGAATACTGACAGCTAAGCCTATGCCATCCATAACATGCATTCCTTAGTCAAAGATTGGAGCAGTACTTTCTGAGGAAACAGACCAGTCTAAATGGAAAACCCCACAGATACTATAATTTGAGGATCCTAAAACAAGCATCTACAATCACCACGTGATCTAACTGCCCAATCAACTCATCTCACCCCTGGACATACAGTATCCAGTCAGCATTTTAGGGCTTCATTCTTTTTATTTATTTATTTATTTATTTATTTATTTATTTATTTATTTATTTATTCATGGCTGTGTTGGGTCTTCGTTTCTGTGCGAGGGCTTTCTCTAGTTGTGGCAAGTGGGGGCCACTCTTCATCGCAGTGCGCGGGCCTCTCACTATCGCGGCCTCTCTTGTTGCGGAGCACAGGCTCCAGACGTGCAGGCTCAGTAGTTGTGGCTCACGGGCCTAGTTGCTCCGCGGCATGTGGGATCTTCCCAGACCAGGGCTCGAACCCGTGTCCCCTGCATTGGCAGGCAGATTCTCAACCACTGCGCCACCAGGGAAGCCCCAGGCTTCATTCTTAAGTATGAATAAATAGCCAAGAAGGAGGAAGAGGCAAAATTTTCTATGACCCTTTGATGCATATATATTGTGTTCTATTATGTTCATGTATTTCAAAGTGCTCTTATGCATAGCATTATTTTACCAAAGTCTCAAAGAAAACAAAAATATCATCAGCACACCTGATGCGGACATTGAATGCCTGCCTGAAAGTTGATTATCTAGCTCATTCTGCACTGCGTTTCAAAGAATTGCTTCCTTGTACCTTCTTCCACCATCCACCACTCACTGTCAAGTCTACTCTTCCTCCCTTGGTGAGTACAATAAATGTTTATTTTATTAATAACATTTTATTAAATGTTTATACTATTGGGTGGGCCAAAAAGTGCCTTCAGTTTTTAAATTAAAAATAAAAGACACATTTTTCATTTCACCAAGAACTTTATTGAACAACGTATTCACTCTTTTGTTCCACTACCTTCTGCCATTTTTCAGGCAACTTCATAATTCCATCTTCCCAAAACTTTTTATCTTTTTGAGCAAAGAACTGTTCCAGGGAAGACTTTCAGTCTTCCAGGGAATTGAAATTTTTTCCATTAAGAGAATTTTGCAAAGACCGAACTAAATGGAAATCCAAAGGTACAATGCCTGGTGAATACGGCAGATGAATCAGAACTACCCAGCCAAGCTGTAACAGTTTTGCCTGGTCATCAAAGAAACATGCAGTCTTGTGTTATCCTGATGGAAGATTATGTGTTTTCTGTTGACTGATTCTGGATGCTTTTCATTGAGTGCCACTTTCAGCTGGTCTAATTGGGAACAGTACTTGTTGGAATTAATCATTTGGTTTTCTGGAAGGAGCTCGTAATAGAGGACTCCCTTCCAATCCCACCATATACACAACATCACCTTCTTTGGATGAAGACCGGCCTTTGGTGTGGTTGGTGGTGGTTCATTTCCCTTGCCCCACGGTCTCTTTCATTCCACGTTGTTGTACAATATCCACTTTTCATCACCTGTCACAATTTGTTTTAAAAACAGAACGTTTTCCTTACGTTTCATTAGAGAATTTTATGCGGAAACGTGGTCAAGAAGGTTTTTTTTCGCTTAACTTATGTGGAACACAAACATCAAAGCGATTCACATAACTAAGCTGGTGCAAATGATTTTCAGTGCTTGATTTGGATATTTTGAATATGTCGGCTATCTCCCATGTGGTATAACATTGATTGTTCTCAGTTATTTTTTCAATTTGACAGCTATCAACTTCAACTGGTCTACCCAACCAGCAAGAAATCTCCGGCATGAAACTTTGCAAACCACTTTTGACACGTTTGATCAGTCACAGCACCTTCTCCATACACTGCACAAATCTTTTTGTGCGTTCCAGTTGCATTTTTACTTTTCTTGAAATAGTAAAGCATAATATGCGGAAAATGTTGATTTTTTTCTTCCATCTTCAGTATTAAAATGCCTACACAAAAATTCACCAATTTTGATGTCTTTTTTTAAATGCACACTGATATGACAGCTGTCACATACTATCTAACAAAATTGTTTCGAATGAAGTTAAAGACAACTAAGTGCTGCTAGAGCCATCTTACGGAAAAAACCGAGCGAACTTTTTGGCCCACCCAATACATTTTACATTTATTCGTTTTCAAATTGTTATATTTTAGTTATATAAACATTTTTATTGCTCAATTGATATATCTGTGAAAATCATATGTGTATTTTGGATTGGGAAAGAATGTATCATCATTTTCCCCATTAAATTAATGGGACTAGTTTTTCATTTAACAACTGTTTACTTAGCAACAGGGTTCTCAGAAATAAACTAAAACTGTTAATTGGGGGATAAGTGTATAACAAAGACATTTTCAGATACCCAAGTACTCAAAAACTTTTCCTCCCAAACACCCCTTTTCAGGCTCCAGAAAATATTGAGGATGAAAACAAAGAAATATGGGATTCAAGAAACAAGTGTTCCAACCCAGGGAAAGTGTAAGGAATTCCCAAGATGGTGTTGTAAAGGAAGTCTTAGAATAGCTGTGGAGCATGCCTGGCTAGCTTCTGGTCTCAGTTATAGCAGTCTCTGGTCTGTAGGTAATGTAACTCATAAACTGGCACCTCTTGTCTTGGCCAGATTTTGATGGCATTGCCTAGTTGAGTTCATCTCCTGCTGGCTGCAGACCCAAGAGGCACTTGCACGTCCTCTTACTGTCAACCCTAAGCCTCTGCAGGGGTTATTGTGCCCCTTCCAGCCGACCCCACAGCAAGCCCTCTACTGTCAATGCTCACCCGTGTCATTCAAGCTGGAAAGCAGCTTGAGAATGTTAATCCCTAAGGCCATTTTCTCTCCTATCTCATAGAACATCAAGGACGTATGGCCCAGCCCCAGACTGGTACAAGAGCATTACACAAGGTAAACCCTTTCTACAACTTAAATAAGAGATTGGGGAACAGCCATACTATTCCCCCCATGTTGACTTCACTTTTCTAAATCACCTATTCCTCTTTCTTAAACTAAGTCAGGGGCTGGAGGGCGAGGGGAAGTTGTCATACACTCGTGCTTACCTTTCTTTCTTACTGCCTCTTCCTATTCTCCCCTGGGACCAGAAAATGGGCTTTTTGTTTGTTTTCCTTTCCCTGTGTCATATCTCCCTTCTGCTATTGAGCAACAGCAAGCTTGGCTGCTTTTCTGTTATGGGGCAGGAAGTGTCTCTGTACTACAGGAGAGCTCTATGAGACGGTCCTTCAAGCCCTTGATATTCTCATGGAGGAAATGAAGCAATCTGAACAACTTTCTCTCTTGACTTGCTCTCTCCACTGTAGTCTTGATCCTTGACTAGATGCCTCTTTCTCCAGCCACTCCAGTGGTTGCTCAATGAGCTCACAAGAAAGTGGCCATGGTGACAAGGATAGAGGCTATGCATGGGCTCGACAACCTGAACTTCCTCTGACCAAGGCTGACCTGGCTACTGTTTCTCATTAACTTCCTACCTATCAACAGCAAACAAAACCGCTATACTCTTGATAGGGTTATATCTATGTATATAATAAACTATACCAGCTCTTTAGTAGACATAAATTTTATAAATATTTTTTCACATTTTGTGTCTTGCCTATTAATTTTCTTAATGATGTCTTTTGATGAGTAGAAATTATTATTTTGATTAGATCTAAGCTATCATTTTTTTGTTTTACAGTTATTATTGCCTTTTCTGTCTTATCTGAGAAACCTTTGTCTACCCCCAGGTCACAAATATATTTTGTTATATTTCTTTCTAAAAATTTTATAACACTAGCTTTTACATTTAGATCTTTGATCCATCTCAAATTAATTTTTGTATATGGTGTAAGTTAGGGGTTTTCATATGGATATCTGTTTTTTCTAGCACCATTTGCTGAAAAGACTTTGTCAAAAACCAAAAAACTGAATGAAAGTGTAAGTCAGTTTTTGAGCTCTCTATTCTGTCATTGATCTACTTGTTGATCCCTATGCCAGTATGCTGTTCAAATATTGTAGCTTTATATTACATTTTGAAATCAGGTAATATAAGCACTCCAACTTCAGTCTCTCCTTTCTCATGACTGTGTTGGATATGCTGGGTTCTTGCATTTCTATATACATTTTAAAATCAGCTTCTCAATTTTTACAAAAAAAAAAAAAAAAGCCAGCTGGGATTGATTGAGATTGATGCTATCCTTAATTTCTTGCTGGTGAATGAGGAGTACCCTTGTTTTCCTAGTAGGAATAATTGTTTAATTACTGAACATTATAGGATTTTTAAAATTAGAGTTCAGTGCTAATCCAGTACATTGTCTACACTGTCATCCTTTCATTATCTGAGGATATCCGTGACGGTGTTGTCTCCTGTGTGTGGCCTAGACTGAAAAGACCAGTGTAATCCCAAACTAATTCTTTATCTTTTGTACCTAGCCAAAATTTTCATAGTTTCCATCTAAACAAATACCAATAAAAACAGTTCAAGGAGGAACCTATAATAAATGTGCTAGGAACAAATGGTTATAAATACAATAAAAAGGAAAACCTTGTTTCTGGTCAGTCTAATTATCACCATGTGTTCATGATTATTGGAACTTTCCTGCAAGTGAGCTAGGTTTTTGTAAGCAACTTTAATTAGGGTACTTCAAAATAAAGTCACATCAGTAGAAGACTTCAGGATTCCCTGTTGTCAGTTGGGCATTATTTAATCACAATATATTCTTTTACTCTTACAAGGGTTATAAAGATGAACTCCTTGAATAATCAGTAAGAAGCCCTGTAAAACCCTTTATCAGGTATTCAGAAGGACATGACCCAGCACGTAAGGTGCTTCAGTTGCTGCTTACATTTTTTTTTCATTTGTTTGTTAATGGTTGGTTGTTTCTTAATGGTTGATCTGTTTCCTGATAAATCATAGCACTTTTAAATAAAATACAGTTAAAAACTTGATCCAGACATATAATCTATTTTATATTACATTTTATAGTTTATTTCCTTAGCTGTGAAAAGGTGTCAAATTCTGAGACTTGCTTAAAGAGCTCTTAACAGAAGGGAAGTCTGTTTAAGTCAGTAGGTATTTTGTCTTTTGGCTGAGCATAATCCACAGAGAATTTTGAAAATAAAGATGCATGTGGAGAATGATCAAAGAGACAAAAGATAAGTAAACAATGTAGAATTTTTATGGCTAAAAACTGTTATTAATGGCAGCTGCTGGTGTAATCCATGGTCACTTTTTAGTGGCACTATCTGCATATCCACCATTCCACCACTCAGTTTTAGACATGTATTAAGCACTAAGATAAACATATTAATAAAATGCTGTCCATGCCTTAGATAATTTCGCAGCTAGTGGAAAAGGATTATGTAACAACAACTAACTCTAATAAATTATGACAGAGTTATGTACAAAGTGTTCTAAGAACCCATGTGGAGAACAGTGAGTACTGCTGGAGAAGGTGTGTGTATTCGCAGAGAGAGGACAAAGACAGCTTCAGCAAAGAGGTGGTACTTGAAATAGGTCTTAAAGAATTGAGTAAGAGTGGCTAGTACATCTGAAATCAGGAGAAAACAAATGCACCTTAAGTCTAGCATAAATTTTAGGATGCATTAAATTCTCAGTTCCATCACTGACTTAGCTAAAATTTTAAATTAAAGTACTTTTAAAATCTATATTCTGAATCTGTATCTTTTACGATTATGTTAAGTGGTGGTAATTTTTATTACTACTTATTATTCCTTCTCTTACAGTTTTGTTTAGAGAACCAGAAATCCTCTCAGTGACAATGGAGGTACATAAACATTTTAGCTCACTGACAATCCAAATTACTGTACAAAGTTTACTCCTATTGGCCAACTGATAGCAGGGTCTATGAAAGGTTGCCGCACAACTCAGCAGGAATCAGTTGTATTAAAACATTATTCTCAGAGGGCTCTGCTTCCCTAGCCATTCAGGACATCTGAATGTTAGCAACTCCTTTGTTTCTATTGGAATACCTAATTGCCTTTAATAAAAATATAGAGTTATTTTACTTGGGACTTTATTAAAAAAGTAAGAATATCTTGAAACTAACCAAATATTCACTGACTTGAAAATATATATAAATTACTATACAATTACATTAAGAATAACCATAAATACAACCTGCTCTAAACGATGAAGTCCTTAGGAACCTCCGTCATTAATTCTCTGGTGAAACCCTTAGGCATATGTGGCCAAAGAAAATCTCTAAAGAGATTAAAAGAGATTAAAGAGATTAAATCTCTTTTCAGATTATTGAATCATTTCATTCATTTCTCCATCTTCCAAGTCTGTGTTGAATCTTGTCTGAATTGGAATAACCACTTCCTTTGTATCAGGGAGGTGTCTCAGCGCTTTAAATACAATTGCCCAGTACTCTCAATGTCCCCATCAGGAATTGTTCATCATTCAGACTTTAAAACAGAGAGTCAGCATCATTTGTTGCTCAACAATATTTATCTCAGAGATATGGACAAAGATAGAATTGATTGTCTCCTTTCTGTAAAAGCTTGACAGCAGCTTTTTATTACCCAAGAATTTCTTTCAATTAGATGCTCTTTCTCTCTCTTTCCTCTGTTTGGTTCAACGATGCCATGACTAAGATTTTCTCAAACACTGGATTTCCTTTAATTTATTCTTTTCAGTAAAGATAACTTCCCACGCTCTAATCATTTTAGCTTCAGAGAGAGGCTAGTGATATGGAATGGTTTCTTAACAGATACACAGTGTGATCTCTATACTAGGATGGAGTTTTGACAGGAAGAGAAGAGAGTCAGAGTTCCCTTTCTCCTTGTGATTTATCTTCAACAATGGAATGTTATGATTGGATTGGTAATTTCTTCTTTGGAAAAGATTCTGTGTTAGGAGACTAATACCTCCCAATAGGATTATAAAACATTCTGGGAGATCCTCAACTCTGGATGGCCATTTGGAGCCAGCATAGGATCAAGGGGAGATGGACTAGCTGTGAACTAAGCTTTGAGGAATAGACTAAAAAAGAAAAGTGTGAGTGTGTGAGGGGGGGATCTTTGATATTTATGACTTATCCAACCAAACTTGTTATGGCAGGGATTTGGGGAAGGAGCCCTGGCAAGGAATAATGTACACACACTTTGCTGAGGTGTAGCTAGTATCATATAGCTTAGCCATCTTTAGTGGCCAAGCCACGTAACAGGGTACAGATGCAGTGCAGGAATGGGAGCTTTAATGTCTTGGAAACCTCACTAACAAAGGCAATTAGTTCAATAGAGAAAATGAAATTTAATACAGGATTTCAAAGAAATGTTCCTTTGTCAGTTTGTCTACATAAATTCTCTCTCCCTTCACCCCTATCCCTCCCCAGATCATTTTTATAGGCAATGAAAACATTGTCTCTCTTCATTGACAATACTCTAAATATAGGAAATACTTCCTCAGGACAAGCTAAATGGCTCTCATCTCTATCTTTTTTCACTAACACTCCCCGCCCCCCACTTTTTTAAATGGCTTTGTAAATCTATTAGCACATTTTGGAGCTGTGTTCATTATAGAAACAGACAAGTTACTAATTGATCTTTTCTGAAGATGCTATCCAGTACAAATGAAGAAATTTTAAGATTCATGAATGTAATGAGAATGTCTTATTTCCATATTTTGGTACTTAATATAAAATTTAATACTTAATACAATGTCTGTTGAATGTGTGAATGAATGAATGAAAAGAGCTTAGAGATTAGGTCTTCATCAACATGATCAAAAAGACACAACAGTGCTTTTTTTAAAAAAAAAATTAACATTTTAAGCTTATAGTTCCTAATCATTTCGCCAAAAGACTGTTCTCTTGATTCTCAGAAGTTCCTACCAGTTTGATTCTGATTTAGAAATGGAGAAATCTCTCTTTTTGATGCCTGTGTTTGCCTTACCTGAGTATTTGGAAGTACTCTGACCAAAAGCAGAATGGAATCCAATCTTTCATTGGAGATTTAAAATTACTGAATACTGGTATTAAAGTAATATTTTAGTGAATTCAAAGTCTTCAGTCAGCTTCTGACTGAACTAATTTATCACTTAAGTAAAAAAATATGTTTAGCTTAATAAAAGTTAACAAAGGATGCTGAGTTAAATTGTGTGAGGGAGTGGTGAGAGGGGTTGTGAACAGAGTGAAGAGTAAGAACCAAGACCTCCTAGGAAGTCACAGCTACTGTCATTTTCTCATATCTGGAGTCAAAATCACTTCAAAGTCAGAAAACATTCAAGGATGTAATTCCTTATTTTACAGATGAGGAAGCTGAAAGATAAAGTAATCCACAGCCTGGTGGGTTTTTAATAACTAGGCTATTCAGAGAGGTCGAACTATTCATCTGTTAAGGCTTTAGTTTAACTAATCTGAATGAAATAAACAGGGAAAGTATTGACTGATTCTCATACTATTACTTTACCACACTCTTCAGCTCTGAGGAAAGGGGCATAAAAACCTTGAATTTTATTCCTGTTGCTCAGTGACAGTGTTCAGAGAAATGTGGCATTTTTGCCATCATTTTGGCAAACTTGGTTATTTTTGTATGGCTGTCTGTCCCTAAATTACATTATTAAGGGTATTTTTTTTTTTTGGCTGTGTTGGGTCTTCGTTGCTGGGCGCAGGCTTTCTCTAGTTGCAGCAAGCGGGGGCTACTCTCCGTTGCGGTGCACGGGCTTCTCTTGTTGCGGAGCACGGGCTCTAGGCACGCGGACTTCAGTAGTTGTGGCACGTGGGCTCAGTAGTTGTGGCTCGCGGGCTCTAGAGCACAGGCTCAGTAGTTGTGGCGCATGGGCTTAGTTGCTCCATGGCATGTGGGATCTTCCCAGACCAGGGCTCGAACCCGTGTCCCCTGAATTGGCAGGCGGATTCCCAACCACTGCTTCACCAAGGAAGCCCGAAGGATATTCTTAACTTTGTTCTTTTCAATGTAAAAGCTAGAAGAAATATTTTAAAAGCACTGAAATATTTTCCTATGCTATATCTAGGTGGGTGGAGGGGGAAAGTGAAGGAGGAGGAAGGAAAAAGGATATGCTTTAAATATTATTCAATTATAAGATAGGTATTAAAATTTTAACTTTTACAAAGTTAATGCTACTTAAAGGACATAGTGCTTTTAAAATTTTTCTGTTAAATCTTCTAAACTACATATAGAGTTCCTGTGATTTGCCTCTTTAAATATTGTACTATTTATTTTTTACTGATATATGCAATGTTAATCTGATTTAGAAAAATACTTTTTTTATGAATAATAATTACTTAGTAATATCCTGGCACAAAAGCAATATATCTGCACAAGGTAATTAGACATTACAGATAAGGAAAAAAAAAAAGAGAGAAAATAAAAATCACATACAATTCCACCATCTAGAGATATTTCTCTTATAATGTAGATCTTTGCTGTTAAAAATGATGTTTCTGACAACCTGGATCAATTGTCAGCCGTGTGAGTGAGCCCCCTGGCACATTCCAGCCCAAATGAGCACCCAGATTGAAACAGGAGGGAAGGGGGCAGGGGACAACCTTTAAAAGAACGACATAGTCATAGGACATGACAAAAACTGGTTAGAACTAACTAGATCCAAGATGGGAGAAGATTTGACTTCCAGTAAACCTTGAGCCTCATTATACACTCATTGTAATACATTAGCATGCTAAATGACATGTGCCATGTCATGGCCACCAGTGCCATGACAGTTCCTAGGCCAACCATAAAAGGCCAAAAAGTGGGCGGTGGCCCAGGGGAAATCTCCACCCTTTCCCCAAAATATTGATAGTTGGAGTAATCCTCTCACTCATTAGCCTATGAAATTACCCAGCCCATAAAAACTAACCATCCCATATTAGGGACCTCTCACCTTCTGAGATGGCCCACACTCTGTCTGTGGAGTGTGTTTCTCTATAAATAAATCTGCTTCTTACCTATCACTCCGTCTCTCGATGAATTCTTTCTGCATTGAGACATAAAGAACCTGAACTTCATTAAGTTCTGAGACTAGGTGTGTGATCTCAATTAAAAGACCATGGGTTCTGGCTGGTTCGAGTCCCAGCGCATGGGTTCAAGTCCCAATCTGGGTTTCAGCTGAGGTCAAGTCCCAGTACGTGCGATCAAGTCCAGTCTGAGGTGCATGGTTTCAGCATGACTGAGGCCACAGTCAACATGATGTAGTCCATTAGAACTTCCCAGCTGAGCCCAGTCAACCCACAGAATTGTGAGACACCATAAAATAGTTGCTGTTTTAAGTCATAGGCTTTAAGTTCCTCTGGTATGCAGTAGTAGATAACTGAAAAAGCTAATAAAAACTGTTAGAAAATCAAAGCTCTTAAAAAATAGACTTTGATGATGTGAGAAAGTGTCGATTTTAAATACTAAAACAGATGCAAAAGAGACAAGGCGTGATTGATATTGTTTAAAAATGTGTGGTAAAGATACTATAATTTAGTACTTCATTTATATATATAAGATCTTAGATAATCATCTTGGTTTTTCACAATTGTATGACTAGAAGGAAATACAATATGTTACCAGTGTTTGTTTGAATAATTTATTTTCCTAAATCTCTATACCTTTTACAATTAGCAGGTAACACTAATTGTAACACATTAACAACAGACAGAATAAATCTGGTAGTATGAAAAAAAGTAGTGTATATAATAGTAACTAGATATCAGTTTGTAAGAGAAATTCAGAGTACTAGATCATACAATGCTATGATATAATTTAGACAAATAAAAATTATTAGAAGAGTAAGCCAGTTGTAAGTAACATCAATTCTAGCTTAGCTTTGCTATGATAGCCAAGTAATTATTAAATTTAGAGTGTCGATGGGTAAATAAACATCAGCTCTTAATGAGCAGATTATATTTATGAGTTTAATCCATGATCAAATGACTTCTGTTTTACAGTTAAAATTATTTTTAGAAACAGATGTTTTAAAAAAAAGTAGTTTGAAATGTTTTATCCTCAATTCTATAATTATGCTAGTTAGAATTTCCAAGAGATAATATATTATATAAAATCATAGACATGAATGAGAACTTTGTTCCTATCTAGTTAACCTCTTAATTTAAAGGGAGAGTAATGTAAGCTAAGGAATTGATCAGATCCATAATACAAAATGGAAACTAAAAAGAGTGTAGCAGAGAGATTAAATTTGATCATCCAAGTTGGATCATGGAATATTATCCAGACTTCCTGAGCTCTTGAAGTGGTGGCGTTGTTGAGTGGTGGGTAGGGACAAGAGACAGATAATTCCACTAAGGAAGAGTTTCAGTTAGAGGCAAAGTAAAGCACTGAGAAATAGCAATATATATAGTTTTGCTCATGCAGGTCATCATTTGGAAAACCAATTTATCTAACCTTGAAGGAGAATTTTGAATATTACACTAGGTTATACAACATGCCCAAATTAGATAAGTGACATCTTAGGAGGCGAGAACTCTAAATATTTTCCACATAATGCAATATTATCTTCCTGAACACTCAAAGGATTTTTCTAGCATTAAAATAAAATTCATTAGTTCTCTATTATAAGCCAACTATTTACAAGGTACAATATTTTTCTGGAGGGTGAGAATATTCTGGCTCTCAACAACAACCTCTGCTAGGGAAGATAAACAGTACTAAATATTTTAGTAACCACTAAAAGACTGTATAAATTGCTTGAATAGCAGTATAGGTAGAGTGGGGTTGAGGCTGAGTGTATTGAAAAAGAAAAAAATTCAAGAAGTATTAAAAAAACAACCAAGAACAGTGGATCTATGCTGGTGCCCTGGTGAAAACAACAACTGAGAGACAACAGGGCCAACTGCCGGCATACCCACAGTTAAGGTGTGGCCAACAGCAGTGCCAACAACAGTGTAATCTGAGAGCTCGCACAATGGGTGAAAGGTGACACAGCAGAGCACACCCAGGTGAGCAGCTCCAGAGGAGGAATACTCAGTGGCTTCTCTCCCAGTGGGAGTGCTCCAATCCCACCTACCTGACACCACAGATCAGAACACAGGTAAGAAACGGATCTGGGGGCCTCTACTCCAGCAAATAGGGAGCAGACCATGCCCCTGTCAAGGCAGTGACAACCACAGAGCATGTCTAATATGTCCACTGTCAATTTGGCAACCATATATATGATTAATTGAAATTGGAAAATATGAAATTAAGGTGCACAGGTTAGGAGGTACTCTTCTTTCTAGGTGAGTAATGATTAACATTATGATAAAATGAAAGAATTGGCATTGGCATCTGGCAGTATGGACAACTAAAAATATCAAAGGGCGCTCCCAACTAGATTGCTTATAAAATATATGTTAAAGTACAACACAGGACTCTAAAGAAAGGAAATTTCCAAGGGTACCACACTCTCAACCAAAAAATAACCAATATTTAGTCAAATATTTTTTACTGCTCACGTTTGTATTCCAGTCACTTTAATAGATTCTGGGATACACTAGTAAATAAAACAGAGTCTCTACTTACATGGAACTTATATTATTGAGAGGGAAAAAGGTAAGCATACAAATAAATATAAAATATTAGATAGTCATAAAGTGCTTTAAACAAAAATAATGTAAGGTAATGGGACTATTTTAGATAGCATGATTTGGGAAAACCTTTTCCAAATGCTTATTTTTGAGCAAAAGCTTAAATGAAGTGAGAAACATATAAATAATAAATAAATAAACATTTGTTTATTTATGTATTTATTTATATTGAGGTACAAGCAAAGTGAAGGATATACATATCACATCACTGTTTATTTGACATATAAATATTTCCAAAGATTTATATTCTCTAGCCAACCTCAGTAACTTACTCTAGTGCCAGTCTTCTCTCAACAGAGAAAATCTTGCTATGTAACTTAGAAAATTTTTCATGTAAGATGAATTAATTTTTTTGCATCTATGATTTGATGTATACCTCATTTAATGAAATATTTGTTATTCCTTAGTTACTTACATATAAATTTTAATTATAAATTAATATTGTCTCACTGACATATAAAAATCAGACAGTTAGAAATGTTACCACAATGGAAGCAACCTAAGTGTCCATCAACAGATGAATGGATAAAAAGATGTGGCACATATATACAATGGAATACTACTCAGCCATAAAAAGAAATGAAATTGAGTTATTTGTAGTGAGGTGGATGGACCTAGAGTCTGTCATACAGAGTGAAGTAAGTCAGAAAGAGAAAAACAAATACTATATGCTAACACATATATATGGAATCTAAAAAAAAAAATGGTTCTGAAGAACCTAGGGGCAGGACAGGAATAAAGACAGACGTAGAGAATGGACTTGAGGACACGGGGAGTGGGAAAGGTAAGCTGGGACGAAGTGAGAGAGTGGCATGGACTTATATATACTACCAAATGTAAATTAGATAGCTAGTGGGAAGCAGCTGCATAGCACAGGGAGATCAGCTCAGTGATCTGTGACCACCTAGAGGGGTGGGATAGGGAGGGTGGGAGAGAGACGCAAGAGGGAGGAGATACGGGGATATATGTTTATGTATAGCTGATTCACTTTGTTATAAAGCAGAAACTAAAACACCATTGTAAAGCAATTATACTCCAATAAAGACGTTAAAAAAGAAAAAAAGAAATGTTACCACTGAGAAAAATTCACCCAACTCCATAAAATAACATTTACAGGTATAGCATAATTTTATAAATGATACAAAAGGGAAGTGTTTTATGATAAGAATGATTACTTTGTACTTTTCCATGTTTTCTTTTATTTTATTTTTGACTTTGAAAATCATAATAGTAGTAGTACGAGAATAATTTAAAACTTCCCAAATAAAAATAACATTCCCACACTGCTTTCCCATGGAGGGTACTTCAAATTGGAAGGGGAAACACCATAAGACTTGCATGTTTCTTTAAATATTTTCTAATAAATTAGATGCTCTTTTGCCCACACATCTGATTCTGTATCCCAACTAAGTGTATGTTTTAAAAACCTCAAAACTGTGGTGTGTCTTCCATTTATTGTCTATTAGCTTTCAATCTGTATTTAGTTTACGTTAAAAATTTTTTTTGTCTAGGTTTGTTTGAGACAACTCTCTACATTTTGTTGGTTTTCTTGAGTCATTTTTTCCAGTTGAATTTTTTTCTTAATTAGTGCATAATTAGAGTAAATATTTTCAAATGTTTCTGAAAGCAAGTGTACCTGTTCAAATAATTTAGTGAAAACGAAATAAATAGAGCTACAGTGTTTTCATCAGGACAAAAAAGGTCAAGACTTCAAGAGGCAGTTCTCCAAAACAATTGTTTTATATCAGATTTTATGAAGAATTACTCTAAAAATTCTCAAACAGTAGGCCAAGAAAATGTCAAAACAAATTTTAACTTTGGCCATACATGTAAACTATTCAAATCTGTATGACTCAACCTAAGTGTGCCAAATAATGTTCAGATACTTGAAAAATGATTTTTTTTCTTAATAGTTTACAGAATGCTTTTTTCAACTAAACTTTTTCTGTTACTTATGGGAGAAAATGAGATTCTTGTCACTTGGCTTGTTTTTTTTCTCTCCAGACATAACTGACCATTCTTTAATTTTATATTGCATAAAGAGATGAAGTATATTTGAATAGTAGCATTTGAGGGCTAAAAATGTACTAAAAATATGAGAAAATTCAGTCCAAATGACTTTACTGATGCAACTCTGCTAGTTAGAAAATGATACAAACTTGGAAAGAAGCTCTCTTAACTCCTAGATTTTTTTTTTTTTTCCACTGCATTGTATCAGAGGAATTTGGAAACTGGACTGAAGAAATGAAATCATTATCGTCATCAAACTTTTGTTGAGGACTTAACTCAGTCCTTGCTCTTACAGCATCATTTTTATTACATCATTTAATCCTCACAAACACTCCAGAAAGTAGGTTGCTATCATTATTCCAACCTTGTGAAGGAGATATCTGAGGCTTCAGGAGATTAAATTACCAGTTCCTAAGTGGCAGAGCTAACTGACACTTATTGCCTAGGTGTCTTTGGAATAAGAGCCCTAATCAGAATAATTAATAATAAATGTTTTCTTCTCCCTCTTATCCCATTTTTTAGTTTGTTGTCTTTGAATTATATATATATTTATATATACATATTTTTTTCTTCTTAAATCCGACATGGTTGATTTTATCATGTCAACCATACCTAGTGTTAGTATTTGCTCATCTGTTTTCTTTCTGATTCCAAAAGTGTCAGGGCTCAGGACTCAGGATTTAATTTTTTGTGTGTTTGATTGCTTAAGTTGATTTTTTTTTTTTTTTTTTTCGGTATGAAAATTGGCGCATCCAGTAAACTCTCATCCAACATACTTGAAAATTTTGTCTTTAGTATTTAGGACCCTGAGGAGGAACAGTGAGCCACTTCTAAGTTTTGACATCTCTAAAAACCTCTTTCTTTTACCTTAGCTGACTCCAGAAATTCTAGAGATATGCTCCTAACTGGATGTAATTTTATTTTTTCCAGTTTTATTGAGGAATAATTGACATATATCACTGTATAAGTTTAAGGTGGATGGCATGATGGTTTGATTTACAAACTGTGAAATGATTACCACAATAGGTTCAGCTAACATTTGTCTTCTTATATAGATAGAATAAAAAGAAAAGAAAAAAGGAAAAAAAATTTTTTCTCCTTGTGATGAGCACTCTTAGGATTAACTCAGTTAACAACTTTACTATGCATCATGCAGGAGTGTTAGCTATAGTCATCATGTTGTACACTGTATCCCCAGCTAGAAGTCTGTGCCTTTTGACTCCCTTCTCCAGTTCCCCCTCGCCCCACCCTCTGCCTCTGATAACCACAAGTTTGATCTCTTTTTCTATGAGTTTGTGTTTTTTTTTAATTTTTTTTTTTTAGATTCCACATATAAGTGAGCTTATACAGTATTTGTCCTTCCCTGTCTGACTTATTTCACTTAATGCAATGCCTTCAAGCTCCGTCCATGTTGTTACAAATGGTAGGATTTCCTCATTTTGTATGGCTGAATAATATTCCATTGCATATAGTATTTACCACAACTTCTTTATCCATTCATTCATCAATGGACACTTAGGTTATTTTCATATGTTGGCTATTGTAAATAATGCTATGAACATGGGGGTGTAAATATCTTTTTAAGTTAGTATTTCTGTTTCCTTTGGATATATTCCCAGAAGTAGAATTGCTAATAATATACAGTAGTTCTATCTTTAATTTTTTGAGAACCCTCCATACTGCTTTCTATAGTGGCTGCACCAATTTACAATCCCTCCAGCAGTGCACAAGGCTTCCCTTTTCTCCACATCTATGCCAGCATTTACTCTCTCTTGTTTTTTTGAGGGTGGCCATTCTAACAGGCCTGAGGTGATATCTTATTATGGTTTTAATTTGCATTTCCTAATGATGAGTGATGCTGAACATCTTTACATGTACCTATTGTCCCTTCGTATATATTTTTTAGATAAGTGTCTATTCAGGTCCTTTGCCCATTTTTTAATTGAGTTATTTGGGTTTTTGCTATTGAGTTGTATGAATTCTTTATATATTTTGGATATTAACCTCATATCAGATATATGGCTTACAAATATTTTTCCCCATTCCATAGGTTGTCTTTTCACTTTGTTGACTTTTTTTTCTGTGCAGAAGCATTTTAGTTTGATTTTTTTTTTTTATTTTGTGGCTTGTGCTTTAGGTGTCATATCCAAAAAATCATTACCAAGACCCATGTAAGGAGCTTTATTCCTATGTTTTCTTCTAGGAGTTTTGTGGTTTTAGATCTTACATTTAAACCTTTAATCCATTTTGACTTAACTTTTGCAAGTGGTGTAAGGTTATGTAATTTTATTTATCTCTTAAATAACAAGTACAGATTTAACTAAAGCACCCTTAGGAACATTTACGAAGCAGTAATTTTGAGAAATAAATAATAGTAATTATTTTAAAATATCTGAAAATCAAATCCATGTTCTAAATATTTTAAAGTAGAGCTTTAATGCTGCCTACCAATCCTATAAATTCCTCAGATCACATTTCTTTCTCTCTTAATTCTTTTTCTAATTCAGTCTTTTAGAGAGAATAGGCTATACCGGCTCTTTCTAATAACCAACTGCTATCAGCTTCTGACACACTGAAACTTTTGGCATTACCAACAACCTTTGACAGTCAAATCTAGAGGAAGCATTTCTGTTGGTGTCTTTTACTTCCTCTCTTTTGATCTCTGTCACTGTTGAGCACCCTAATCCTTGCAAGACCCCGTTCTCTTGAAGTCTGTTACATCATTGTTTCCTGGATTGTCTTCTACATAGCTCTCTTGTCTCCATCATTGTCTTCTCACATTTTACTTAATAATTATCAGTGTTTCACATAGCAGCATTCTAAGCTTTTAATATTTTTCCTTCTCCTTGTGGTAAGTCATCCATATCCACACATTTTATTAATGTTTTATGAGCCAGTAACAACCAAATTTGTATCTTTAACCCAGACCTAATTGTTGAACTCCAAATGAGTAATGGACCTCTCTATTTAAAAAAATTTCAAACCAGGATTTACCTCTTATTCCAAATCTTCTCTTCTTCTGAGTCTATCTTGATGAATGATACCTGCATATATCTACTCTTTAACCCAAATACCTGGGAATTTTCTTAGTACACATATTCAACACATTTAAGCTAGTGTCATGTTTTTTCTTTTTTTTTAAATAAATTTATTTATTATATTTATTTACTTTTGGCTGCATTGGGTCTTCGTTGCTGTGTGCAGGCTTTATCTAGTTGCAGTGAGCGGAGGCTACTCTTCATTGCAGTGTGTGGGCTTCTCACTGCTGTGGCTTCTCTTGTTGCGGAGCATGGGCTCTAGGCACGTGGGCTTCAGTAGTTGTAGCACGTGGGCTCAGTAGCTCAGTGGCTAATGGGCTCTGGAGTGCAGGCTCAGTAGTTGTGGCTCACGGGCCTAGCCGCTCCACGGCATGTGGGATCTTCCCGGACCGGGGCACGAATCCGTGTCCCCTGCATTGGCAGGAGGATTCCTAACCACTGCACCACCAGGAAAGCCCCTACAACTGTATGTCTCCTTTATATGGCATTCTTAAGAAGGAAAACTATAGAAGTAGACAACAGATCATTAGTTGAAAAAAGGAAGGAAATGACCATACAGGAGCGACACAATGGAATTTTTAGGGTGATAGAACTGTTCTGTATGGTACTCTTGTTGTGGATAAGTTTTCTCACTGTCAGAAAAAAGAATTTACAAATAAGCAAGTAGGGAGAAGACTAAAGTGCTGGATTGGAGTTGGAGATAAGGGCATAAACTCATGTTTACTATAATAGATATGCAGATAGATAGATAGATAGATATGAGAAATGGAATATTTCCTGCCATATCAGTAAACAAAGGATGTCACAGTCCTCAGCAATTTCAGCCCTCCAATGTGAGCCAGTGAGCCCTGAGGAAACTCAGGATGTGAAAATACAGGATACTGGCCCCAGATAGTTGAGGTGCATATCAAAGGAATGATTTCAGTGAGCTCAGACTCTTGCATTTTCTCATATAGAAAAGTGCTAAATTCCTTAACTGAGGATATCTGGTTAAATTAACAATAATCTTTTGATGTTCCCAACTACCTGCCCTTTGTTGCAAAATGTCTATAAAACCTGGCTCCCCCCTTCGCATCCTTGGAGTAGTTTTCTCAGGGTTACTTGAGATGCTGCCTCCCAGGCTTGAAGTCCTAAAAATTCCCACTGAATAAAACATAACTCTCAACTTTTAGGTTGTGAATAATTTTTTAAGTTCACAGTTAGATACAGAAATATGGATATGTGTGCATAAGTAGTTAGTATACAAATGCATACTTCCTAGTTCTGTCTGCTGAGAAGGCCTATAAGTAGTAACATCCTAGTAGCAATGAATTCACCTGGTACCTGGATCTTGATTTCTAAATACAGTTCACCAGTAAAAGAGACCTGGGCTCCTTGGAGAAATGGTTGATATTAGGGCTTGTCAGAGAAAATGCAAAATAAGCCTAAAGGATTGTATAATACTAGAAAGTTAGGAAATGCTAAAAAAAAAAGAAAAAGAAAAAGAAAAAAAAAAAGAGAGAGAAAAAGAGATAGAAAAGGATGCAGAGATAGAGTCATATCAAAAAGACAAAGGAACCTACCTGAAAGAGTTCCCAATGGCCAATGCTGGAACAATTTGAACAAAATAAGTAACAATATTATTGGATTATAACACCTCTCCCCTAAAATATATGGGTATACACTGATATAAGTGAATCATTGAAGAAGTAAATAAATAAATAAATGGAGGAAAGGGAAGAGATAAATCTTTCTTACAGAAGGATTCCAAATAATAGATGAAGAAGAAATGAGGGAAATAGAAAATCACCATTAGAATATCACATTAATACTTGCTATAGACAAGATCCACTGATGAATGCTGTATGTATTTAGTGGGCAAAACTTTAAGGAGAAACAGGGTATTTACATAGACTCAAATGATTAGGGGATGTTACAGAAATTTTCAGTGTCCTGTGAATGGGTTCTCTAAGAATGTTTTCCAAGATTCAAGTATAGAATTTGTATTATTTTTAGTTACATTTAACTTTATACCTTTAGTTCCTTGATTGTGACTTGCACTACATAGCCCACTAAATATTAGTGTTTCTCATACAATAATGGAAAATCAAAACAACATAAATGCCTAATAATATAGTTTCATCATGTTATATTTATATGTTGAAATGTATAGCCATTAAAAAGCATTTTTTTTTTGCCAAAACTAATAATACTGGGAAATGATCATGGTAAAATGATAAGTATGTAAAAGCAAACATACAAACTGTATATGTACTATGAAACAATTTTATTTTTAAAAATATGTGTATAAACAAATATATAGAAAAAAGACTAGAAAGAAATATATCAACAGGTTAATAGTGTTTATCTTGAACAGTAGAATGGCAGTTGATTTTTCTCTTCTTTTTTATACTTTGCTCCAATGAACATGTGTTTGTTTTATTACCAGAAAAAAATAGCAATAACACAAAAGTCACTTCCATGGTTGACATTGTCCAAATCCTTCCTCATGTGGATCTGTGTTAGGCTACTCTGGCTATCAACCAATTCTGGCACTGGGAGTGGATCTCAAAGGGCCAAAACAAAGGAGAGCCATCCTACCAGAGACAGTCTAGAGTGGGAAGTGTCACAGGGTTGAGTATATGTCAAGAAATTATTAAGGAGGATTAATAACCAAAAATCAGGGAGACTGAATATAGACACCCAAATCCAAAAGGTAAAACATGTAGCTTCAAATAAGAGCCAGGGCTAAGAGTCAGAGCCATATTGAAAATAAGAATGAGAATAGGAGCGGGTTAGAGAGGAATTGATGGGACGCTTGATGATTGTCATGAATTCCCCAAATGGGTCTGGGGCTCATTTTCATTTGGGTTACTGGTTCTAAGGAGTTCAGGCTACCTTAAATGCATAATGTTAAGATAGCAAGGAAAGAGAAAAAACTGATTTCAAAATATCAATTTCATTTTACAATGTTTAATGTATCTTGAGAAACACATATTTCCAGTCTTTTTCTTTCTGCCACATCCTCATCTGTCAAAGTTCTTGATGGTCTAGCTCAAGTTCCACCTCCTCTTTAAAATCTTCTTTAGTCCCCCAATTGGATGTGATTTCTCACTCCCTCCTTTAAAGTTCTGCAGATTCTCTTTATACTATTTGTAAAGAATACAAGTTTGTCAGCACATTGAAATAGCAAACTGGCCTTTTGGGTTTGAAAACTTACAGAGGCCTGGGTTGACATATATTATACTGTTTTATGTGACACGTTGTGTGTAACTTTTAGTGAACTAGCTAAATGACAAAGTGCTGCAAACATACACATATTAAGATAAAAATAAGGAAGGTTGTCACCCACTGCAAATATACTCCTCTTGGAAGATATATTTTATCTTAGTAGCTATACTTTCACATACCTACTAGGTACTTTCCTGCTTGCTTTTGAGTCATAAATTATTCTTTAAAAGCTGGCATACCTCCCGCTGTCAGAGTTTACACATTAAATTATAATCTCGAACATTTCCTTTACCTAGCCTGGTAAGGTTTTATTTAGGCCTCCAAGACACTGACATTTTCCAGTTAATCATGTAACAGTACTGCTGTTGAGATTAGGGCAGAGGAGGGAAATGGGATAATCTGTCACAGTCTCATTTTAAAGACATATAGATAGCAGCAAATTATTGTCATTGCTGCTTTTTCCCACATTATGCAGATTTTCAAATTAATGAAATGACTTCAATATTTCTGATTCCTAAAATTTTTCTTCTAGGATATGGTAGTCTTTTTATGAGACTATTGCTATTTCTTACTATGTTGTGTTGCCTCTAATAATCTGTAAATCAACTTTCTTTTCTTGTTGACTTATGAAATATGTATTCTGATATGAATTTTCAGCACCTCACATAACAAGGCTATAACCCTTCTTATAACTTCTTACTTGATGTCTCCATACAGAGCCCCACAGATGCCTTGAGCTCAAAGAACAGAATTATGGTATTCCACCCTTTCAGCCACTTCTCCTGTAAAGGTTCTGTTTTAGCATATGGGAATCATTCTAGTTCTCTCTCCCTCACTTCCCACATCCAACCAACCACCACTTCTCACGGCACACAAAAAATAATTACAAGTGGGATAAAATTACTGGGATTTTAGGTGGTCAGTAACATAGTACCCCCTTTTCTTTGTCCATGGCAGAACCAACTGAGAAACAGTGTGTCAGAAAGTGGAGATCATAATATTGTCTTTTTTTATACCTAGTAGTTTGTATCTCTTAATCCCCTACTCCTGTCTTGCCCCTCCTCCTTTCCCCCTCCCCACCGGTAACCACTAGTTTGTTCTCTATATCTGTAAGTCTGTTTCTGTTTTGTTATATTTATTCATTTGTTTTATTTTTTAGATTCCACATGTAAATGATAACATACAGTATTTATCTTTTTCTATGACTTATTTCACTAAGCATAATATCCTACAGGTCCATCCATGTCGTGGCAAATGGAAAATTTTTATTCTTTTTTACAGCTAAGTAATATTTCAATCTATATGTACCACATCCTCTTATCCATTCATCTGTCAATAGACACTGAGGTTGCTTCCATATCTTGGCTATTGTAAATAATACTGCTACGAACATTGAGGTGCATGTATCTTTTCAAATTAGTGCTTTTGTTTTCTTCAGATGTATACCCAGCAGTGGGATTGCTAGATCATATGGTAGTTGTATTTTCAGTTTTTTGAGGAACCTCCACCCTGTTTTCCGTAATAGCTGCACCATTAAATATTATCTTAATTGCTGCTAAACTCCTGAAGCTGTATGAAAGCTAAACGGACTGACTAGAAAGTCATGGTAGCCCCTGGCTCCTCTCATACATCCCATCTATGTCTTAAGAAAGTTCTTCTAGGAGTAAATTTGGTGTTGAAAAACTAACGTAATAAGCTTTCTGCCTCCCACTGGTCTGGTAGAGAAAGAAGAAAAGAAATTCAATAGCAGATGATTGATATAAAAGATGGACCACTGACTTTCAACCATAACATAATCTGCTGTCTTCACAGGGAGGAGTGGTTAAGGGGTGGGGCAAGAGGCCAGAAGTCTATGTTAGTGAAGTCCATTCACTGGAAACAAGAAAAATGGAAAATACATATACTCCTCCTCCAAAAAGAGACAGGAGGAAAATAGGGAGAGTTTAGACACTTGGAGATCAAGAGAAGAGAATGTTTCAAGAGGAAAACTGTTAATCGCTGTTCAAATGCCACACTTGCACCTGATACTCTGTGCCTGGAATTCTTTAAGCTCGTGGTCTATCTAACAAGCTCATATTTCTCCTTGCAGACTCAGACAAGTGAGATCTCTGTGAGACCTTCACTGGTAGGCAGAAGGCAGGTAGTTCTGCATCCATCACCTATACTTGCATTGCAGTTGATATTTATCTTTTAAAATTTACTATATGTCAAAGCAATTATTTATACCTCTTTTTTTTCCCACCAGAGTAAGAACTCTTTGAAAGCACAGATTATATGTTACATTATAAATGACCCGTACATTTTTGCTTTAGGATGTTTATCACTACATGAATATCAAAGATAAACAAAATAAATATTTAGGTTGGAAATAACCTAATATCCATTATATGAGCAGATTTAATGATGCATATTTTAATGTAAATTAATAATATAATATATAATTACAATTATGTTAACATATTAAATTGTTAATGAATATAATTAAATTAATTTGTTATAACCACAAATAGAATACTAAATATATTCTAAAAGTCATGGTTTTAAAAGGATACTCATAACGTAAGAAAACATAAATTACATTACATAAATTTATTACATAAATTACATATTTGTAACATAAGAGAAAAAAAACCTGACATCATAAGTGGGGAAAAAAGGAAGGTGCAAAATATTTTTTTAAAATTATATACCAATATTTAAAATGTACAGACACATATTCATATGTAAAAACATATAATTTTTATTAGAAAACACAGCAAAATGTAAACTATGTTTTTTGTGAGTGATTTTACATTTTCTTTATACTCTTCCATTTTTTTCCAAATAATAACTAGAAAAATATTATTGTAAGACAAAATAATTATGTAAACCATGGTTCATTGGCTTCCTGTGGTGCACAGTGCTCTTCACATTGTTAACATTCAATAAATCTTGGTGAATTGCTAGGAATATTGTTTCATTGACATTTTTTTAAAATCTTTCAATCATTATATTCCTATAAATTCTCTGGTGAATTGATCTGAAAGTGTTTATTTAAAATTTTTTTCCTGCATTTCCAAATAGGGCACCCGTGTATTATTACTGACTTCACCTATCCATTCTTCCTCTTGAAACAAAACATGTAAGAGAGCTTCCTGTCATCTGAAGGGTGGATCTTCAGCGTGGCTAGTGGGGTAGACTATCTGCCAATTCTTAACAAAAACATGCCATGTTGATTTTAACATCTCCAAATTGGATGTATTAAGTTGTTCTTCCAATGTCTGTTAATTTTCTTTCTCTGTTTACTTCTCAGCTACTCCACCCACCCCAAACAGCATTCATTCTGGGTATGTGTATCAGAGTAGTTCATTAAAAAGATTAGTATATCTAAATATGATCATTCTTATTTCATTGTTAAGGAAATTGTTTATCCTCCTTGTTTTTTATTATGAAGAGGTATAATTGGCTAGTCTCCTCTAGAGCTGAAAGAGGCCCATAGCTCTTGAACTTCTTTGCCTGAAAATATTTTGCTTTTGTGTTACTGTAAGTTGTTTAAATTGTTGCATTTTTTCTTTCTATAGATGTTTCTTATGTAAGCTTTTCTTGTTAAAATTAATACTTTTTCACATTTTTTTCTTGTGTTGACAAAGTTTTCTCTTACAGGGCATTTCTATATTTCCAATGTCTTTACTCAACTCTTTGCACTGATAACCACAACTCATGATGGACAGCTACTCTTGTAAAAGGTAACTAGGTACATTCTTAACACTTGTACAGAAATCTATGGCCTAGTGAATCTTTGGAGTAAATGTTTGGTGTAAAATTTCTCATGCTTGTGGATGAAAATCTGTCTTAGCAATCAAACCACTTTCCCTTCTGGTTTATAGAACCATATTAGTAAATGCTTTTCATTTTTATCCGAAGTCTCTCCTCAGTTTTAATGTTCCTTTTTGGGCATTACCTTATCACTTTTCTTCTATTTCCTAAATGTCAGAATATACTTGTAATTCCAATTACAGGAATTACAGATCTGGTTTTCCCTGGTGTAATAAGCAGACTCCAAGAGAGCTCCCAATAATTGTCGCTTCCTGGGATTTCCAACCTTGTGTAATACTTTCCTCTTAAGTGTAGGTTGGACCTAGTGATTCACTTCTAATGAGTAGAATGTAACAGAGATGATGAGATGTCACTTATAAGATTAGGTTGCAAAAAGACTATGGTTTCTGTCTTGGCAGTCTCTCTTACTTTCTCACTTGCTTGCTGATAGAAGCCAGATGGCATGCTTTGGGCTGCTCTCTGGAGAGTCTAATGTGGCAAGGGAAAGAGGGAGGCCTCTGGCCATCAGCCAGTAAAGAACTGAGGCCAACAACGGCCCATGAGGAACTAAATCCTGTCAATGACCATACTGAGGGAGGTTGGAAGCAGATCCTCTCCTGGTTGAGCCTTCAAGTGAGATCACAGTCTTAGCTGCCACCCTAACTACAACCTTATGAAAATCCTTGATCCCAGAGGCACCCAACTAAGCTGCACTTGGATTCCTGACCCACAGAGACAATGAGATAATAAATGTGTGTTTTTTATACTACTAACTTTTGGGATAATACATTGTGAACTAATAGATAACTAAAACATCTGGCCATGTCTCTTTTCTGATATTCCTATTTAAAGGAAGTTTTATAAGTATATTGTTATGACTATCTCACCTTAAAAGAGGAAAAAATTGAGAATTATAAGCTGTTAGGCTATGTTCAAGTTCAAAACATACCATTTTTGGTTAAAAGAAGTAGATATGATACTGCATTTTTTAGGAAATGATTACCACTATATTGACTAATAATTCCTAGCATGAGCAATGAGCCGACAAGATGTAGCCCTTTCATGTCTAATGAGCTAAACACAGAACTGCATAAGTCAATGAGAAAACAGCTCTCATTTCTTATGAAGCAAATCTTGAGAAAAATGAAACAAAGAAAATGTGGCCACTGTTTCTATCAACAAAAGCTGGAGGAAGCGGAAAGGGGGAGGAATGCTGATATTAAATCTGAGTCATAGGTCAGGGCTGTAGGATTTGGCAAACTACATTCTGCTTATTCAAATCAATTTAAGAGATATAAGTCTACTTGGTTTAGTCTTAGAGCAAACCCAACTATGGTCAAGCCATATTCTGAGAGGACTCTTCATGCATCACCATCCACTTCTACCCCAAGAGAACATGTTCTGACCAGGAGGATTACCCATTGCAGTGACACGAATTGGGACAATAGCTCATTTTTCAGTTTTTACCTTGTGGTTGTGTCAATGTCACCACCCTCTGCCCCCAAGCACTTGCTTGGCTGATTTATCAAAGACAGAAATGTCTGATCTAAGTTGGGCAAATCCAGTTTTCTTGGAAATATGACACTTGAGGAGAGCCACATAGAGAATGAAGGTTACGAGTGTTTGCCACAGCTAAAATCAATAGTCAAGAGAAGATTCAACAGTTTTTGATGCTGAAGACCCAGAGCAGCCTTTGTTCCCAGACTTTGTCAAGGCAGGATGATGGTTCAATACGTTTTGCACTTCTGTGTGTTATCTTAGTAATCTAATAAATTTAACTTTCTTGCTTGTGTTAGTCAGAATAATTTTCAGTTTTTTAATAGTTATGCCTTGACCTACTTTATTTATCTAGTACATCCCTTGTAAATAAACCTCTGCTTTAAGATTGTGGTTATTAAAAGTCTGTAATTTAGTCTTCCACACAGGTGAGTTATAAAAAAAAGACAAATGAACTATTTTATGGCTAAATTAGTTATGACTTTTTTGAGTAAGTAAATAAGTTTAAATTTATTATAGATTGATGAGAGCAGGGATATGTAGGATATTCAGATGAATAATTAAGGCATTTCTACTTGATATCTTGTTGGTTAGTTTTTCTATAGTCCCAGCTAACACTTTTTTCCCACTTATTTTTCTCATTTATTTTGATTTGATTTCTGATATAATTTTACATACACACATAATTACAGATGTGGCATAATATGTACACACGTGTTTCATGATTCCACTTACATGAAGTATCTAAAGTACTCAAACTCATAGAAGCAGAAAATAGAATGTGGCTGTGAGGGGCTGGGGGAAGGGGAAATGGGAGTTGCTATTGAGTAGGTACAAAGTTTCAGTCCTGCAAGATGAAAAAGTCCTAGAGATCCTTTATATACCATAGTGCCCATCATTAACAATACTGTATAGTACACTTAAAAATCTGTTAAAAGAGTAGATCTCATGTGTTTTTTCCACAATTCAAAAAAAAAACAAAAACAAAAACCTACTGTCAAAGTGACATTGACAAATGTCTAACCAAAATAAGATGCAGTTATGACTTTTGATGAGCTTGTACCTTCACAAGAAATATAGAATAAAGTATGGAAAATATTCTTAGAAGGCAAGGCCATAAAATCTTGAGTCCATTCTAAACCCAGCAGGACTTTGTGACCTCTTGATGCCATAGGACACAGCTTGAGACCAGATCTTGGTAAGGTTGCACACTGACTTCCTGTGGGTCTCATGTAGCTTTTGTGCAGTCTCTCAGGAGGTGGTCTGAATCACCAAGTGTTTGATTAAAACTGCATCAGAGAAGTTCTCTAATTAGTTCCCTAATTAATTTAGGGCCATCTAGAAGAGCAAGGTAGTATTTTAGTCTAATGTTATCTTACGACGTCTATTATTATAATTTAGTCGTTGGGAAGATTACTTATATTCTCCTTAGAAAAAGAAGCAGTTCAATGCAATGATTAAAAGCATGATATTTTGAGTTATTTCAAATCTTAAGTCTCCTGGATTTCAGCTGTCCCTCCATTTTAGAGAGTCCGGTTCAGGTCATCCTAAGATTTCCATATCAGTGTAATGCAATGTATATCAGTGTAATGCTCGAAGGCTCACAAGATTTTTTACTTGATGGATTAATATTTATTTATGTCTGTTTGGTTAACTTTGCTTTGTGGCTGAGCAGCTGTTTCCTCCTGGATATGAAACTAGGTTGGGTAAATTGAATGACACTGCCGTTTTCTTTCTCTTTCCACTGCTGCCATTATGTGGGCAGGAAAACAACTCCAGGCATTTATTCAACATATATTTATTCAGCCCTTATTATACTCCAGAAACTGTGGATAAGGTTGCTAACAAAAAAACATTACAGTCCCTGACTTCACAGAGCTTGTGATCTAGAGTATCCCAAATGGTGACACATGCTTCTACAACCCACCCAAACTACAAGGGATCCTATCTCCAGATAAAGGATTTTTTACTTTCTTCCCCAAACAACATCGCACTTTTGACTGTGGAAAATGTGTGTCAAACTGAGCCTCTTCCTCTTATTTAGATCAAATATCATTGTAAACAGCAAATATAGATTCTGCTGTATGGGATTTTGGTAATTTACTAACTTCCTTATAAATGGAGATTCTTTTATTGTTCTCTGTTGTGCTTGTTATTTTGGTTAGTGTGCTATGCAAACATATACTCATTATTTTTCCTGGAAATCTAATTTGATTCAAGTTTGCATATTAAAAAAGCAAACTCATTCTGCTAATCTTTGCCATCTATTTTGGTCGCTATTTCAACTGCTCTTTAAAAATGATTCATATAAATGCAGAATCAGATTTTAAATTTTATGAGTAAGCTTAACTTTTTTCATCCAAACTATTTTAAAAATGGAAATTGCCTTTTGGCTTTTTCTCTTTGAACTCATAATAAACATATGTTTATAAAATTTTAGATTATGGTAATAATAACAAATAATTTAAAAGAAAAATATCATTGTTAATCCTTCATCCAAAGATGAACAGTATTAACATTTTCATATACATCTTTCCAAAATGTTTAGTAGACATACACACACACACAGGGACACACAAAATCTTGCCCTCTACTTTAATTTAAATAATTAAAATTATTTAATGCTGTAAAACCACCTTATAAGCAGCTTTTATCACAAAACATATATCATGGACATATTTAGATTTCAAAAAATATAGAGCTATAGCATATTTTAATGGCGGTATTATAGTCCATTTCATGCCATAATTTATTTACCCAACCCTCACATTTAGTTTTGATTAAATTTTTTGTTCTTAGGAAATCTCATTCAGGTACCTGTGGTTCCTTACAAGACTTGATGTCTGTTATAAATTTTTTGTTTATGTGTAATCTTTTATTAAAGATAAAAGATCAAGATAAAAGATGTGTCTACTTAATAGAGACTCATCTAGCCCATGAGTATTTAATTAAGTATGTATAAAATTAGAAATAATTACACATCAGTATTGTATTATGAGGTAACATTGATTTCATACTTTTCCTTTTCCCTATGCAACAAACACTGCTAATTTGGATTTTGCATTTTGCTCTGGTCACTTTCCATTAGTTTCAAACTGCTCTCCTTCCAAATTTAGTTTATTCCAGAATGAAGGTATTCAATCTGAACTGTTTCATTAAAGCAGCCAACCTCCAAAGTCAGAATAAAGGGAAATGCAAACATACCACTCATCTAAGAGCCAGGGCATTACCAAGGTAATTCTATCATCTATCCCTTCCTTCACAATGTGAGACTCGGCATTCTTGACTACTTGTTTCCCAGGCCACAGCCAGGATAACGAAAGAAGAGAGGTATCTCCCTTACCCCCCCCATACACACTCAAGCAAGCACACACAAAGGCAAAAGTATTGAGAATTTATCACTGAGTGACATCTAGTCCTGTCTCCCATTCCTTGGTACTTTCATTATGGTCTTAGTTTAGGGGGACAGGATTAGAAAACAAGGGAGGCCTTATAAACTCTCCTTGATAAGGCATGTAATAATAATTACCAGTATTTATTTAATTTTTACTTAGTACCAGGAATTGGCCTAAGTCTTTTTTATGTGTTAATCATTCTACCAATCCCATGAAGACGTTATCATTATTATTTGCAGTTTATAGATGAGGAAATTGAGGCACAGAGGAATTTAGCAACTAAAGTCAAACTGATAATGAATGGCAGAACAGGCTTCAAACCCAGTCTAATTTTAGAGCCTCCCCTCCCAACCAATTTGGTGTGTCTCTGTCTATAGTTTTATCAAGTCAACTAAGTGAAATGCATGCTTAGCAGCTCAGGAATCTAAATTTGTGACGAGATTGATCTATTTACTTGGATTAAGAATTTATCTACTTACCTTGGATTAAGATTAATCGTTAGAATCAAGCAACATTTAAAAAATTGATGATTATTAGTCCTCATAAACACTGTTGTAGCTCTGTGACCTCAAATTATGTTGTCAGTGCCACCATGCCCTGTGGGGCCAGGGGCATCTTTCCAGACGCTGATGCTCCTTATCTTTCAAAACTCTCAACTGTTGGTCCTGCCACTGCCAATTCCATTGCACGCTATCGTAAATCCTCCACAGCTGCCATTTTGTCCCATTGGTGTAAATGTTGTCATTACCACCACCATCCCTTGCCACAGATTCCAGGCGCCAGGCACCAGGATGGGCCCAGTGAGGCCTGAGTCTCACTTGCATACTTCCTGAGGCAAAGCTTTATCTTCCTTTGGAACTGGGGTTTCATGTTGGGGCCACATCTCTAATTTTCCCTTGATACTCCCTCCCCTTGAATAGAGTTTCACCTTCAGCCAGAGAAACTCCATCTTCATTCTTCGATCTTACTTCCTAAGAGTTAACCTCATCCCCCATCTCCAGTCCCACCATTAGCCTCTCATCCCCTACTTTGGTTTCCCTATTTTTTTAATAGAGAGGAGGAGAATTTTCTTTAGTAGTTTTATGTCCACATGGACCTAAGCTGTATTCTAGGTCCTTTTCCAAACTTGTGTGCTTGGCTTCCAAACATTCACTTAACATATTTAACTTGTAAACTTCACTTTATGATGTTTAGGATGTCCTTTTATCCTTTAAGGAGCTAATCCTCTTTCAAAACAAAACTAAATATAATTGTTCATGATACAAGGAGATTCGTGTGCTTAGACAAACTTGAGCATGAATATTTTGCCTAAATATCTCAAGCAATACCTTTTGTGCCATTCAGAAAAGGTCACACATAAGCCAACAACAAGATAAGCCTATGCATATCAAGCAGTGAATGTTTGTGCTCTGCTACATTTCTGTTGGCACTTCTCTCAGCTTAAAGTGTCAAGGGAAAAAGGAATAAAATAATGCCTGTGTGTTCCGCTGTAGATTCTCCATTTGTATTGAATATTAATTGGAGCCGAGTCAGCAAGAGGTCAATAACCAGTCAGTATGCATCATGCTGTCTAAACTCAGGATACTGGTCAAGGACCAAGAGGAACAAAAGGAAGTTTTGGCTACATTCAATCAGAAGTCCTAATGTGAATTTATTTTTATTTAGAGAATGGCTGAAAATAGAACACTCTTTAAAGATATCATGCAGTTGAAAAGTCAAGACTAGTTAAACATAATGAATTAATTAGATCATTAGCTGCTTTGTATCTTTAATTAAGATATATTTTAAGATAAATTTCACCGTTCTAAACTGGCTAAAATAGCACAAGTTGATCTAGTATAGCAGTTTTCTGTTAGCAATGATATTTTAATGACCAATAGAGCTCATTTTGGTCTGTCTGGTTCCTTCCAGCCAAAAATGCTCTTCAGTTCTCTCCCATACATAGGTATTTAACCAAATCTAATCTATTTACGAATCCCAGAGATGTTAGTACACGTGTTTTTAGCTTGTGACATACTTTACAAACTTTCCGATTGTGGCTTTCCAGAGAGGAGTTGAATTCCACCTTCTAGAATAACCCAATCACTTACTTTCTTCTCTTTTCCTATAGAGAACCATGTAACTATAAATTTAGGGGTTTTATTCTCATCTTGACTTTGGCTACAAGGTAAATCTTTCACTTATACTTGGTCAATTTTCCTTCTCATTCTCCACGTTCAAATGGTCTCCCCAATCCCTATTCACTTTTCTTAACCTCAGCCTGACCTTACCCTGAACTCAGCAGGTAACAATGCCTCTTCTTATCAGAGGAAGGAAAGTTCATTAGAAAATTCCTTCAGTTTCCTCATTCTCCACCTCTAGGCTCCTATGTGTACCACTTTCATTTTCAGAGCCAGAAGAACCTCTCCCTGCACACTGGATCATGCATTGGAAAATCAACCACTTGAAGTGTCCTCTTTCATTTCTTTAATACCTGTAAAGATACCTAGAATTTAAATTTGCAAAGTAGACATCTTTTTCCTTCCTAAAGCTTTCCTCGCTCCTAAAACTACTTGTCTCCTGAATCATTCATCTAAGTCAATGATGTTGCTTAGGCTTCAAGCTGAAAATCTTCTCAGTCTTCTTGATTCTTACATTTTATTCTTTGTCTCTTGTTATGTTACCCTCCAAACAAACTCACTCATGTCCTAACCAAACCCTATGACTTCTACCCCAGAAATGCTTTTCTATTTTGTCTTCACCTCTTCATTTCCACTGTCACTGCCTTTTCCCAGATACATGTTGTTGTTCATTTGAACTTCAGCAACTATCTCCTAACTGGGTTTTCTCTCCTCTATGTCTCCTTTCACTCCCGTTCATTTTCTACAGAACAGTGGAAGGAAGGAAAGAAGGAAGGGAGGGAGTTATGAGAGGCAGGAAGGAAAGAATGAAGGAAGGAAAGAAGAGAGAGAGAGAAAGAGAGAGACAGGGAAAAAGAAAATATTGATCATATTCTTCCTCTGCTTAAATAGTTATTTTGGCTCCCTGCCTACAGGAAAAAGTGCATCTCTTCTGGTTTATTCCAAGTCACCTTTCACATTCTGTAACTAAGCTCTCATTCTGGTGTCATTTACACCACTCCCTGATATGTACCCTACTGTTCTTCTTAGTGCTACCTTCCCAAGTCAGGCTTGTTGACAGATTTATGGCTTCTGATACATTGTTCCTTCTGTCACCCCCACCTGAATTTTTTTCACCTGGCATATCCTACACAACTTTTCTACCACAGCTCAAATATCACCTTCTCCAGGAAGCCTTCCCTGACTTTTCCAGTAAGTGTTTTGAAGCCCTTTATGCTCCCACATCACATATTTATACTCCTATTGTTGTACTTAATTTTGAATTGCAAATGACCTGTGTTTCAGTAATCAGCTATTTTTCATAGCATCCAGTTAATACCTCCTTAGTGTCTAATAAACCATACGGTAATTACTTCTTTATATTCTGTGCCTCTACCCAATGCTGAACTTCTTTAAGCCGGGTCTGGGTCTGTCTTCTCCATTTCTTCAACTTCAGAAACTATCATATGTTTAGCACATAGTAAATGTTCAGATGTGTTTGTGGAATTAAAAAATCTGTTCATTTCTCTCCATTCTTTACTAGAGAAAGAAGGGGTCATTTCTTCCTTTATTTTTTTCTTCGTGGTATCTAATATTATGCCTGCCATAAGATGCATTCATACATGGGTTTTTAACTAATTAATTCCCTATGGTTATATGATAAATCCATTTCTTTGAGCTGGTTTTCAGAGAAAGAATGATAGTTAATTTAGGAGCTAAGGATCTGAAAAAAAAAATGTTCTCATTGATTAGACATAGTCAACTCTACATTATTTACTTTACACATCTGAATTTTTCTGAGTCTTTTCCCAAGGACAGTCTCTTGATTTTAGAGTCATTGAGATATCATTAATTTACTCAGATCCTGACTAGATTAGAATTATATGTCTGAACCCCATTTTTGAGTCATTTTAGGCACAATAAATTCTATGGGCACTTAATCTTGAAAGTAACGTACAGGAAAGCAATTGTTATGCTTAGGAGAGGTTAAACATCAGTGATAAAGGAGAGGAGAATGCTCTGACTCATTATCACACTCCTTTTATTAATTATTTTAGCCCCTGGAGATCTCCCCTCGATAGCCTGACCTATGAGTTGCCTGAGCTTGGCAGGGTAACCGTGGGTTGACGCTGCATGTAAAGCATCAAATGGAACCATCTCACAGGAAAAATATGAACCCCTTCTGCTGTAGCTTGTGCAACTTTGTGAAAAATACATTATTTTTCTTTTTCATAGCTTGGGATTTCTCTAAAAGAAAACAAAAATCTCCCATATATCTTGTATACTTGATTATTCCTAACAAACAATGTGTATTTATTGGATGCTTACCACATACCCACTGCTGGAGTAGATTCAGGAGAAGATTCAAAAGCAATGCCATATAAAATTTTGTCCCTGACCTCCTCCAGGAGTTGATAGTTCCCTTGAAGACACAATATCTTGTTATGAAATTATCTTTTTTTTCCCTTAACTTCTCCCTCCCTCCTTCCCTGTATTTTTTCTTTCCCTTTTTCTCTCTCTCTCTCTCCCCTTCCTTCTTTCCTTCCTTCCTTCCTCCCTCCTATTTAGAAAACTCCAGTTGTGTATTAGTATATATTTATCCTCAAGACATCTGAGTAATTTACTTCAATTCCTTTAGTCTTTATCTAACTCCTTATTTTTTTTTCACTTTCACAAAAGAAAATGAATTGACACCTAAGTAAATCAGTTTCCTTCCCATGGGTCCTATAGGCAAGTTCAAATATCCTGCCCCATTGAAAAATTAACTATCCCTCTATTTACAATTAAGTACTGTCTAAAACCAGGAGATAAAAGCAAGGCAAATAGATACAAAGAGGCAAAATTGTGTATATTCATTTTTCATGGAATTTCTCAATTTGCAACTTGATCTTTAGAAATAAAAATGGTTGAAAAAAATTTTCAGGTTTCCTAAGAGAGACTGTCAGTAATGTTTGCCTTAGGATGAATCAGCCTAATCAGAATTATTACTATTTCCTCTAATTCACCACTCTTAACTATGCTGTCTTCACACACCGATGTAGTGATCAGTTGAGAAGTATTACAACTTTTGCTACTAGTGATAGTACTACTAATACTAATACTAATGATATACTTTAAAAACCAGAGAGGATTTTTTTTTCTTGGACCCATATCCCTTTCAGTCCTCTGCATCCTGTAATTGTTTCTTGAGAGAAGAAGGAAGAGTCAAATCTCTCATGCTCAGAATGCCCATGGGAGCCTGCTGCAGATGTGAACTTCAGCTGTTAGATGTGTCATAGCTGAAAATGCCATAAGTCACAAGCGGAAATCCTTAAACTTTGAAAAGAAAGTATGAAGTTATTTTGGAACTTGGGACAGTGCTTGAATGAGGCAAACTTGGGAGAAGAGAGTAAAGATGGGGTATTAGGATTGATGCCTAGAAAAAGAGAGCAAAAGCAAAAAGAGAAGTAACAAAAGAAGGAATAGGAAGCCTTTGAAAGCAAACTTAGTGTATTTAATAATTGTAATTAAAACTGAACTTGGGGCTTCCCTGGTGGTACAGTGTTTGAGAATCCGCCTGCCAATGCAGGGGACACGGGTTCGAACCCTGGTCTGGGAGGATCCCACATGCCGCGGAGCAAGTGGGCCCGTGAGCCACAACTACTGAGCCTGCGCGTCTGGAGCCTGTGCTCCGCAACAAGAGAGGCCGCGATAGTGAGAGGCCCGCGCACCGCGATGAAGAGTGGCCCCCGCTCGCCGCAACTAGAGAAAGCCCTCGCACAGAAACGAAGACCCAACACAGCCATAAATAAATAAATAAATAAAAATAAACTAAAAAAAAAAAAAAAACTGAACTTGAATGCCTTTCAGGAAAAGTTAAGATAATTGATTAGTCCTCACAATACACATGCTTTGTAGGATAGTGGAGTTTTCTGAGTTTTTTTTTGTTGCTGTTGTTGTTTTACAGAATTATTTGATAAGTTACCTCAACTCATCATCTTCCTTGTGTGAATGTAATCTTTAAATCCATTAAAATTGAATCTTTCTCCTTCTCACACTTCTAACATGCTATCCTCACCAAGCAGAAATCAACTTAATTTACCTCCTTCCTTTATTTAGACAAGAGTATATGCTTCAATAGTTAAAGCACAAACTTCTTTAATAAGAATTTTACAGAGGCATTGTGATAACAATAAGTCCTTGTCCTACTATAAATAACTTGTTTCAAATATCTGGGGTTACCAGTGAATCTCCATTTTAACTCAAGGGTTTAACCGTGGCTGTGTAGCATCACCAATGCCTTAGACATACTGAGATTTGACATAGAGGGAATCTTGTTGCACATGGAGCAGTTAAGGAAAGAAAATGTGATAAACGATTTATATCTTGCATATGTTGTTAACCTTATTTAAACTATCAAGTTTAAGGAAGTTGTCCTCCAAAATGCATTTTAACTTCTCAGAATTTCAACAGAAAATAGACTGTGAAATGGGACAATTCCCTTCTTCATTTAGATGGCTCAATACTTCTAGCTGATTGTGATGAGATTACCCAGGACAGTGGATGGGGTGGATCCAGAGGAGGCCAAGTGTTGTCCAATAAGGCACCTGCCTTGTTTTCCCACCATATAAAACATCATTTTCCCAGCAATCTACAAGTTTAAACATGGGATATTTTTGTTATCAAATGCTTCAACCTGTTAATTATTTTAGGCTTTCTCTTTATGATTCCATTTTTTCTAAGCTATATTGCTATATGAAATTGTCCTTTCATCCAAGTTTTCAAATATATTGGCTTAGAGTTGTTGCTAAAAATACTCTTATTCTCATTTAACTTTGCATTAATTGGTGTTTTCGATTTATACATTTACTTGCATCTTCTAGTTTTTCTCTTGATTAATCTCACCAGAGACGTGTCTACTTGGTTGGTTTCTTGATCCTCTGTATTATTTTCAGTTTCATTGATTTCTGTTCTTTCCCTAATACCTTCCTACTTCTTTCCTTGGACTTATTGTGTTTGCATTTTAAACTTATTAAATTGTGCACTTAGCTCACTTCAGGCTCCCTTATTTTCTAATAGAAACGTCTAAAGCTACAAATTCTTCTCAAAGCACCATCTTCCCTGCATTCCATAGTTTTAAATATGTAATATTTTTATGATTCAATTCAAAATCTTTCTAATTTACCTACTGATTTCTTTTTTAACCATGAAAAATTAGAAGTATACTTTTAAATGTTCAAATATGTATTTTTAAATTTATTTTTAACTTAATTGAATTGTGGCCAGAGAATGTGTGGCATAGAATACCTTTATTTTGAAATTTGTTAAGACATGTTATAACCCAATCAATCTATGTAAAGTTCCAGGTGTGTTTGAAATAGTAAAATTTGCATATTTTGGAGGTTAATTTGACTACTGCTTCCATTTCCGTAATGATTGTCAATCTATTAACGTTTCCTATTTTTAGTTGGGTCAATTTTGATAACGTTTTTTCTGGAACTTTTCTCTAGATTTTAATATGCAAGTAAGTACCATGCTGTTGAAAGTAAGAGTATGGTAGATTAGGAATCTCTGGCATGTCCTGACAGGAGAGTTGCAGACCAGATCCCTTGGCTTCTAGAGCAGGGCCATACCTCTTGTGGCATAGAAAGCAGAACCTATTCAACATTCAAAAGAAAAAGCTCTTGGCATACTACTGAGGACCATGGGATATCATCATGATGCAACTCCTTATGCTCTGACCCGCAAAGTCATAAGGTTGGACAGGTAAAGCAGCAATCCATCAAACTATGGAGATAGTCCATTTGGGGTTGGGCCTGGGCAATCAAGTAGCCAAGACCTTCACATCCCCTGTATTGAAGCAATGTGTCTCTCTCAAGTCGCCCTGCAGGTGTCCCCATAACCACTTAAGGAAGGAGGAAAAATTCTGGGTCTTTGTCTTTTCCTGCATTTCATGACAATATTTTTTAGAATTTTAGTGTTATGATGGCTTTTTAATTTTGATATATATTTAACTATAATGTCAAGTATATATCCTACTAGGCCTAACATAATAATGTTTAAAAAAATAGTAATGGCTAGCAGATACATCAAATTCCTTTTTGACCTCTGTGAAGATGATTAAAGCTTTTTCTTTTAACCTATTATTAAGGAAATGATATTAATAGATATCCTAAGATTAAATCTTTCTTTCATTCCTTAAATTAATTTCTTTTTATTATACTGTATTATTCCTGTAATAGGCAGGTGAGTTCTATTTTCTAATATTAAAAGTTTTGGAATAATGTTGCATTTGAACTATAGTTTTTCTTTTTGTATTCATTGTTATACAGACTATAGAATTTTTCTTTCTTTTTCTATGATCTGAAGTATTTTAAATAGTATCAAACCTCTCTGTTCCTTTTAAAGCTTTGACAGACTTTGCTACTGATGTGTTGAAATATTTGAATTTTTACTATTTATAAACTTCCGGAATGCATTAAGCACATCCTTTCAATTTAGCAGATACTTTTATTAGAAATAATTACCTTCCTTAGGACTTTAAATAGAGTTGGATAAAATATTTACTTCCAGAAAAGACCTACATTTATAATAAAGCCATAATGCCTGAGATTAATAAAACACATCCTACTAAATTTGAAAAAATCTTAAAAATCAGAACTCTAACTCTGTAAATGATTCTTATTATCTAGACTTATCTGTCTCATAGTTGTTTTTCTCAGCATGTCGGTGCAATGACTTGCACAAGACTGAAAAGAAATTGCTAAAATTACAAACACTAAAATTTTCCAAATTTTAGGAAGCTGCTTGCAGCAGGTATTTTGTTCTTTTCCATGATGGAAATGTTCTGGATAAAGCAGATCAGGTAAAACTATCTTCAGGTTCCTCTGCTAACCTATGTTTACTGTTAAACTTTGTGAATTGGCTTGGAAGTATGAAAAATATTATAACTATAATAACAAAGGAAATTTAGCAAAGAAGTACAAAGTTTAATATTTCCTTCTCTACTTTGTACGTTTGTGTTCTTGAGCATGTTCTTTAACTATTCATGATTTTCTTTGTAATATTGGGAAAATACTGGCTAAATCTACTTCATACTTTTTGGGTTGTGTGAACTAGATGTGAAAAAAATTATTATGCTGTTCTTTTTACTTTGATCTATTAATTAAAACATATTTAGAATAATTAAAATAATAAATATGACAATAAAACTTCTATAAAAATCCAGGAAATTTTAGCCAGCTATGACTAGAAGAGAAAAATGAAAAACAAAAGGGGAAAAATAAAGACAGAAAAGGAACAAGGTATGCTGTCTCTGCCTCTCCCTAGAAGAGATGAAGGCTAAATTGGGTGGGAAAGGGATTGTATGTATTATGTCTTTACTTAGACACCTACTGTTTAGCTAAGTAGATGCTTAGTAATTGGTTATTCAGTGATTCTGCTATTATAGCTTGCCAAGAAATTTTATGATATTATCTGCATGACTAGGTGGTAAAGAAGAAGAATGATTTAGACGGAGACAAATCACTTTACAAACAACTATAATATTCTAGTGAGAAAGCAACACACACTGATTTGATGAAGGAACGATTTCAGTTGCTCTGAAGAATGTTCCACATTCTAGGTTGTTGGAATGTTTCCTCATCATATTACCTAACTTTTCTTAAATACCCTGTTATTTCCAGAGAATTTAGATGTAAGTCTTGATTAGATTTAGATTCTTTCTTTTTTAAAGTCAGACTGTTTCAAAGGTCATTCTGTGCTGATGGTATTGCCTCACATCAGATAGCACTTAGTTTCTGGCTTTTAATGACGCTGAGATTGTTCACTCAGTTCAAATGGTGGAAGCTTGATCTCTTCACTTCAAATTTCCCCAGCAACTTTTCATTTATTTTGTTTTAACTGTCCATTAATGATCCTTGCCTGAGTCATTTACTTCTTGCAGGATTGCAAAAATGGGGATTTTCTGATGATATCATTTGCTTGCTTGTGTTACCTGGAAGTTTTCACTGAAAGAACATTTCCATCATATACTAGGGCTATTTGCTTTCCCTATCATACATTTCGTATAAAAAGGCAGGATAAAGTCTTAACATCTTTCCTTAATTATCAATTTACAGAGAGATAGGTTGGTGCCACAGCCACCCCGAGTGGTAAATGGTTTTGAAAAATTCTCCCTATGGAAGATGAAGGTGACGATGTTGGGGATATTTGCTTATCCATTTCTCTTTTTATTCTTAACAACTGGGTTGTAAATTTTTTTTTAAAGATGATCTCAAACTCTGCATTTAATTTTGCAAATCTATTTGAAATACTGGTTACATGTATATTTGTGTTTCACTGGTTTCAGTGTTCACTGTTAAAAATATCAAGCAGTGATTTCTACATTGCTGATTTCTTAATCTGGCTTTACCCATTGCATTCAGACACAAATAATATTTAGATTGTTTATTTTCTGTCCCTGTGCATAACACATTCAGGTGCACACACACAAATATATTATACAACTTCAACTTCAAAGGTCATAAAATTCTTCATTTAATAAGTTATTTTTAGATTCCACATATAAGCGATATCATATAATATTTGTCTTTCTCTGTCTGACTTACTTCACTCAGTATGAAAATTTCTGGGTCCATCCATGTTGTTGCAAATGGCATTATTTCGTTCTTTTTTTTTTTTTTTTTTTACTTTTCCCAAGTTTGCATTTATTTGTGAGGCTTGTTATATTTTGATAAAAAACATCTGTTGCAAACCTATTACATCTTTTTTTTAAAATTTTTATTTAACATCTTTATTGGAGTATAATTGCTTTACAATGGTGTGTTAATTTCTGCTTTATAGCAAAGTGAATCAGCTATACATATACATATATCCCCATTTCTCCTCCCTCTTGCATCTCCCTCCCATCCTCCCTATCCCACCCCACTAGGTGGTCACAAAGCACCGAGCTGATCTCCCTGTGATATGCGGCTGCTTCCCACTAGCTATCTATTTTACATTTGGTAGTGTATATATGTCCATGCCACTCTCTCACTTTGTTCCAGCTTACCCTTCCCCCTCCCCGTATCCTCAAGTCCATTCTCTAGTAGGTCTGCATCTTTATTCCCATCTTGCCCCTAGGTTCTTCATGACCATTTTTTTGTTTTGTTTTTTAGGTTCCATATATATGTGTTAGCATACGGTATTTGTTTTTCTCTTTCTGACTTACATCACTCTGTATGACAAGCTCTAGGTCCATCCACCACACTACAAATAACTCAATTTCGTTTCTTTTTATGGCTGAGAAATATTCCATCGTATATATGTGCCACATCTTCTTTATCCATTCATCTGTCGATGGCCACCTAGGTTGCTTCCATGTCCTGGCTATTGTAAATAGAGCTGCAATGAATATTTTGGTACATGATTCTTTTTGAATTATGGTTTTCTCAGGGTATATGCCCAGTAGTGGGATTGCTGGGTCGTATGGTAGTTCTATTTTTAGTTTTTTAAGGAACCTCCATACTGTTCTCCATACTGGCTGTATCAGTTTACATTCCCACCAACAGTGCAAGAGGTTCCCTTTTCTCCACACCCTCTCCAGCATTTATTGTCTCTAGATTTTTTGATGATGGCCATTCTGACCGGTGTGAGAAGATATCTCATTGTAGTTTTGATTTGCATTTCTCTAATGATTAATGATGTTGAGCATTCTTTCATGTGTTTGTTGGCAATCTGTATATCTTCTTTGGAGAAATGTCTATTTAGGTCTTCTGCCCATTTTTGGATTGGGTTGTTTGTTTTATTGATATTGAGCTGCATGAGCTGTTTGTAAATTTTGGAGATTAATCCTTTGTTGATTCATTTGCAAATATTTTCTCCCATTCTGGGGGTTGTCTTTTGGTCTTGTTTATGGTTTCCTTTGCTGTGCAAAAGCTTTTAAGTTTCATTAGGTCCCATTTGTTTATTTTTGTTTTTATTTCCATTTCTCTAGGAGGTGGGTCAAAAAGGATCTTGCTGTGATTTATGTCATAGAGTGTTCTGCCTATGTTTTCCTCTAAGAGTTTGATAGTATGTGGCCTTACAGTTAGGTCTTTAATCCATTTTGAGTTTATTTTTGTGTATGGTGTTAGGGAGTGTTCTCATTTCATACTCTTACATGTAGCTGTCCAGTTTTCCCAGCACCACTTATTGAAGAGGCTGTCTTTTCTCCACTGTATATGCTTGCCTCCTTTATCAAAGATAAGGTGACCATATGTGCGTGGGTTTATCTCTGGGCTTTCTATCCTGTTCCGTTGATCAGTATTTCTGTTTTTGTGCCAGTACCATACTGTCTTGATTACTGTAGCTTTGTAGTATAGTCTGAAGTCAGGGAGCCTGATTCCTAGAGCTCCATTTTTCATTCTCAAGATTTCTTTGGCTATTCGGGGTCTTTTGTGTTTCCATACATTTTGTGAAATTTTTTGTTCTAGTTCTGTGAAAAATGCCAGTGGTAGTTTGATAGGGATTGCATTGAATCTGTAGATTGCTTTGGGTAGTAGAGTCATTTTCACAATGTTGATTCTTCCAATCCAAGAACATGGTATATCTCTCCATCTATTTGTATCATCTTTAATTTGTTTCATCAGTGTCTTATAATTTTCTTCATACAGGTCTTTTGTCTCCTTAGGTAGGTTTATTCCTAGGTATTTTATTCTTTTTGTTGCTGTGGTAAATGGCAGTGTTTTCTTCATTTCTCTTTCAGATTTTTCATCATTAGTGTATAGGAATGCAAGAGATTTCTATGCGTTAATTTTGTGCATTTTATGCATTTAATCCATTTACATTTAAGGTAATTATCGATATGTATGTTCCTATTACCATTTTCTTAATTGTTTTGGGTTTGTTATTGTAGGTCTTTTCCTTCTCTTGTGATTCCTGCTTAGAGAAGTTCCCTTAGCATTTGTTGTAAAGCTGGTTTGGTGATGCTGAATTCTCTTAGGTTTTGCTTGTCTGTAAAGGTTTTAATTTGTCCGTCGAATCTGAATGAGATCCTTGCTGGGTAGAGTAATCTTGATTGTAGGTTTTTGCTTTTCATCACTTTAAATATGTCTTGCCACTCCCTTCTGGCTTGCAGAGTTTCAGCTGAAAGATGGGAGCTTTTAAGTTTCATCAGGTCCCATTTGTTTATTTTTGTTTTTATTTCCGTTTCTCTAGGAGGTGGGTCAAAAAGGATCTTGCTGTGATTTATGTCATAGAGTGTTCTGCCTATGTTTTCCTCTAAGAGTTTGATAGTGTCTGGCCTTACATTTAGGTCTTTAATCCATTTTGAGTTTATTTTTGTGTATGGTGTTAGGGAGTGTTCTAATTTCATACTCTTACATGTAGCTGTCCAGTTTTCCCAGTACCACTTATTGAAGAGGCTGTCTTTTCTCCACTGTATATGCTTGCCTCCTTTATCAAAGATAAGGTGACCATATGTGCGTGGGTTTATCTCTGGGCTTTCTGTCCTGTTCCATTGATCAATATTTCTATTTTTGTGCCAGTACCATACTGTCTTGATTACTGTAGCTTTGTAGTATAGTCTGCAGTCCAGGAGCCTGATTCCTCCAGCTCCGTTTTTCTTTCTCAAGATTTCTTTGGCTATTCGGGGTCTTTGTGTTACCATAGAAATTGTGAAATTTTTTTTCTAGTTCTGTGAAAAATGCCAGTGGTAGTTTGATGGGGATTGCATTGAATCTGTAGATTGCTTTGGGTTGTATAGTCATTTTCACAATGTTGATTCTTCCAATCCAAGAACATGGTATATCTCTCCACCTGTTTGTATCAACTTTAATTTCTTTCATCAGTGTCTTATAATTTTCTGCATACAGGCCTTTTGTCTCCTTAGGTAGGTTTATTCCTAGATATTTTATTCTTTTTGTTACAATGGTAAATTACAATGTTTTCTTAATTTCACTTTCATATTTTTCATCATTAGTGTATAGGAATGCAAGAGATTTCTGTGCATTAATTTTGTATCCTGTTACTTTACCAAATTCACTGATTAGCTCTAGTAGTTTTCTGGTAGCATCTTTAGGATTCTCTATGTGTAGTATCATGTCATCTGCAAACAGTGACAGCTTTACTTCTTCTTTTCCGATTTGGATTCCTTTTATTTCTTTTTCTTCTCTGATTGCTATGGCTAAAACTTCCAAAAGTATGTTGAATAATAGTGGTGAGAGTAGGCAACCTTGTCTTGTTCCTGATCTTAGTGGAAATGGTCTCAGTTTTTCACCATTGAGGACGATGTTGGCTGTGGGTTTGTCATATATGGCCTTTATTATGTTGAGGTAAGTTCCCTCTATGCCTACTTTCTGGAGGGTTTTTATCATAAATGGGTGTTGAATTTTGTTGAAAGCTTTCTCTGCATCTATTGAGATGATCATCTGGTTTTTCTCCTTCAATTTGCTAATATGGTGTATCACATTGATTGATTTGCGTATATTGAAGAATCCTTGCATTCCTGGAATAAACCCCACTTGATCATGTTGTATGATCCTTTTAATGTGCTGTTGGACTCTGTTTGCTAGTATTTTGTTGAGAATTTTTCCATCTATATTCATCGGAGATATTGGCCTGTAGTTTTCTTTCTTTGTGACATCTTTGTCTGGTTTTGGTATCAGGGTGATGGTGGCCTCGTAGAATGAGTTTGGGAGTGTTTCTCCCTCGGCTATATCTTGGAAGAGTTTGAGAAGGATAGGTGTTAGCTCTTCTCTAAATGTTTGATAGAATTCGCCTGTGAAGCCATCTGGTCCTGGGCTTTTGTTTGTTGGAAGAATTTTAAACATAGTCTCAATTTCAGTGCTTGTGATTGGTCTGTTCATATTTTCTATTTCTTCCTGGTTCAGTCTCAGCAGGTTGTACATTTCTAAGAATTTGTCCATTTCTTCCAGGTTGTCCATTTTATTGGCATATAGTTGCTTGTAGTAATCTCTCATGCTCCTTTGTATTTCTGCAGTTTCAGTTGTTACTTCTCCTTTTTCATTTCTAATTCTATTGATTTGAGTCTTCTCCCTTTTTTTGTTGATGAGTCTAGCTAATGGTTTATCAATTTTGTTTATCTTCTCAAAGAACCAGCTTTTAGTTTTATTGATCTTTGCTATCGTTTCCTTCATTTCTTTTCAGTTATTTCTGATATGATCTTTATGATTTCTTTCCTTCTGCTAACTTTGGGTTTTTTTTGTTCTTCTTTCTCTAATTGCTTTAGGTGTAAGGTTAGGTTGTTTATTTGAGATGTTTATTTCTTAAGGTAGGATTGTATTGCTATAAACTTCCCTCTTAGAACTGCTTTTGCTGCATGCCATAGGTTTTGGGTCGTCGTGTTTTCATTGTCATTTGTCTCTAGGTATTTTTTGATTTCCTCTTTGATTTCTTCAGTGATCTCTTGGTTATTAAGTAGTGTATGGTTTGGCCTCCATGTGTTTGTATTTTTTACAGATTTTTTTCCTGTAATTGATATCTAGTCTCATAGCGTTGTTGTCAGAAAAGATACTTGATATGATTTCAATTTTCTTAAATTTACCGAGGCTTGATTTGTGACCCAAGATATGATCTATCCTGGAGAATGTTCCATGAGTACTTGAGAAGAAAGTGTATTCTGTTGCTTTTGAATGGAATGTCCTATAAATATCAATTAAGTCCATCTTGTTTAATGTATCATTTAAAGCTTGTGTTTCTTTATTTATTTTCATTTTGGATGATCTGTCCATTGGTGAAAGTGGGGTGTTAAAGTCCCCTACTATGATTGTGTTACTGTCGATTTCCCTTTTTACGGCTGTTAGTATTTGCCTTATGTATTGAGGTGCTCCTATACTGGGTGCATAAATATTTACAATTGTTATATCTTCTTCTTGGATTGATCCCTTAATCATTATGTAGTGTCCTTCCTTGTCTCTTGTAACATTCTTTATTTTAAAGTCTATTTTATCTGATATGAGTATTGCTACTCCAGCTTTCTTTTGATTTCCATTTGCATGGAATATCTTTTCCATCCCCTCACTTTCAGTCTGTATGTGTCCCTAGGTCTGAAGTGGGTCTCTTGTAGACAACATATATATGGGTCTTGTTTTTGTATCCATTCAGCCAGTCTATGTCTTTTGGTGGGAGCATTTGCTCCATTTACTTTAAGGTAATTATTAATATGTATGTTCCTATTACCATTTTCTTAATTGTTTTGGGTTTGTTATTGTAGGTCTTTTCCTTCTCTTGTGTTTTCTGCCTAGAGAAGTTCCTTTAACATTTGTTGAAAAGCTGGTTTGGTGGTGCTGAATTCTCTTTGCTTTTGCTTGTCTGTAAATGTTTTAATTTCTCCGTGAAATCTGAATGAGATCCTTGCTGCGTAGAGTAATCTTGGTTGTTGCTTTTTCCCCTTCATCACTTTAAATATGTCCTGCCACTCCCTTCTGGTTTGCAGAGTTTCTGCTGAAAGATCAGCTGTTAACCTTATGGGGATTCCCTTATGTGTTATTTGTTGTTTCTCCCTTGGTGCTTTTAATATTTTTTCTTTGTTTTTAAATTTTGATAGTTTGATTAATATGTGTCTTGGTGTGTTTCTCCTTGGATTTATCCTGTATGGGACTCTCTGTGCTTCCTGGACTTGATTAACTATTTCCTTTCCCCTATTAGGGAAGTTTTCAACTATAATCTCTTCAAATATTTTCTCAGACCCTTTCTTTTTCTCTTCTTCTTCTTCTGGGACCCCTATAATTCAAGTGTTGGTGTGTTTAATGTTGTCCCAGAGGTCTCTGAGACTGTCCTCAATTCTTTTCATCCTTTTTCTTTATTCTGCTCTGCAGTAGTTATTTCCACTATTTTATCTTCCAGGTCACTTATCCGTTCTTCTGCTTCAGTTATTCTGCTAGTGATCCCTTCTAGAGATTTTTAAATTTCATTTATTGTGTTGTTCATCACTGTTTGTTTGCTCTTTAGTTCTTCTAGGTCCTTGTTAAACATTTCTTGTATTTTTTCCATTCTATTTCCAAAATTTTGGATCATCTTTACTATCATTATTCTGAATTCTTTTTCAGATAGACTGCCTATTTCCTCTTCATTTGTTAGGTCTGGTGTGTTTTTACCTTGCTCCTTCATCTGCTGTGTATTTCTCTGTCTTCTCATTTTGTTTAACTTACTGTGTTTGGGGTCTCCTTTTCACAGGCTGTAGGTTCGTAGTTCCCATTGTTTTTGGTGTCTGCCCCCAGTGGCTAAGGTTGATTCAGTGGGTTGTGTAGGCTTCCTGGTGGAGGGGATTAGTGCCTGTGTTCTGGTGGATGAGGCTGGATCTTGTCTTTCTGGTGGGCAGGTCCACGTCTGGTGGTGTGTTTTGGGGTGTCTGTGGCCTTATTATGATTTTAGGTAGCCTCTGTGCTAATGGGTGGGGTTGTGTTCATGCCTTACTAGTTGTTTGGCATGGGGTGTCCATCACTGTAGTTTGCTGGTCGTTGAGTGGAGCTGGGTCTTGGCATTGAGATGGAAATCTCTGGGAGATTTTCGCTGTTTGATATTACATGGAGCTGGGAGGTCTCTTGTGGAACAATGTCCTGAACTTGGCTCTCCCACCTCAGAGGCACAGCTCTGACACCTGGCTGGAGCACCAAGAGCCTGTTGTTCACACGGCTCAGAATAAAAGGGAGAAAAAAATAAAGAAAGAAAGAAGAAGATAAAACATAATAAAATAAAATTAAAAAGTTATTAAAATAAAAGTTATTAAAAAAATTTTAAAAAGTAATTAAAAAAAAGAAAGAAAGAAGAGAGCAACCAAACCAAAAAACAAATCCACCAATGATAACAAGCGCTAAAAACTATACTTAAAAAAAAAAAAAAAAGTACAAACAGAACCCTAGGACAAATGGTAAAAGCAAAGCTATACAGACAAAACCACACCCAGAAGCATACACATATACACTCACAAAAAGAGAAAAAGGAAAATATATATATATATCCTTGCTCCCAAAGTCCACCTCCTCAATTTGGGATGATTCGTTGTCTATTCAGGTGTTCCACAGATACAGGGTACATCAGGTTGATTGTGGAGATTTAATCTGCTGCTCCTGAGGCCGCTGGGAGAGATTTCCCTTTCTCTTCTTTGTTCGCACAAGTCCTGGGGTTCAGCTTTGGATATGGACCCGCCTCTGCGTGTAGGTCGCCTGAGGGCGTCTGTTCTTTGCTCAGACAGGACGGGTTTAAAGTAGCAGCTCATTAGGGGGCTTTGGCTCACTCAGGCTGTGAGGAGGGAAGGGTACGGAATGCGGAATGCGGGGTGAGCCTGTGGCGGCAGCGGCTGGCATGGTGTTGCACCAGCCTGAGATGCGCGTGTGTTCTCCCGGGGAAGTTGTCCCTGGATCACGGGACCCTGGCAGTGGCGGGCTGCACAGGCTCCCGGGAGGGGCGGTGTGGATAGTGACCTGTGCTTGCACACAGGCTTCTTGGTGGCTGCAGCAGCAGCCTTAGCGTCTCACACCCGTCTCTGGGGTCTGCGCTGATAGCCGCGGCTTGCGCCCGTCTCTGGAGCTCCTTTAAGCGGTGCTCTTAATCCCCTCTCCTCGCGCACCAGGAAACAAAGAGGCAAGAAAAAGTCTCTTGTCTCTTCGGCAGCTCCAGACTTTTCCCCGGACTCCCTCCAGGCTAGCTGTGGCGCACTAGCCCCTTCAGGCTGTGTTCACGCCGCCAACCCCAGTCCTCTCCCTGGGATCCGACCTCCGAAGCCCGAGCCTCAGCTCCCAGTCCCCGCCCGCCCCGGCGGGTGAGCAGACAAGCCTCTCGGGCTGGTGAGTGCTGGTTGGCACCGATCCTCTGTGCGGGAATCTCTCCGCTTTGCCCTCTGCACCCCTGTTGCTGCGCTCTCCTCCGCAGCTCTGGAGCTTCCCCCCTCCACAACCCGCAGTCTCCACCCGCGAAGGGGCTTCTAGTGTGTGGAAACCTTTCCTCCTTCACAGCTCCCTCCCACTGGTGCAGGTCCCATCCCTATTCTTTTGTCTCTGTTTTTTCTTTTTTCTTTTGCCCTACCCAGGTACGTGGGGAGTTTCTTGCCTTTTGGGAGGTCTGAGGTCTTCTGGCAGCGTTCAGTAGGTGTTCTGTAGGAGCTGTTCCACATGTAGATGTATTTCTGATGTATTTGTTGGGAGGAAGGTGATCTCCACGTCTTACTCTTCCGCCATCTTGAAGGTCCTCCTCGTTCTTTTTTATGGCTGAGTAATATTCCATGGTATATATGTACCACATCTTCTTTATCCGTTCCTCTGTCGATGGACATTTAAGTTAATTCCATGTCCTGGCTATTGTATATAAATAGTGCTGCAATGAACATTAGGGTGCATGTATCCTTTTGAATTATGGTTTTCTCTGGATATATGGTACAAATGAACCTATTTACAAAACAAATTTAGTCACAGATATAGAAAACAAACTTATGGTTACCAAGGGAGAAAGGGAGGGCAGATAAATTGGGATATTGGGATTGACATATACACACTACTATATATAAAAGATAACTAATAAGAACCTACTGTATAGCACAGGGAACTCTATTCTGTGCTCTGTAATGACCTATATGGGAATGGAGTCTAGAAGAGAGTGGATATATGTATATGTATGGCTGATTCACTTTGCTGTACAGCAGAAACACACAACATTGTAAATCAACTATACTCCAATAAAAAAAAATAATTTAAAAAAATAAGTTTTTTTCCTTTAAATGAAGAATTCACTAATCAGATGCTTTCTATGCACTAATGCTCTCTTTTTGGCAAATATCCAGGGATCACTGCCCTGAAAGTATATTTCTATAGTGGTAATCTATCCATTTATTAGTTCATTCTCATTTCTGTATTATAGAAATTCTGATAGAAAGACAGTGCCATCAGGAAGCTTATAGAACAGCAATTATGGATTGTGGGCCACATCCTCAGTGTATTCCAGAATCTCACTGGCTCCAGACCAGTGTTTACATTAATATCTAAGCTTTGAGAATCTCCATGCTAAGTGGATACTATAAATATGGACTCACAGAAATTTCTCACAGAGAACTTTTTATTCTTCCCTGAGAACTTTTTATTCTTCCCTAGAGTACAACCAGGAATAAGCTTGTCAGAAACAACCAGAAATTCCTGTCTCTTCCCTGACCTAGTGGATAGATTTTCATGACTCATTTCTTTTTCTGATCCTTTTTTGAGGGTCATTCTTTGCAGAGTATAACCTTTATGTAATATTTTCTTTCTTTGTGAAGTATGGAAATACCATGATCTAGATAATGTTTTTTCATGTATAAAGTGTTTCAGGAAATCAATAACAAAAACATCAAAAGCCCAATAGAAAAATGAGCAAAAGGACATAAACAGTTTGGAAAAAAAGAAATATGAAAGATCTTTAAATATATGAAAATATACTCATCACTATAAATAATAAAATAAGTGCAACTGTGAGATGTCATTTCATGTCTATAAAATTGGAAAAAATCCAAAAATTTGACATGTGCTTTCTGTGTCAGTCTGCAGAGGAAGAGACATTTGTTACAAAGCTGGTCAGACTGTTGTATGGTATAATCTCTATGGAGGTCAATCTGGCAGTAGCTCTCAAAATAAAGTGAAGTTATTCTGTGATCCAAGGATCCATTTCTAGAAATTAAGCCTACAGATATATCTACGAATGTTCTTGATGATGTAATTACAAGTTTATATACTGCAGCGACCTGTGTTGATCAATAAATGATTGCTTCCAACACAAAGGAATACTATGCAGTGTTTTAAAAGTCCAAGGAAGTCTCCATGTACTGATGGAGAAATATCTTCAAGACATACTGTTAACTGAAACAACAACAAGAAGTCTCGTAAGACTGCATAAAAAGGAATCTTTTGTGTGGAAAGGAAGAATGAGTGTACATTGATATGTGCTTATTATTGCCTGGGAAGCACTGGAATGATCATAATAAATTAGTAAAATACATTATTTATAAGAAGAAGGGGAAGTGGTGCATAGGGATGGGGTGAGAATAACACTTACTATATAGTTTTAATTTTTGAACCATGTGGATGCATTATCCATTTAAAAGTAAAATACAATACAAAACAATAACAATGAAACATTAGCCCCACCTGCTAATACCTCTATATGGTCAAGGATTTCTTTGGGTTGCTCAGGTGCTTATCACTGTGGCTTAAATTTTCTCTTGATTCCTGACACCTGGTGTTTAAATATGGTTTTCTTTTTCTTGTGAGCTCAGCTATGTATTTAAAACTTAAAAAAAAAAATTATTATCCAGCATTATCATGAATTGGTAGCAGGAGAGATGCTACAGTTGGTTGGCTTTCATATCACTGGAGGCCCAGACTATTCATACAGTTAAGCAGCCAAAGAGATTTTTCCACAGTCAAACAGCAGAAGGATTCTAACTCTGCAAACTCACGCAGAGCTTATTTACGTGGCTGTGTGGGAGACTACATAATTGGCTCTTTGTGATCATCCCTTTCACTTCCCTTCGTAAGTGAAAACGAAAGTCAATGTTGGCTTGCATTTATCATTGAAATTCTGAAGTATGATGTTATGTCTATTTTCCCTTGTTAATAGAGAAGAGTTCTACTCTGTGTGCTTAGTTTCAGATAATGAGTGTGTTTAAATACACACTACATCAGAGATCATTTAGTTTCATATAGCAAGTTTAAGCCATACAAATGTTTTAATTCCTGAGTATTATCATCCTAAATAATATAAAGTTGTTGAACCAAGGGTATTTAAGTATCTCCCTCTTCACATTGGGTTTTAGGAAGTGTTAAGCCCAGTGAAAGATAAGCCTCCACTTGTGATATAAATACACTGTGAGAGAAGCATCCTTGGGGAGGATGGAGAGGAGCAGCACGAGAAGCCTTGAACCCCATCGGAAACAGATTGCCGTGGGATCAACACCGCTGATTCAGCTGCTACACGGATCCCTACATAATTCTTTAGGATTCATCTCATGGAATAAGCAATTTAAAACGGAGGATCTAAAACAAATCAAGTTGTTGTGGGTTAAATTGTGTCCCACCAAAAACATACGTTGAAGCCCTAACTCCCAGTACCTGTGAATGTGAATTTATTTGGACAGAGTTTATACAGATGTAATCAAGTTAAAATGGAGTCATACTGGATTAGGGCCCACCCTAATCCTATCTGACTTTTGTAAGAAGGATACAGTGACAGACACAGGGGAAAAAGCCATGTAAAGACTGAGGCAAAGATTGGACTGAGCTGCAAGCCAAAGAACGCCAAGGGTTGCGAACAATGACCAGAAGCTAGGAAGGGGCAAGGAAAGAGTCTCCCCTAAAGCCTTCAGAGAGAGCATGGCCCTGCCAGCACTTTAATTTTGGACTTCGAATGTCCAGAACTGTGAGAGAATAATAACTTTTTGTTGTTTTAAGCCACCCAGCTTGCAGTAATCTGTTACAGCAGCCCTAGGAAATTGAAAATGCAAGTCAAGATCAAAAGATGTCATTTACATGATCTTCATTTTCAATTACAGTCATCCCCTAGGGGATGCCTGAACCTTCAGAGGAACCTGCATGGACTCAAAATTGGAAGAGTAGTGGCATGGGAAACTGGTGCCAGTATTTCCTTCTGGGATCACTATATCCAGTAAAAATACCTCTTTTCTCTGTTTAGGGGCTTGGTGTTAGGAGTGCTTAATTTTATGAAACTCTTTGGTCAATAACGTGGCAAACATACACTAAACTTCTTTTTTTTATATATATGTAAGTCTTTACTGAATTTGTTACAATATTGCTTCTGTTTTATGTTTTGGTTTTTTGGCCAGGAGGCATGTGGGATCTTAGCTCCCCGACCAGGGACTGAACCCGCATCCCCTGCATTGGAAGGTGAAGTCTTAACCACTGGACTGCCAGGGAAGTCCCCTAAACTTCTTATTATAAAAATAATACATGGTTAACAATGTCAACCAATGCAGACTTTATACATGAAAAGCATCCTTCCCTCCTCCTACCTCGATCATATTCTCCAGAGATAAGCACTGTAAGCCATATCTTTCATATCCTTCTAGAAATGTTCTATGTGCATACAAGCATTTTCAAAGACATACGTTTAAACACAAATATGATTGTATTATACACAATAATCTATGCCTTGTTTTCTTTAATATATTTCAGATATCTCTTTATAGTGATTCTTACAGAATCTACCTCATTCTTTTTAAAATTGCTTAGTATTCTATTGCAAGGTTGCTAAACTAATATACCAAATGTCTTTTTTTGGGCATTTAAACTATTTCCAATATGCCAGTTATGCTGCAATAAATGTGCTTTTGTATATACCTTTAAGGATTTGTACATGTATATCTAAGGACAAATTCATATAAATAGGAATGCCAGGGCATGTACAATTAAAAATTTGATAAGTATTACCAAATAACTCCTAAGGGGAACTGTTGATACATTTCCATATGACCTAATTCCTACAGCTGATTGAGAGTGCATGAAAGTATTAAACTGTAAAATCATAACAAAATTGATTCAGATAACACTATCAAGGATATATTCAATTTTTAATCAAATTACATAATCATAGAGTAAGTGTTTTAGGGATGAAGAAGGGAAAGTCTTTTCTGTAGATCTTGTCCTTAATGTTCTCTTTCCACCAATAGTCAGAGAAGTCTTTAAGCAACCTTCTAGGAAAGCACTGAGAGATTATTTTGTAACAGATATTTTTCAGAAAATGACTCAGAAGAAAATGAACCTAGTGAAATCCTTGTATTTACAGAGATCTATGTTGTAGGAAAGAAAGATGCTGCTAAAGCAAGAGAACCACCATGGTTGAAGTCAGTTCTTATGCCTTAAATTTGAACACTTAGGTTTAACTTAGAGATATAGAAATAGTTGTGATTTGTATGTTACCTCTAGTGAAAGGAATTGACCACTCCAGGATGAATTGTCTCTGTTATTAACATGAGAAATAGAAGAGAAGGAGTGGATAAAAGTGTCACCAATATCCTTGGGAGGAGTTGATTAGTGACACTAGAATCACACTATTTTATAGCTCTAAGTTATTAGTTGTTTGGTATGTATTATGCCCAAGTTTTAGGTGTCTATTAAATAACATATATTCTCTATGTAGTTGTATAGTCACCCTGCATATCATAGACCATCAATGTATATCAGTATCTCTCTTATTCTTCTAAAATTAATTCTTTAATATGGGTTGCACTTTTCACTCATAAAATGCTGCATCTTTGTTAAACCTAGAAGGCAAAGATTCCCTTTCAGCTATTGTTCAGGGAGAAATACTCAAGTAAGAAGATCCAATAGAGATTTGCAATTCTCTAAGTTTCAGAATGAAAACTGCTGTTAAGAAACCTGTTTTCCTTATAAAACAGTGCCTGAACAAGATGCATATAGGAAGGCTGTCAAGCTACCTGTCCTTTGTCCATCTTTTAAAATTGTGAAAGGACAAGCACATTTCTGCAAAATACATGTGCCTGTATATATGTGTGTATGATGGTTATGATGGGGGCCTGGGGGAAATGACATATGTTCCCTTGTGCCAGGTCATCTCACTATCCAGGGTTTCTTTGCTTTTCCAACCCTGAGCACTTGTGGTGGGCAGACATGACTGACTCAACCAGTTGGCTTGAGTCTGTGTCCATTTACACTTGTGCTATACTTATTCTCTAGAGCTGGACCCCATCCATGTTCTCACGTGTCTCATTTCCTGCCATGATTCACCTCTGTAGCTCACTTTATCTCCCCTAAATTCTATCTGGCCCATAAATATCCTATATTTGCTTGAGTTTCTTGGAGACGGTCACTGTTACCTCCCCTCCACCATTAGGGCCACAGCTTTAATCCATGTTTTGCCTCCTACTCATTTTCCTCATATGTACTCATACTAATTCCACTCCAGAAAATAGACCCCATTTCCTTCCCACCAGGCTTCATGGTGTGCAAAGCAAGTGGTGTAACACCCTGCTGGAAGCTAGAGTTGATTATTATTATTATTTTTTGATGCATAAATAGCAAAATATTTATTTAATATAGGAGTGGTTTATCGCTCCTGTATTTTTAGTGAGTATATTTGCTTTTTTTTTTTTTTTAACATCTTTACTGGAGTTTAATTGCTTTACATTGTTGTGTTAGTTGCTGCTGTATAACAAAGTGAATCAGCTATTAGAGTTGATTATTTTATGGCTTGTATAACAAAGGGGTAGGATTCCTAGCATTTCCAGATGGTAGCTAGGGATAGGTGCCCAAACTTAATACTTTCCTCCAAAGTCCTTCTATCTGGAAGCTTCTGTTTTCCCAAAACTATCGACTCCAGCTATCAAAACAAGTACTTTCAAATGGTAGATTATTGCCTAACAAGGAGGAAATGATAGTTCAAATATTTTAATTTTGTAAACAGTTTATCGTGTATTATGAAAGAGTAGAAAGATTTTCAAGAGTATTGTAACTATTTGCTTTGCCAAACTTTGTCTTTCAGCAAAAGGCAGAATAACAAAGATCTGGAAATGTTATCATCAGCACAATTCAATTATTTGTATCTGGTTAAGAATTTGCTTAAACGGGCTTCCCTGGCTGTCCAGTGGTTAAGACTTCGCCTTCCAATGCAGGGGGTGCGGGTTCAATCCCTGGTCGGGGAGCTAAGATCCCACATGCCTCGGGGCCAAAAAACCAAAACATAAAACTGAAGCAAGGGGGCTTCCCTGGTGGCGCAGTGGTTGAGAATCTGCCTGCCAATGCAGGGGACACGGGTTCGAGCCCTGGTCTGGGAAGATCCCACATGCCGCGGAGCGACTATGCCCGTGAGCCACAATTGCTGAGCCTGCGCGTCTGGAGCCTGTGCTCCGCAACAAGAGAGGCCGCGATAGTGAGAGGCCCGCGCACCGTGATGAAGAGTGGCCCCTGCTCGCCGCAACTAGAGAAAGCCCTCGCACAGAAACGAAGACCCAACACAACAATAAATAAATAAATAATTAAAAAATAAAAAAAAAAAAGACCTGTCAAAAGCTGGAAACTTAAAAAAAAAACAAAAAACTGAAGCAATACTGTAACAAATTCAATAAAGACTTTAAAATGGTCCACATCAAAAAAATCTTTAAAAAAAAAGAATTTTCTTGAAGACAGCACACATAAATGTGAATGTGTGAATGGCTTTCATACATTAAATGTTCATCGTGGTGTGCTGGAAAGACCAGGGACGTACTAGTCACACAGATCTGAGCTGGGTTAAAAATTTAGCTGGCCACTTACAAGTTGTGTGACATTGAACAGCTCACTTGACTTCTCTGAGGCTCATTTTGTCTCACCTCTATTACTGGTAGTTAGATGTTCTTTTTTTCAAAGATTTAAATAGGAAAAGATTCACCAAGGCATTTAGCATGGTGCTGGTCAGTGTAGGTGTCCAAAATGCATAAGGTATTTTTTTCAAAAATAACAACTCTTCATTCAAATCCACAGATCACCAAAAGTCAGATTTGGGGAAGAGTCTTTGTTAAGTATGTAAGAGTTGATATGATTAGAAAACAAAACAAAACTTAAGGTCACCTCACTAGGTCATCCAGATTTCACCTCATAAATAGAGATGATACTTTGCTCCCGTCCCACTGTAGTTTCAATGATTGGGTACTTGACATCAGTAGCAAGCAGAATATTAAGTTATTGTCCTTCTATCGTGCATTTGCTGCATTTTGGGACCAGTAAAATTGTGTGGTTACACTTTTTTTTTTTTTTTTTTGCCTCCTGACTTCTATTCTTTATCTAATCAGAGACAGAAAATCCCAGAAAGTCAGCTGGACAATAGAGGTTTAGTAATAAAGCATTATTACCTAAGAGATAGTTTCCACAAATAAAACGCTGTAGCAAGAACTGGAGACTATCAGAAATTCCTAGAAAGAGTATGTCCTAGGAATTGCAGTAATTTATTTAGCTTGTCATTCAGAATAGGAGAGAACAGGAAATTTTCTGTAGGATAAATAGCCACCACAGTGGTACATAGCTGAACTAGACATATTCTTGCAAGAAACTGAGAATTGACCCAGGAGATGTTTATACCAGCCTTCTCTTCCAGTTGTAGATTTGAAAGAGAGATTTAACCATTATCCAAGAATGTATGAATTGAACCAAGGGTAATCCACACAACTTGTTGGTTGACAAGTATAAAATCTGAAAACATTTGGCTTCATTCAGGGAATTTCTGGCAGTCCAGTGGTTAGGACTCAGCGCTTTCACCACCGAGGCCCAAGTTCAATCCCTGGTCGGGGAATTAAGATCCTGCAAGCCGGGCGGTGCAGTCAAAAAAAAAAAAAAAAAAAAAAGATTTGGCTTCATTCAATGGTGGCTAAAGAAAAAGAAGCAAGAGAGAGCAATGTAAAACTACTGCAGAGCAAGGGAAAGGAAACTAAAACCTCATAGGAAGAGAATATTTCTGAAAATAAACTAAGATATAATCCATTCTAAGGTTTAGAAAAATGAGTAGACATTCTCAATAAAATGCAAAAAGTCTTGCTTTTTCATAAGGGGAAAATCTGATCAGTTAAAAGGGTAACACAAACAGGTAAAAAGGGAGATGACTAAATAAGGATTTCAAGGAAATAAGAAAAATTAGCATGATTAAAACTTATTGCAGAAGCAAAGAAGCAGAAATGATATTGCATAAAATTAAATCAGTGATTTAAAGAAACTTCCAAAGCTTTTCCAAAACACAGTAGGAAAGGGCAAAGGTAAGAAAATTATGATACAGAAGATGAAACATGGAGTAAAAAGAATAGAGAATATATAGGTAATAGATTTAGCAGAAAAAACCTCATCAAAATTAGAATAAGTAATAAAGAAAAATGTAAATAAAAAAGTTTTCTGATATATATAGATATATATATCCTGGAGTAATTTTTGATTTATAACCATAAATTAGAAGTCCTCTTTTTGTCCAAAATATAGAAAATGAATAAACAAAGAAGCAACAGCATCTTGACCCCAGCATAGGAATTAAAATTAAGATACACTCAGACTGCTTATACAACCCTCCGTACCAGTATAATAAGCAACATCTAATAATAATCATAGTTACCATTTAACTGAATGCCTTCTACATGCAACATGATTATACATTTTATCTTCTTAATTAAAACAACAGCCCTGTGAGATAGGTAATCTCATTTGGAGAAATGAGATTCAGACAATTAACATAACCAAGATCCTACAGCCAGAAAGTTGTCATAGAATTAAAATCTAACCTATGTTTATTTGATTCCAAAATGTGCTCTTTTTATTGTAGTGTGTGGCCTCTATAATACTTAGGTGGAAATGCCTTTGATCTAAAATTTAGTACTTAGCTAAGTTATTTTTAGCAATGCAGGCAAAAAAAAAAAAAGGCATCATTAGACAAGCAAAGATTCAGAAAATATGCCACTTATACTCTCAGGAAAAAATATATTAGTACAGGATTGACTCCAGCTATACTAGAGAATAATAAAAATTAAAACAGAAAAATCAGGTTTAATAGAAGGACATTGGGACTGAGCTTTGGAACCATTTATGAAGTTGCTGGAAATAATTATGATGAATCAGGGCTATGGTATCAGAGACGAAAAGGAGAAAATGGATTTGCAAGAATTAATGAGATATTGACTAACCCTGTATGGGGAGTAGTGAATTAGGGACAGTCTAGGACAACTCCCAGATTTATGACTTTAGTGTCTGGATTGATGTTGGTAATGACTGGGATACAGGAGGAAGAACAGAATTTCATAAGAAGATTATTAATTTTTAGACACAGAGTTCAAGATTCCTCTGTAATATACTGGTAGGCAGGGAGTTAAACAGGACTAGTATTCATGAGAAAGGTTTTGGGTAGAGATGTAGACATGGGAGGTGGTCTTAAATTTGGGGGAGTGAGTGAACTCACTTAAATCACTTAAGAATAGCATAGAGTGTGAAGAGAACAAAGGACAGAGTGTGGGGAATGTTAGCATGGAGGAACTGAGGAATTGTTATGGGATAACAAAGATTCAGTGAAAGAAAATTTTAGATAGAAAACAATAACAATGCCGGAGACTCTGCTGAGAGGACAGTAAGATGAAGCATGAAGTATGTCCACTGAAACCAGCACTTGAGAACCTTGAAGAGGCACTTTCAGTGGAGCTGTGTTACTGGGAGTCTGACTCCAGTGAGTTGAGGTAGTGTGGGAAAGTGGAGTTGAAGGAACACACTTGATTTTAAAAGACTGAAGACATACGAGCACATTTATAGACTGGACAGAAGGATCTCATAGAAAGAGACCGTATTATTGGTGAAACATGAAGCAAAGTCCTGAATGAGATACAAAAGATTGAATTAAGACCAGTGTTGAAGAATTACCTTAGAAAAGAAGAATGAACACCCTGAACATGAATAGCTGCAGATCTGAATGATTTTGTGAAGGGGAGTTGAGACATTTTCCTTCTGACACTATTCTCTGAGATATTGGATCTAAGGTCATGTGTTGAAATTGCATGAAGTAGAGACCATGAAGAGAATATGGAGAGACTTTCTTTTCTAATCACTACTATTTTATACACTTAAAGTCATATATGTAATATATATGTAATGCAAAACAAGAAAGTAAACATCAGGAATTCACTATCCATCTTATGTGCTAGAAAACTCTTTACATGTTCGTTACCAATCCCATCAGTCAGCCTCTGCTACAGCTTCAATAAAGGTTTGTGATAGCAGTGCAGAGGAATAGAAGGGAAAAAAAAGATAATCCAGAAAAATGGAACAATTGTCAAGTGGCACCATGGATCTAGATGTAAATTGCTACTATAAATCTGTAGAAGCACAGATCTTCATGGTTGTCAGATTTTGTTAAGCTGCATTAGTAGCTCAAGTGTATTTAAAAAGAAGCCAGCTCATAGAACTGCTACAGAAGAACAAAGAAGCAATAAGTTTACAAAACATTAAGAGAGTACTTCAAATGATCTTCAATGAATCTGCATTCAATAAAAAAGGAAGTTTGGTGAAGAACTGGTTGAGAGCTCAAGGACAGTGAAGTTCAACAGACTAAAGCAAGGTTCCACAATACAATGAAACAGTAGGTTTCATGGAAGGAAGAAAGTAAGGCAGGAGAATCATAAGAATTTTTGGTTGAAAATGGAATAGTGAAGACTAAAAGTTTATAGGTGGAGTAGTTCCAGATGATGACTGAAATCCCAGGTCATCTAGTTGCGCTCCTGATGTGGAATGCAGACACAAGTCAGTAGTCTTGAAAGCAAAGAATTATGAAATTACTATACTGGATGTATTTTCCCTATGAATGCTGAAATTAGGATAACTGCAAAGTTGGATTTGAGAGAAAGACACTGAACCATGTGCCTTAAAATCTCAGAGATGAGGAGAATCTAAGGAGATCCAAATTACCATCACTTCTAGAAGCAGACCATGCCCTTGCTGGATGTCAAGAACCTCAGATAAGAGTCTAACATGAGTGTGACTAGTTAGGAAGTTTCCATAGACGTTAGGAAGATTTTATTCCATTGTGTAGGTGAGGGATGATGGAGAGATAAAGAACAGTTTTTGTTTTTGTTTTTCTAGAGAAGTGCAGAGCAGTATAAAGATGAGAATCCTGGAGAGAATAGGTGATCAAAAGAAACTACACTTTGAATACTGTCCTGATATTTCTTCAGTCTTGATGTTAAAGAAACAAGCATCATGGATGTAGTTCACATGACAATATTGTTGCAAATTTGCCTTGGTGCCAGAATTGGATGTGCATCTGCAGTGATGCTGCTGTGAACTTCCTGCAGAATTTGCCTCTTTTGTACCAGTTCAGAATGGTGATCGTCCAGATGGAAACGTTGAAGCATGGGGAATTCTCAGTTGTAGAGATAAAGTAGTTTGGGTTTAGAGTTTTTCTGTTTATTCATTTTTAGTAAGCAATATTTTCACAGACTTAAATAAAGTCCGTTGCTACAATCTTCACAATTTCCTCCTCTGAGATAATTTAATTGGTAAATTATTTCCTTATTATTAATATATCTTTGAATCGGACAAGGAATAGAAAAGAAATACATGTTAATGTTACACCAAATGAGACTACAGTTAAGCAGAGCCTCATCCCTTGGCTCTCAAGGTGGAAGAGTTACGGTAGGGGGTTGCAGTTGAAACCAACAAATGAGATAAACATGTTGCTTGGTTTTTTTTTTTTTTAAAGGTAAAGAAAAGCATAGCTGAGAAAGAACTACAGCTGAGAGAGTGGGAGAGAGCTCTGGTTGTTACAAGAAAAATGAAAACTATGTTAACATTGGGTAAGAACAAGGATTGCAGAAAAGTGATGTTAAAGCATGAAGATAATTCAAAGAATATTGAGAAGACTATACTGAATGTAAATATTTGAAAGCATAACCACTTCAACTGAGATCAAATCTGTTTTTCAGCTCATTTCTAAAATGTAGTTTAGAACATCTTAGGATAGAAGAGATAGATGGAAACACACATGCAAATACTAACACTGCACAGAGGAATGAGTTCTCAGCATCTGGACATTTAAAAATATAATTGATTGGAGGGGAGTGATTTGAGGGGACTTGGAGTTTCCAGAACATTTCTAATTTTACAATACATATTTTGTTTCATCAATAAATTATTTAACCAATTTGATCAATGTATTACAAGGTTTTGTCAGAAAAAATAAGATCATCATAGCTATAAATTACTGTAACAGTTGAAAGAGAAAATGTAAAAGAGGACAATTGAGGAAATAGAAATGAAGATTGCTGAGGACTCATATATGTATATACATATAGCATGAGTATATTTGCCTTTTACCATCACCATTTAAAAATGCTTTGAAAAGTTGATGTTGAAAAGTTGTAAGGACTTAAGAAAGCATATACTCGTGGTTCAGTTGGATAAATTGTTTGATTACCTTTAATACGGCTGGCTTCCATTAATATACTGAACGTTGTCCTAGCAGGATGTTTGCAATAAAAATATTGACATAGTAATTTAAACTGTTGATTGTATCCAGTAAATTTGATAATGCTATATATGTGACGAGAGGAGAACTGGTTGGAAAGATCTGATTGGTTCAGTTTTCTTTGCTCAGCAAGAGTAGCATTTAATGGGGAAAAGCTTGAATAACACATTTGCTGAGGGCCTATTTTCCATACCAAAAGAACCTCACAGTCACAATATGTGGTTACAATATGTGTTACAAAGCTCATAAAAATCAGCCAGCTGATCATAAAATCATCTTAATAAAGAATAGAAGATCAAACAGATTAGACTGTTTCCATCAGATTTTGCCATAAATATTTTCTTGATATAGGTCCTTGAGTAGTCATTAATATTTTAGATTATGAAGCCTCCTAATACTTTGATCATATCTATGGGCCCTCATCTCAGGAAAAATACATGTGTCCATGAAACACTCACACATGTTTTTGAGCCTATTCCTGGACCTCAGGGGTTCTTGGATAACAGGTTAAGAATATTTATTGTTGATTAATATCTGAAATATTACCTTTTTGTGCTCATAAAATAACTAAACTTCACCATTAATTCTCCCTTCCTATAATCACTAACTCCTCTTCCCAGCAACACATCTATTCTTTTTTGTTTATTGAATTTTAGAGCACTAAATAAATGTGTTCAGACATCTGAGAGATGTTAATGTCTAAGAATCCTTAAATAATCACATAGATCTTAGCTCTTCCTTAAGTATCATTAAGTTTGTTTCTGATTCGTTTCAGATTCATTCTTCAGAAGTTCCACAAGTGTTTAAATTCTGTGGAGTCTGATCCATGGTTAACCTTTGGTAGCATGATTCTTGAGGTCAAACGCCTTGGATATGTATCCAAATTCTCAGATAACAAGATAAGCTAGCACACTTACTGTTTATTGTAATATTAATTTTATATTTTGGAACATGAAAGGCCAACAACTGTTAAAGGATTTAGTTAATCTGGTTTAAAAGTTTTATTGAGGTATAATCGACACAATAACTGCACCTATTTAAGTGTACAATTTGAGGTTTTCTCATGTATATACACCCGTTAAACCATAACTGAAGTCAAGATAATAAACATATTCATTCCTCCCCTAAGTGTTCTCATGCCCTTTTGTAATATCTCCCTGTAGACACTTTCCACTCCTTCCATCCCCCCATCATCCTCAGGCAATCACTAATTTGGTTTCCATCATTACAGATTAGTTGGTAATTTCTAGAATTTTAGTAAATGAAATCATAGTGCGTGTATTCTTTTCTTGTTTGGTTTTTGTCACTCAGCAAAGTTATTTTAGGATTCATCCATGTTTTTATGTGTATCAGTAGTTCATTTCTCTTTTACTGTTGTATAGTATTATACTGCATGGATGTACCACAATGTATTTATCTGTTCACCACAAGCCAACGAATGTAGGGGAGCCTCTAGAATCTGAAAAAGAAGGGACAATGGATTATTCCCTGGAACCACCAGAAGAAAGGGCCCTGCCAACTATTTTAAACTTCTGACCTCCAGAACTATCAGATAACATATTGTGTTGTTTTAAGCCACTAAGTTTGTGGCATTTGTTATTGTAGCAATAAAAAAATTAGTACAATGCCTTTATCAAGTTGAAGAAGTTCCTTTATATTCTAGTTTGCTGACAGCTTTTATAAGAATTGGTGTGAGATTTTGTCAAATGCTTTATCTGAATCTATTGTGATGGTGATATGGTTTTCATTTTTTATTTTCTGTTGATATGGTGAAGTATTTTAATTAATTTCTAATGTTAAACTAACTATGCATTAGAGTATTAATCCTATTTGGTCATAGTATATTATCCTTTTTATTTATTTTATGGTTTGATTTGATTTGATAAAACTTTTTTTAAGAACATGAGGATAGTGGTTTGTTGTTTTCTTTTCAAAAATTTTTAAAAATTGAACTATAGTTGATTTACAATGTTTCAGGTGTACAGAAAAGTGATTCAGTTTTATATATATATATTTTTTTTCTTTTTCACATTCTTTTCCATTATAGTTTATTACAAGATATTGAATATAGTTCCCTATGCTATACAGTTGGTCCTCGTTGGTTGTCTATCTTATATATAGTAGTGTGTATCTGTTAATCTCAAATTCCTAATTTATCCCTCCCTCCACCTTTCCCCTTTTGTAACCATAAGTTTGTTTTCTATGTCTGTGAGTCTATTTCTGTTTTGTAAATAAGTTCCTTTGTATTATTTTTTTAGATTCCACATGTCAGTGAGTGATCTCATATGATATCTGTCTTTCTCTGTCTGACTTACTTCACTTAGTATGATAATCTCTAGGTCCATCCATGTTGCTGCAAGTGGCATTATTTCATTCTTCTTTATGGCTGAGTAGTATTCCATTGTGTGTATATATATATATATATATATATATATATATATATATATATATATATATATATATATATAAATACACATCTTTATCCATTCATCTATTGGTGGACAATTAAGTTGCTTCCATGTCTTGGCTATTGTAAATAGTGCTGCTATGTCCTACTGGGGTGTGTGTATCTTTTCAAATTAGCGTTTTTGTCTTTTCCAGATATGTGCCCAGGAGTGGGATTGCAGGATCATATGGTAACTCTACTTTTAGTGTTTTAAGGAACCTCCATAGTGACTGCACCAATTTACATTCCAACAGTGTAGGAGGGTTCCCTTTTCTCCACACTCTTTCTCGGATTTATTATTTGTACATTTTTTGATGATGGTCATTCTAACTGGTATGTGTTGTTTTCTTTTCTACTAATGTTTTTGGTTGTAGTATTGGATTTCCTTAACTTCAGTTTTCTGCATGAATTTGTGTAGAATCAGAATTACTTCTTCCTAAATAATTGGTAGAATTCATGAGTCAAACTATCTGGACCTAGAATTTTCTATGTGGGAAGTTTGTAAACTACAAGTTCAGTTCCTTTAGTAGATATATTGTTATTCACATTAAATATTACTTTTTGAGTGAGCTTTGATAGTTTCTTTCAAGGAATTTGTCCATTTTATCTAACTTAAATTTCTTCATATTCTTTACTTATTATTCTTTTTACATCATGGAATTTCTAGTGATGTCATTTCCCTCATTTTTGGTATTGGTAATCTGTTTTTTTTTTTTTTTCCGTAGTAAGTCTGGTTATAGGTTGATCTTCTCGAGGAAGCATTTTTTGGTTTCATTGATTTTCTATACTGTTTTTCTGTTTCTAATTCATTGAGTCATTGATCTACACACTGATCTTTATTATTTCCTTTTTTCTCACATAGGGTTTTATTTGCTCTTTTTTTTCCTGTATCTATTGAGATGACCCTATAGTTTTAATTAATTAAATTTTTTAATTTTTCATAGGTGTCTCATAAGGTGGAAGCTGAAGCCTTCATTTAAGATCTATTTTCATTTCTAATACAGGCATTTACTACTATAAATTTCCCTCTAAGTACTGATTTAGCTGTATGCTACAAATTTTAGCATATTGCGTTTTTATTTTCATTCAGTTCAAAATACTTTCTTGTTTCTCATTTGTTTTTTTTCAACTCATAAGTTATTTAGAATTATGTTGTTTAGTTTCCAAATATTTAGAGATTTTTGAGATGTCTTTCTGTAGTTGATTTCAAGTTTAATTTCGTTATGATGAGAGAACATACTTTGTATGATATGAGTCATTTTAAATTATTGAGACTTCTTTTATGGTTCAGCATAGACTTCATCTTCCATTTACACTTAAAAAGAATACATATTATAATGTTGGCTGTAGTCAACAAAAACATACATTCTATACATGTCAATTAGGTCAAGTTGCTTGGTTTAATCCATCCACTCAATCCATTATGGAGAAGGAAGCATCAAAATTAACAAATTTATTGTCTCACGGGTCTGGAGGCCAGAAGTTTTAAACCAAGGTGTAAGTAGGGCCATGTTCCCTTCTGTAGTGCTAGAGGAAGAACTAAATATTCCACGCTTCTGTCCTAGCTCTGGATAGCCTCAGGCATTCTTTGGCTTGCAGATACATCACTCTAATCTTCCATCTTCACATGGTGCTTTCCCTGTATTCTCATATTTTCTTCTCTCTGTGGGTGTTTTCTCTTGTCTTTCTTTCCACTTTCCCTTATAAGAGACACCAATCATTTTGTATTAGAACCCACCCTAATGACCTTGTTTTAATTTAATTGCCTCTGTAAAGATCCTTTCTCCAAATAAGATCACATTCTGAGGTACTGGAGGTTAGGACTTCAATGTATCTTTTTTGAGGTAACATAATTCAACTCATAACACGGGTCTTGCTTTTTTTGAAATTCAGTCTGACAATCAGTGCCTTTTAGTTGAGATAGGTTGACCATTTACAATGTGATTATTGATATGGTTAAGTTTAAATAAATAATCTTGCTATTCGCTATTTGCTTTCTATTTGTTCTATATGTTATTTTCCCCCCTTTCTCCACTTTTCTGCCTTTTTTGGGGATTAATTTAGTATCAATTGATTCTATTTTATCTTCTTTGTTGCCTTTTAATCTATACTTTTTGTTGTGTCATTTAATGATTGCTCTATGACTTATGGCATACAACTTTAACTTAGTATAGTCTACTTTCAAGTAGTATGAGAATCTTACATTTGCATTTCTTTCTTCTGGGCCTTTGTGTTGCTGTTGTCATATGTTTTAATTTATGCTTGTTAGAAACCCCACACTAGATTGTTATTATTTTTGCTTTAAACAATTGGTTATTTTTTAAAGAAATCTACATAAGAGAAAAATATTTTATATTTGCCTGTGTATTTACTTATTCTAGTACTCTTAATTCCTTTTTGTGACTCCAGATTTTATTTATAATATAAGAAATTAATTAGATAAATAAGATATCCCTAATCATCTAACAGTAAGTAAGAATGATGATATATAATCTCATTCTCTTGAGCTTATGTGAAGGATTTTTATATTTTTATAGGAATATTTATTGTTATAAAATATTTTTGGAATTTATATATACAGGCTATTCACTTACTTCAAAAAATGATAATTATAATATTTAATTTATACCAGTGGGAGTATATGAAAAATTGAAAATGTAATCATTGAGAAAGAATTTCTTTGATTAATTTTTTAATACATTAGGTCAGTTCTTTACAATCATTTTTATATTATGGCACACAGAGAATATGATCATATCAGAGTGATATACTGAAGTAGACTGATGAGGCTGCTTGATGGGCCCAGGAGCTCTGACTGTCCTTGGCTCTCCAAAGTCATCCAAGGGGTATGAGTATCAATATAAGTATAATGTTTACCTATTGAGAAATTCCACGTTAAGCCACAATACTTCACTGTGGTTATTATTGATACAATGACCATCAGCCTTATTCTAGCTTCATTTAACAAATCCTTATCATTTCATGTTGGGCGGTAGGAAACAGCAACAAAGCCTAACCTGTGACACAATTTTTTATCAAAATTTGGCAGACTTGATGCTCCAACCATAAGTACCATGAAAAATGGTAGCCACATGGGAATAATAACCAAAAGCAGAAAATATATAATTTGTCATAGGGTCAATACCTGATAATTTCTGAGACTCATGCATATCTTTATTCCATGATTGTGTCTGACAAAAAAACAGATTTATAACTGAATGAAAAACATAAAAATTCTTAGTGACATTGTCTTTTTTCCCCCTCAGTTCACTGAAAGTAGAAAGTTTCTCTTTCTAAAAGAAGCAAAGGAGAACCAAACTGTATGGCATCACTGAATGACAATGAATTTCTTTCCACTGAATATTTGGAAAGAAGACTGGAAATATTTAACAGGTAAATTTGCCTATCTTTATATTCAGGTTGATCAAGTTTTACTGAGACTTTAAAGTTCTTAATAATACTGGCCAATGATTCCAGTTGCTGGGTTAAAATTGTAGCTCATCATTTCCCTTCTGAACTTTTTCTAAAACTTTATCTAAAGAATCAGTAGTCATTGTTGGCAAAGCACATGCTCCTCGCAAAGAAGTGCTTTGATCAACAATAATGTCAATGAAGATATTAGTCTTCCCTTTCTAAATTCAATACTATCACAGTCTCCTAAAAGTAATAAAAATAAAGTATAATGCTTGGGTTTGTACAATGAAGCTGTTATGTTAGAATACTGAGAGTGATCAGAGGGCTGCTGAGAGCAAACTTAACCTAATAAATCACTGGCCTCTATTCCAAGTGTAAAATCCTTCCTGAGTGAAAAAGAGAAATGTTTGAGCTTGAGTCACATTCTTTTTTAAAAAAGAATCAGCATCAGCTTTGACTTTAAGGCATCAATCAATTTTAGTGCCAGCCATCTGTCAGCTTTCAATTAACTAAATAGTTATGATTAGTCATTTGTTGGACTGATACTTGGTTTCTTTGATTTTTTTTTTGCATTAATACCAAAATCAGCATTTAACTTTTAAATAACTGAATCCTAAAATTGAGAAGATTATGCATTGAGCAAATATGTATTTTAAGGCTATATGTTATAACTTAGAAATGGGGGGCCTCAAGTCCAAGGATTGAAGGACCTCTGCTCAATATCATCTAATACAAGAGTCTGTAACCTCTGACTTTTTGCAGCGATTTTAATAAATTACCTTAAAAATTTTAGAAATAATATCTTTTTTACAAGGAACTATTTCCACTTTTTGTTGTTGTTGTTGAATAACATTTTTTAGCTGTTTTATTCACACAAACACTTATTTGTTCATTAATACTTATTCATTAAATGTGCATTTATTAAATACCTACTATGTAGCCAGCCTGTCTTTTGTAGTTGAGAAAACTAATGAAAAGTCGTGGTGTCTGTTCTCTAAAACTTTTTGGTTTTCTTGGGGGCTGGATATTTAAGTTACTAATTATGGCTATGTAGTAAGTGTTCTCAGAGAGGTAGATTTTATGAACTAAGTGAAATGAACTATGTGAATGAAGTTTAGAATTACAACGTTGGGTGAAAAGCAAATCCCAGATGATTACTTAAACTCTGACAATATTTCTGAAAAGCTAAAAAACAAGCACAACCAAATATTTAGGGATACCTCTGAAACACACTGAAATAATAACGTTGATGATGATAATGATGATGAAAGCTTTAGGGAATAATAAGTCAGGATAATGGCTAAAAGGGAAGAGATCACTGAGAAACACCAGCTAGATGTAACAGTATTGGTATTGTAACCTAAACTGGGTGGTAAAATGTGTTAATTTTATTATTATAATTCATAGAATGAGTATGTGTTTTTTGGGTATGTATGCTTTTGTTGAATTGTTTTACTTTTTATTGAGGAAAATTTCAATCTTATACAAATGTAGAGAGACTAGTATAATATACCTCATGTTCATGTCACCAGCATCAGTGTGGATTAATTTATGGAAAATTTCATTTAATCCAATGCCCCACCCACATTATTCCCTTGATAATTTTTTTTTAACATATACATATATCCACCCTTTTTCTGATCCCTTTCCCATATAGGCCATTACAGAGTATTGAATAGAGTTCCCTATGCTATACAGTATGTTCTTATTAGTTATCTATTTTATATATGGTAGTGTGTATATGTCAGTCCCAATCTCCCAATTTATCCCTCCCCCTCCCTTACCCCTTGGTAACTGTAAGTTTGTTTTCTACATCTGTGACTCTATTTCTGTTTTGTAAATAAGTTCATTTGTACTGTTTTTTTAGATTCCACATATAAGCAATATCATATATTTGTCTTTCTGTCTGGCTTACTTCACTCAGTATGACAATCTCTAGGTCCATCCATGTTGCTGCAAATGGCATTATTTTTGTTCTTTCTTATGGCTGAGTAATATTCCATTGTATATATGTACCACATCTTCTTTATCCATTCCTCTGTCAATGGATATTTAGGTTGCTTTCATGTCCTGGCTATTGTAAATAGTGTTGCAATGAACATTGGGGTGCACGTATCTTTTCGAATTATGGTTTTCTCTGAGTGTATGTCCAGGAGTGGAATTGCTGGGTCATATGGTAGTTCTATTTTTAGTTTTTTAAGGAACATGCATGCTGTTCTCCATAGTGGCTGTACCAATTTACATACCCACCAACAGTGTAGGAGTGTTCCCTTTTCTCCACACCCTTTCCAGCATTTATTGTTTTTAGATTTTTTGATGATGGCCATTCTGACCGGTATGAGGTGATACCTTATTGCAGTTTTGATTTGCATTTCCCTAAAAATTAGTGATGTTGAGCATTTTCTCATGTGCTTTTTGGCCATCTGTATGTCTTCTTTGGAGAAATGTCTATTTAGCTGTTCCATCCATTTTTTGATTGGGTTGTTTTTTTTAATATTGAGCTGCATGAGCTGTTTGTATATTCTGGAGATTAATCCCTTGTTGGTTGCTTTGTTTGCAAATATTTTCCACAATTCCATTATCATTCTTTAAAAAATTAAACCTAATTCCTCAGAATTATCAAATATCCAGTGTTTAAATTCAAATTTCCCATTATCTCATTATTTTTAAAAGTATATATATATAGTTAAAATTAGGATCCATACAAGGAACAACCATATAGTAAATCTATAGGTTCCCTTTCAAATGTTTTTTCTTCATTTTAAAAATGGACTTTTTTTAAACAGAAGTTTTAGGCTCATAGCCATATTAAACAGAAGGTACAGAGATTTCCCACATACTCCCTGCCCCCACTTATGCATTATCCCCCATTATCAACATCCTCCACCAGAATAGTACATTTGTTATAACTGATGAACATACACTGACCCATCATAATCACCCAATTCATAAATGATACTATGGTTTACACAGTCTGTGGTTTATACAAATGTATCCACCATTATGGTATCATACAGTGTATTTTCACTGCTCTAAAAATCTTTGTTCTACCTCTTCATGCCTCCCTCCCCCATAACTCCTGACAATCACTGATCTTTTTTACTTTCCCCATAGTTTTGCTTTTTCCAGAATGTCACATAGTTGGAATCATACAGCATGTGGCCTTTTCAGATTGGCTTCTTTCACTTAGTAATATGTATTTAAGGTTCTTCTATGTCTTTTCCTGGCTTTATAAATCTTTTCTCTTTAGTGATGAATAATATTCCATTGTCTGAATGTACCATAGTTTATTTATTTATTCACCTATTGAAGGACATCTGAGTTTCTCCCAAGTTTTGGCAATTATGAACAAAGTTGCTATAGATATCTGTGCACAGGTTTTTGTGTGGACATAATTTTCAATCCTTTGGGTAAATACCAAGGAGCATGATTGCTGGATCATCTGTGAGCTTGTATAGTGTTATTTGAAAATGTATTTGGATTAGTTATAATGTATATTGCAAACTCTAGGGCAACCACTGAAAAAAAGTTAAAAAAAAAAAAAGTATAACTGATATGCTCACAGTGTGAGTACACCAGATCATCCTAATTCCTCCTTCCATCCCTTGTATAACTGCTGTCATTCATTTCACTTATACATAGGCATATATATATATTAATATATGTCTATATATACATACATAGTTGAATACATTGTTGCTATTATTGTTTTGAACAATTAGGTCAACTGAAAATAAGAAAAATAAAAGTTTTTATTTTACCTTCACTTGTTTCTTCTCTGATGCTCTTCCTTTCTTCATGGATACAAGTTTCTGTCCTATAGCATTTCTCATCTGTCTAAAGAATTTATTTTAACATTTCTTGCAGTGTAGATATCATAACAAATTCCCTCAATTTTTGTTTCTCTCAGGAAGTCTTTATTTCTCATTCACTTTTGAAGAATAATTTCACATAGTATAGAATTCTAGGCTGATGTTTTTTTGTTTTCTCAATACTTTAAATATTTCACTCCACTCTTGCGCTGCTTGCATGGTCTCTGAGAAGTTAGAAGTAATTCTTATCTTTGTTCCTCTGTAGTAAAATGTTTTTCCTCTGGCTTCTTTCAGGATTTTTCTTTATCTTTGATTTTCTGTAGTTTGAAAATGATACGCCTAGGTTAGGTTGTTTGTTTGGGGGTTTTTTTGGCGGTTTTTTTTTTTTTGTTTGGTGGGGACAGTTGGTCATTTATATGGTTTTGTGTTCTCTGAGCTTATCAGATCTGTGGTTTGGTATCTGACAATTTGCGGAAATCCTTAGGGGGAGAGGAAAAATGTAGAGAGTAGTACATTATTTTTCCAGATATTTCTTTTGTTCAGTTCTCTCTTTTCCTTTTGGAATTCCCATTACATGTATGTTACACCATTTGTAATTGTTCCATAGTTTGGGGATATCCTGTTCTTTTTTTAAATCTTTTTGCTCTTTGCTTTTCAGTTTTGGACGTTTTTAGTGAGATATCCTCAAGCACAGAGGTTCTTTCCTCAGCTGTGTCCAGTCTACTAATGAGCCCATCAAAGGCATTCTTTATTTCTGTTACAGTGTTTTTTATCTGTGGCATTTCTTTTTGTTCTGTCTTAGAATTTCCATCTCTCTGCTTACATATTCGATCTATTATTGCTGTCTACATTATCCTTAGAGCCTTAGCAGCTTTATTGAGATATAGTTGACATAAAACATTGTATAAGTTTAATGTGTATAATGTGATTATTTGATACACATATACATTGTGAAATGATTACCATAATAAATTAATGCATACATCATCTCAAATAATTACCATTTTTTAAGCAGCTGCATAGCACAGGGAGATCAGCTCCGTGCTTTGGGACCACCTAGAGGGGTGGGATAGGGAGGATGGGAGGGATACGCAAGAGGGAGGAGATATGGGGATATATGTATATGTATAGTTGATTCACTTTGTTATACAGCAGCAACTAACACAACATTGTAATTAATTATACTCCAATAAAGATGTTAAAAACAACAACAACAGTGAGATACCATTATGTACCTATTAAAAGGGCTAAACTGGGAAAAAAAAATTACCATTTTTTGTTGTTAGTGGTGAGAACATTTAAGATGTACTCTTTTAGGAACTTTCAAAAATACTATATCGTATTGTTAATTATAATCACTGTGGTATACATTAGATCTCTAGAAGCTATTCATCTTACTGGAAGTTTATACTCTTTGATCAACATCTTCCCTTTTCTCCCACCCCCCCAGCCCCTGGCATCCACCAATTTACTCTCTGTTTCTATGAGGTTGAGCCTGTGGCATCTTAATCACAGCTGTTTTAAATTCCAAGTCTGTTAATTCCAACATGTCTGCCATATCTGAGTCTGATTCTGATGCTTGCTTTGGCTCTTCAAATGGTGGGGGGTTTTTTTGTTTTGGTTTTGTGGGGTTTTTTTGCCTTTTTGTATGTTTAGTAATTTTTTTCTTGATAGCTACAAATGATCTACTGGGTAAAAGGAACTTCTGTAAATAGACCTTTCCTAATGAGGTGGTGAGATGTGGAAGGAGGGGTAGCATTCTATAGTCCTAGGTCTCAATCTTTAAGTGAGTTTGTATCCCTGGGCTGTGAACCATACACAGCGCATTTTCCTTAAGTGGGATAGGATGACTGCAGGCAGCTGGAGTTGCCAATTTCCTCACCCCAGGTCAATTAGGCTCTGATAAAACCTCAGCAGTTTAGCCTCTAGTTAAATAGTTTCAGCTGTGGGCAGACCTTGTTAAGAGTAGAATGCTGTGGCATATTTCAGAATGGTTCCTTTTCCCTCTCCCCTGCCAGAAGCACAAGGTGATTTTTCTCCTAGATTCACTGTGAGAACCTGGTGGAATTCTTGGAGGTAAAATTCACAAAAGTGCGGCGTCCCCCTAATGACTGGTCCTCCTCTGGTTTTTATCCCTCAGAGGGGTCCATGTTGAGCCTTCACCAGTTCGTCAGTTACAGTTCGGATTTCCCTGCCTGGTTCCTGCAGAGGCTTGTGCTCCTGGTAAGTTGTGATTCTCTATATTCCTCTGTTGATATCTACAGTCTTGGGGACAGCGGTTTGCCCTGTGACCTTACTTCTGTTACAGAGCTAAGAAAAGTTGTTGGTTTTTCAGTTTGTTCTGCTTTTTACTTTTTGTTCGGAAGATGTAGCGACTTCTAAATTCTTACATGTCAGACTGGAAACCAGACTAGAAGTCTCTTTTTTTCTTAACCAGTCTGTTGTCGAGTCTTTAGTTATCTATCTGAATTTTATTGCATTTTGCTGGGTCTGTCCTTATGATAGCATTTAACATCTTTCTCTGTACTCTGCAAATTGGTAATTGGCGGAAGAAGTTTGATCTGATTTCATTTTAAATTTTTGGCAAGATTGCTTACAGATGGTATATATAGTTCTCTAAGGAAGTTTGCGATATCTGGATAGCTCTCTTCTTGTGATGTTAGCAGCCATTGATATTGCACAGATTCATTAATTCACTTGGGGTTGTAAAATGATGATATTCTATTGCCTTTTGCATTTGTTATTTGATTAACTTCTCTAAAAAGAAACCTCCCCTCATCAGCTGTTTGGTTACCAAAAGATGCAGTTGGTATAGGAAAGGCAGAACAAAGGCTTGTTTCGCTTTACCAGTTTTCAGGAAAATGAGCTGATTCTCAAGCATTCTGCATTGATGCACAATAAGTTTTACTTATCACTGTGAACTCCAGGATTAAGTGCATTCAGTATGATTCAATCTACTGCAGTTACTGTCCTCATTGAGGTTCAAGTTTTCCCACCTTTGGCCAGGATGGTTTGGGCTTTTTTTTTTTTTTTTGACATGATTTAATAGTCTGTGTTATCTTTGCTATCTGGTACATCAAGTTATTTCACATGTTCATCTTATACATTTCCTGACACAAACCTGGATTGGGAGTCGTCTGTTTTGTTAAACCTTGTTGATTTTCATAAGAAATGTATTTTAAGATCACAGTCAGGATAGTAGGGATATTCATCACAACTGAGTAGGTTATTTGGTAATTGTTTTGGGGCCTTTTTACTGCAAAAGCCAGACTATCTTTCTATCTATCTAGAGATTGGTAAAGTTACAATTTCCTGCATTTTTGGCTGGTTCTGTTCCGGTTGCTCCCTACCTTAAGGCAACATCTATCTAGAAGTTGATTTATATTCAGTCTATGTTTTAAAATTGGGTTTAAATCTTAACTTTGCCACTTAACTATGTGGCCTAGGGCAAGTTTCTTGGCTTCTCTTTGGGTCAAGTTCATCATTTATATTAAAAAGGACTATTGAACTAGTGTGCCAATCTCAAAATTATCTTGTAATAAGTGTGTAGTTAGTGTATAAAATATACTTAGAAGAGGATTTGGCATATAAAAGCAGTATGTGTTAGTTATTATTACTATTAATCATCCAAAAGCAATATATAGATTTAATGTATTTTTAAATTTATATAAGTGCTTTCATATTTGTGTAAAATTCTGAAACTTTCTTTTTTCACTCAATATTACGTTTTCATATTCTATCCATGTTGATATTTAAAGAGTGGTTCATTCATTTTGAAATATGTGGTAATAAATATATATATGTAATATATTCAAAATATATATGGTAATATATAGTAATAAAGAGATACATGTGTATACGTGTGTTTAGTTCTCCCAAGAAATTTAATTCATTCTTACAATTTCAGTTATAACATATGTACTGATAACTACAAAATATATTTTTACTTTCAACTTTCTCCTAAACTCCAAATCCTTATGCCTCCCTGTGGTAGACTGAAATAATGGCCATAATATTTCCTCTGTTTCCCTATCCCTTGAATATGGGCTGACCTTGAGACTCACGTTGACTGATGAAATGTGGTGGAAATTATGTTGTACAACTGTGACCCTAGGCCTTAAGAGGCCTAACAGTTAACATTTTCACTCTCTTGGAACACTATTTTGTAAAAAACAAAACAAAACAAAAAACCGAAATCAAAAAACCAGTCTAGCGTATTGGTGGATGAGAGGACATGTAGGGGAATACCAAGTGCTGAAAACAAAAGCCAGGACCAATTTCAACCTTATGAATGAGACCATTTTGTACTATCCACCCCAGCTGAGCTGTTAGAATGACTACAGCTACGTGGGATAGTAAAGTACATCTCATGGGCTAAATCCAGTCTACTGCTTGTTTTTTATTTTCCTTGGTTGCTTTTGGGCTACAATAGCAGAGTTGAAGAGATGTGACAGAAACTGTATGACCCAGAGTTAAAATAGCAACTATCTTGTTCTTTGCGAAAAAGTTTGCCACTGTTATTTTAAGCCAATAGTTTGTTTGGCTTTGGGTTTTGGGGTTTGTTTGTTTGCTTGTTTGTTCAACAGAGCAATATGTAGCCAATGTACTCTGCTGTTCTCCAGATCTAAGTTTGCCCTTCCTTCTGCATTTACTAGCTCTAACAATATTATCCCTATCCATTTACCTAAACTAAAACATTAGAAAGCATGTAAGCATTTCTGCATTCCTCCTCTTCCATACCTCCCTATCTAATTTATCACCAAATCTTGTTGAATATGTATTTTATATCTTTTTGGATACACCTCTTTTACAATGCTCTTCTTCAAGATCCTATAAAATCTTTCCAGGATAACTATATTTGTCTCATTTATTCATTTATTTACTTATGAAGCAAACCATTTTTTTTTGTTAGGTACTGGACATAAAGAGATTAATAATCACATTCCATGTCATTAACAATAAAATAGTGTAGTGAAAATGGCAAGTTAATAAGTGCTGATGGAGAAAAACAGATAAAATTATGGAAGCACAGAGGAGGGGCATTTAATTCAGTCCAGTTCATTCAGTCAGGGAAGAGCTTTCTAGTTAAGGTAATGCTTAAAATGATATGGAGTAGAAACGGGATTCTATGCAGAGGAGACACTATAATTAAAGGTACAGTGGTGAGAAACAACAGAATTTGTGGGAAAAAAAAACAGAAAGCAGTTTGGTATTCCTGGATCAGGGAGAAATGAAGGTAGAGAGGTAGGCATGCATGAGCTAAATCACAGAGGGCTTTTATCCTGAAGATGCACGAACACTTTCTATGCAAGTACCCAGACACATTTTGTTTCAAATTAATTTTGATAGCTTCACTTTCCATGCTTACTAAACTTGATCAGTCTGTGAATGGTATGTAGTCCAACTATTCATGTTGGTTCTTACTTCCTATCTCCTTTCATAGTCACACTTATCCCTCTGGGAAGTGAGAAGAAGGAAAGAAAGAATAGCATGGGTCATTTGTCAGATGATTGCTTCTTCATTCCAAGTTCAACCTGCTTGTGATACTGGAGCTCAATCTTGTAAACATTTCTCCTTTGCCAGTAGAGGGCTGTGGAGTAAAATTACAGGAGGGAGGGGCTTCTCCTTCGGATTCAAGTACACCCACTCTCAGCTGGCTACTGCAGTGTGTGGCAAACAGCAGGATGCAGAACCCACAGTGGTTCTCACCTTCAAGTGTGCCAGTCTCAGCCTGTATTTTCCTATCTGGCAGCCTTGGCCTAGTGATCATGGACCAACTCTGACCCATGGTAACCCTGCTAACTTCACCACCATCTAGTAGGCACAACCACACCTTCTCCAAAGAGGTCTGGATTCCAGCTTTGAGAAGGGGGCCCCTTTTCAAGCTTATTCCTTCTTTCAGTACTCTCCCTCAGTCCTACAATACTTTTTAACATTCTTTTTCATTTCATTTTAGTAGCTAATTCTGTGAAAAGTTAATTTTTTTTTTTCTCGTATCATACCTACTCAAATTACTGAGTGCTTTCTCTTGGTTGGACCCTAATGTTACAAAATACTATTTAAACATCCAAAATATTTATATGGTGCATCCTCATTAAGAATAAAATTGTCAGGATGCCAAAAAGGAGAAAATTTGAAGTACTGAGAAGCATAAAGCTTTGTAATGTTAATAATTATAACCCATGGTCATGTCTCATGTCTTTCCTGTCTTATATAAATTTTTGCTAAGAAGGATATGTGAAGTTGGAAGCAGAGTGTTTTGGCCTCTGAGATTTTTTTGAATTAGGATATATTCAAGAGTGGAAAAGTGAAATTTCCATGTTTGGTCATGATAGAGAAACAGGAAGCAGACACCTTCCCTCCTCCACTTAAACAACTGAAAAGGGCAAACATATATGAAACAATGATTTTCATACATTGGACAACAGGCAGTACAGGACAGTGATTCCTTAAGGAGAGGAAACAAATGAGCTGAGCCATAGAATTGTCCTATCTTATTGCCTGCATTGAATTTCCAGGTCATAGGACAAGTAGGGGTATCCACACAGAGCCTCCTAACACACAGAATACTGAATAGTCCTCAGAAGAGTATTGCCTCAGTAGTGAGGCCAAATCAGCCCTAGATTAAAAAACTGTTTAGGAACACCTAACAGAGCTTAAAAGCATGTCCTGAAAGGATCTAATTGTTTCCAAGTAACTTAATTGTCCCAGAAAAAAAAGAAAGAACAAAAACAACAACAAAACTAAACAACTGCTGAAACAACAAAATCTGACACCCAGCAACATAATACTCACCATGTCTAGAATCCAATAAGAAATTAACAGATATTCAAAGAAATGGGAAATTATGGCCCATAATGAGGAGAACAATCAGTCAATAAAGAAGCAAAATTACAGAGATAATATTGATAGAATCAGTAGGCAGGTGTTTGTTGTAAGGAGTCATGTTAAATCATTCAGTGTATTGGAAAATGAAGTGAGATATTTTCTAGAAAAAAGTCCGAATTGATTGATTGCCTTGATCATTAGGATTGACTTTACCAATTTATTTATATGCTGATCATTTTCCAATAATGAGCTAGTTACAATGTTTTGACAAAAATCAAATATAGGGCTTCCCTGGTGGTGCAGTGGTTAAGAATCTGCCTGCCAATGTACAGGACGTGGGTTCGAGCCCTGGTCCGGGAGGATCCCACATGCTGCGGAGCAACTAAGCCCGTGCGCCACAACTACTGAGCCTGTGCTCTAGAGCCCGCGAGCCACAACTACTGAGCTGGCGTGCTACAACTACTGAAGCCTGCGTGCCTAGAGCCCGTGCTCCGCAACAAGAGAAGCCACCGCAATGAGAAGCCTGCGCACCGCAACTTAGAGTAGCCCCCGCTCTCCGCAACTAGAGAAAGCCGGCGCACAGCAACAAAGACCCAATGCAGCCAAAAATAAATAAATAAAATAAATAAATTTTTTTAAAAAAAGAAAAGAAAAGCATTAAAAATATATATCTTAAAAAAAATCAAGTGTAAAAATGTGATGTGATAAAATTGTGTTGGCAAATATATATTTATACTAATAATACTTAGATTTATCCTACTGTTTCTGTGTATATTAAGTTAAGCAAGGTGTCTCTAAGTGAAAGCATGATGGGTATAATTAATAGTTACTTGAAAAGTTTTGGTAAAGTCTTTTTGGTAGACTTTCCTAGAACTAAGAAATTGAGTGATTCAAATAACTGGGTAAAAAATCCTATTGAATGTCAAATGGTTTAAAAATCTTGGCCTTCAATGGAATGAATAAAGAAATAATTGAATTTTTAAATGTTGGTTTTTTATTTTTGATAATATATTGGCATGTGATTTTTTGCATGTTATTCGGAAGTACTTCAAATAATTGAGTGAAATTCTTCAACAAAGTTTCTTCCATTCTAATTTATTTATGTTACCAATGTTTCTCAGGATGTGTATCAATAAAAGTGAAAAATATAAATATAACTGGATATGAATTCTATCTAATACTAACAAATTATTATCATCAAATATATAAACTGATAAAAAGCAGCTTCATCTATATCATAAGTATATTCATTCCATTAACATTTACTTTGTTTTAAAATTACAAAAATTTATCTTTGACCAACTGTTTACTAATAATAATTATAATAATAATGAAATCCCGAAGAAATTTTTAACACATAGGCCTTTTGATCACAGGAATAAAAACATCAATTCATACACAATTTTTTGTTGTTAAGAAGATTATCTTAATATTTTGATTAAGATAATCAAAAATCTCTTGAGACATAAAAATATATTTTATATAAGGCTAAAATCTCGTGCAGAAATGAAAAACTGAGTTTAAGGAGCAAAAAGAGTTATATAAAATTTCTGACTGGTTTGTTTATAAATTTTTCATAGATGAATGTTGGTTTGAAATCACTATGCTGTTTAGATTCTACTGATATTTTTAAATGAGTGATATCAGTTTTAATTAACATCAGTATTTTTAATATCTTGGAAATTTTATCCTTGCAACCATTCAGGTAGGATAAAAAATTTTGGAGGTAAGCTTTAAAATGTGGAAGGGTTACAAAGCTTTTCAAAAATTCTTCAAGGAAGTGAATAAGAAAACAACATTTGAAAAGCACTTCTATAGCTGATAAAACTATTAGAGATTTTAATCAGAAAAAGGGCCTGGTCACATTATATTTTAGATAAAAATCTGCCGCTGTGTTAAAAACAGATTTGAGGGGGAAAAGAATGTAAGGAGAAAAAAATTAGGTAGAAGATGGTTGAGATCTTACAGGTAATTGAGGGTGAGGAAGTTGTACAGAGGAAGTGGCAATAGAATTTACAGGTTCTAAAACACTTAGGAGACATAGTCATCAGGAGTTGACTTCCTATGTGGTTCCCTAGTTTTAGGTTTTCTGCCCTCTAAGCCACCCTCCCTGTGGCTACTCAAATTAATCTTCTAAAACATATGTGATCATGTACTTTACTTTGCTTAAGTTCTTGGTAGATTCCCATTTTTTTTTTAAGTCAGAGTAAAAGCTAAGATACTGTAAAAAGATATCCCAAAGTTCAGTGACTTAATGAAAGAGATTGTTTCTCTCTTGTAACAATCCGACAGGCACAGGCAGGTAGAGCTGCTGCTTTTTTACAAGGTTACCTGGGTTCCAAGGTTTTTTTCATCTTGCTAACTCTCATCCTCTAGGGTGTGTCCTCAACTGCATGGTCAAGGCTGAATTGCCACCATGTTCATGTTTGAGGCCACTAGAAATGTGTGAGGAGAAATTAGTAAATCCAGACTAGCAATTTCCTTTTAATAAAGTGATGCCAATATTGCATGCATTACTTCCACCTACATTCCATTAGTGAGCACTTAGTTAAATGGCTACACCTACGTGCATAGGAAGCTGAGAAATGCAATCTAGCTAGCTGGTCATGTGTCAATGAACGAGGAGAGAATAGATTTGAAAAGAAAACTATCAGTCTGCCAATCATATATGCATAATTGTGTTCAAGGCAAGATATTCACATCACCTTTTCATCCATTCAACAAGTATTTGGTTCTTTGTCTTCACCCTATCAAACTACCTCTGTATTTAATTTCAGTGGACTACATTTTCATGGACTCTTATGGTGTCATGCCTTTGTTCATAGAGCTGCTATTGACTACAATGCTGTCTTCCCAATTTTGTCTCTTTTCAGTAAATTGCTGATATCTTTTTCTTTAATAATGGATGTAGTTGGAACATGAACATTGGTCTTCTTATGCTGAGTCAAGTGAAGCAGGTTACCAGAATGAGGTTTCTGAGGAGTGACTTGGTAGTGAAAGTGTGAATAGATTATCCTCAGTATAGGGTTAGGCTACCCTTTTATAAACTTGGTGCTTAGGTGGGTGACAGTTTTACCCAACCGTATGGAGAGCAGGTGGGAATCAGAGCTCAGATGTGTAGGAATTTGTTGAGTTTTTTTTCCCTGTCTTTTTCTCTCTCTTTGGTCAGCCATGTAGTGAAATTGGTATTTGATTGCTATGTTGGTCCTTGTTCATTATTGCTTTTTATATATTATTTAGTTTCACTATTATTAAGGATTGCTTTAAGAAAAAAAATCCAATGATATAACTATACATTCTTGTATTTTTTCTAAAAGGCATTGAAATTGCTTCCTAAGCAATCTTTTAATTAGTATTTTGTTTTCTCCTATGGAATAGTGCCCTTTGGTAGAAAAGAGGGCTTCCAATTATAGTAAAGGTTTTAGATTTCTACTTAGTTTATATGAACTCTCTATATTAATTGACATCTACTTTTACTACATTTATCTCCTATTTTATTCACTGGCAACAGGGTTTTGAAAAGCATGATTTCGTTAGGAAAATACCTAACAGCCAATTTGGTGTTCCTTAAGTGGATTAAATACTACAGAAAAATTATTAGAGTGCCTGTTTTCAATTTTCCCATAGGTGACACATAGCTAGTACCATTCTAAATGTATAAAAGATGAATTAATTCATTGCATGTGACAGAAATCTTAGGACATTAGGGCTTAATTCTCACAGAAACCCAGTCCTAGACAAAGAATCTGGCCAAGGGATTCCAAAATTATTCTTGAGAAAGACATCTTGCTAAAATAGAATCATGAGATTTTTATCTTGATTTTTGGTGATAAAAGTAGGCAGATGTGAGCTGAAGGGTTTATTTTGTGATTTAAGATGAATGAATTTTCTCTTTTCTACTTAACTACATCATAGGCAATAGTTTTAACATTACTTTAAGAAGTGTTTAATACCAATAAAAAGAAATCTTTTTTTAAAGACTGCTAGTACTGGAAAGTTAAAAATAACAGACCCTTGGGAATAAGGGTAAAAATATTTCTTTAAATATTTAGAACAAGAAGAGTTTGCTTGTTGTAAGAGTTTTAAGCCATTTCTATCTTTTTCTTTTAACTTCTAAGAGCAGATACAAACTAATATCTCTGACTTCATATAAATTTGAATTTTTATATAACCATTGCAGCTCAAATGCTTCATGTCAAGCACAGTGCCTGTTACATAAAAGACGCTCAATAAATATTAGTTTTCTTCTCATCTTCCTCCTCTTTCTCTTCTTTCTTTTGCTTTTCTTCCCTCTATCCTTCTCTTTTCTCAGGAAAAAAAATTATGAGAGTTTGCTCATATGTGTAAAAAGATTTTTAAAAGACATAGATGGCAAAAAAAAAGAGGCTTTTCTAGAGTCATTGAGAAAGCATAGTACAGCACCAAGATATCTAACATATATATATGTTTTTATCCCAGCAACTAGAACATGTTAGTTCTTTTCAAGTTGATACATGTTATAATTGTATTGTGCTTTACATCACATATTTGTGCTGTTTGGTTTAGGTTTGTTCTAGCAGTCTTAGCCGCTATTATACCTCAATTTTTGTTTTAAGATGGTTGGAAGAAGATTAAAATAAGGACTTCCCTGGTGGCGCAGTGGTTAAGAATCCACCTGCCAATGCAGGTGACATGGGTTCGATCTCTGGTCCAGAAAGATCCCACATGCCGCGGAGCAACTAAGCCCGTGCGCCACAACTACTGAGCCTGCACTCTAGAGCCTGCGAGCCACAACTACTGAGACCACACGCCACAACTACTGAAACCCGCGCGCCTAGAGCCCATGCTCCGCAACAAGAGAAGCCACCGCAATGAGAAGCCCGCGCACTGCAACGGAGAGTAGCCCCCACTCACCACAACTAGAGAAAGCCCAGGCGCAGCAACGAAGACCCAACACAGCCAAAAATAAAAAGATAAATTAATTAATTAATTAAAAAAAGAATTAGTATGAAAAAAGTAAAATACCTAAGTAAAATATTTTATACTGATTATGTGATGAAATTGTAATCTTTTGTATACTTTAGCTTAATTAAAATATTAAATTTTCACTTGTTTCTTTTTATTTTTTAAAAACATGGCTACAAGAAAGTTTAAAATCACATGCGTGGCTCACATTTCTGTTGGATGATTAATTCTGCAGAATCATGATACCCTCACGTATATGGGATTACAGAACATATCTACCAAGAGAAAGCCCATTCATCCCTGTTTTATTTATCTATCCATCCATCCCTCCATCCTTCCAACCATCCACCTATTCATTCATTTAACATATACTCCCTAGGTTTTATAGATGTAATCATGGGGAAATAGACATGGTCATTCTCTTCATGAATCATACAGTTTAGTGAAGGAAAAATTCATTAGCTAACTATTCCACCAGTAAATGTATAATTAGAACCTGTGTTAGGTTGGAAAGCTGTGTGGGTCATAAGAGCCATACAGAAGGAAACTAAGCTTAGATTGGGGATAGGGAGTATAAAAAGGTCTGTACCTTTAAGGGATCGGGCATTTGGCCTCATAGCTAAAGGATGAGTGGAAATTAGTTAGGCCAGAGTGTGATGGGAAGAGAAGGAAGACCATCCCAGATGATTCTTTTCAGAGTCTTGGAGCAAGATGACCCATGGCACCAAAGGAGAACAGGAAGCCTTCCCCAGGATGAGACTGGAGAGAGAGGTACAGGCCAAATCAAAAAATCTTGAGGAGACAAGTGGCTGAGAAGAAGAAAACATCAGCAGTGGCTCTTACAAACTTGTATTGGCACATGAGAAGCTAGTGGGCAATTTTTGTTAGGGTCAGGAACTCTGTAAAGGTCATTTTGGGTTGTTATATTGTTTGCTTTTGATATTTTGGTACCACATATAGATTTGGAAATGTGCTGTGGAATGTGGTGGCTTTTATGCCAGATCTGTTTTTTTCTTTAGCGTTTAATTGCAGAGCTGCTTTTAACAAGGTTATTCCGGTTTAGTCATGCCAAAATGAGCAAGGCCATAAGGACACAGAGAGAAGATACTCTCAGGAATTTATATGTAATCGCTCTACCTCCTGCCATAAGAGCCAGATGGGAATCCAACCGAAAAAAATAAACAAAACAAAGAGTTCTTAAGAGGAAAGAAGGGACCATTTTTTGGTTATCCCTTCGATCAGAAGATTTTTCTGAGTTCTTTTCTGCCCAAATCTTGGTGGATTGGGATTTGTTTTAATAAGGCAGGTTCTCTTCTTGATCATCACTAAACACTGGCACTGATTCTGAGCATGATTGTGGTAATATATGCAAAAGCATAATATAGGTTGTAAAGTACCATATAAAAGTTATTTCTATGGTCCTTGATCAGTGAGGATCACAGCTTCCCACTCAAAGGCTATCTGCATTATTTTTTCCATATTCCTTTTTTATTCAAATGAATAAGAAAAGAAAAAAAAAACCTCACAGTGAAGCCACTTCCTGTAGTTTTAAAGTTTATCTACTTAAACTACAAATTTTTCTGGGAAAAGATCTATAAATAACTGTGAAGCTGAGGAATGCATGGGAAATTAAAGTTAATACAGAATGCACTGCTTGTTTTTTGGGTTTTCAAGTAAACTGCTTTCTGGTTTGTTTGTTGGACAATACATGGTTAACTGGTTGGGGATATTATATAACATTGGGGAGACTGACCTATTTTTTTGACACACAATTCAAATCGTGTTTAAAATATGCTTTAGCATGTGTGATCTTGTGATTTATAACAGGAAATGTATATTTGGTCTTCCTCCCATCAGCCCAGAGCTCCTAAAACCCTCGGAATTACCTAAGTGATAAGAGATAAAGGTGTCTTATGTTAATGAATGACTTTCGGACTGCACCTAATGATGTGGGCGGTTGCCAGGAGAACTAACCCTGTGATTAAAGAGTTGGAACTTTTAGTCCCACCCCCAGACCCTGGGGAGAGTGGAGAGACTGCAGGTTGAATCAACTGCCAACAGCCAATGATTTAATCAATTGTGCCTATTTAATGAACCAGTAATCTAGTAAGTAAAATGTGTCTCTGAGTTCTGTGAGCTGTTTTAGCAAATTAATCGAACCTAAGAGGGAGGTCGTGGCAACCCCTTATTTATAGCCAGTTGGTCAGAGGACGGGGTAACAACTTGGAGGGGGTTGTAGAAACCTCTAATCTATAGCTAGTTGGTCAGAGTGGCTGAAGTGGCTGAAGACACAACTGGTGTCTGAAGTGTGTGTGTGTGTTGGGAGTGGAGGTGGGCGCGCGCAGTGTTGCAGGACTGAGCCCTCAACCTGTGGACCATGACGCTATCTCTGGGTAGATAGCGTCAGAACTTAGCTGAATTCTGAGACACGTTGCTCGTGTAGGATAATTGCTTGTTGGTGTGGGAGCCCCCAACTTTCCCTTTACCCCACTCCCCACACACATTGGAATTGGATCCAGGAACCCAAAAGAGCATACCTGCAGCAAAACTAAGTACACACAGGAAACATGTCACCGTGGCTTTTATGTGTTTGGGAAAACTGAAATATATTTATTTATTTGTAAGACCTTTCAGAAAAATCTTTCAAAATAACATAAAAAGAAAATTTGGAGACAAGATTTTGCAAGTAGAATAGAAGTTGTTAAAAGATTAGAGTATGAATAAGACTATATAACCAAGAAACTGTTTATTAGAAAAAATGATGCTGAGTTTGGATTTGGAATGAATTATCCAGTTTGTGGATTTGCAAATTTTCATTTCCCTTCTCCTTTCATCTCTTATTCCCTGATGCTATCAGGTTTGTTATTTGTTGTTAGCTGAATATTTTTTTGCTTGCATTATATGACTTTTTTTTTCAGGAAGAAAAGCAGAGGAATGATCAAAATTAGTGAAAATCTGGACAAATCAGTCTCATTTAAAGAAACAAGTTATAATCTTGGCCCAGTGACCTCCCCATTCTTTTCACTGCATGCAAAATACAAGTTGCTCTCTCCAAGAGTCACAAAGTAGCTATCCTAATCCTAAACCCTAGTCAGAATCCTTTATCCACACTCATCCAAGCATTTCCACGGGTTAGTAAATCCCCAGGCTGTTCTAAATGAGAAGTTTAATTTGACCAGCTAACAAGAAAATCTTCTACTAGGTCATTTTCTATAACCATCTCCTCATTCACATTGGACATTTAAGAACCTGAGTTGTCAAATAATCCAAGAATTCTGTCTAAGTCTAAAAATCTTCATAATTCTAGGCTGAATGGTGAGGATGTTGGGAGACAGAAAGGCTGAGTTTTCTTTCTGAGAGTGTCTCCTCCCTAGTGACTTGGGAAACCTGAGATAATCCCACCGAGACCAGGCACCTGCCTTTCTCTGCCAGACGGTATGAATTTTCCATTTAAGACTGTTAGATAGCACTATTATGAATGCTAAAAGTAGGTTTAGTCAGAGTGCCAATTATATTTAATTCATGGGCTAAAATAATAAAGGATGGGGGTTTGCAATATCCTTCATTTCCTCTGTTCTTTGCACTGAATCAGGAGAAAGGAACTCTCAGGCCAGCAAGACCAGTTGTTGCGTGTAGTAGTGTAACCTGTGCAGGTCTCTGACTCTTAAGAGAGAAGTCTTGACATTATGTCTGCAGTGGTTTTCTTTCTTGCAAGTCAGATCAATTCAACCTAATCCAATTTTACTTGATCTGTTCTGTATTCCAAGCACTATGCTCAGTGCTAGAGATACAGTGGTAATTGTATTAGGCAGGGTTCTCCAGAGAGGGAAAGAGGGGGAGACGGAGAGTTTTTAGGAATTGGCTCATGTAATGATGGTGGCTGCTAAGTCCAAAATCTGCAGGATAGGCCTGCAGCCTGGAGACCCAGGGAAGAGATGCAATTCCAGTGTGAAGGCTGTCTGCTGGCTGAATTCCCTTTTCCTCCAGGCGGTCAGTCTTTTTCTGTTAAGACCTTCAACTGATTGGATGAGGCCCACTCGCATTATGGAGGGTAATCTGTTTTACTCAAAGTCAAATGTGAATCTCATTTAGTTAATCTCTAAAATACATCTTGACAGAAACAGCTAGAATAGTATTTAACCTAATATCCAGGCACTGGGGCCTAGCTAAGTTAACACATAAATTGACCCTCACAGTAACCAGTAACATAGTAGTCAAAATGTTGACGGTCTAGTGGGTGAGGAAGAAGTTCAAAGAAAGAACAGTACATTAATAAGTGTTATGATAGGGAGAAGCACAGGGTGCTAGGAGATTTTCAGGGGGCAGAAAGGCTTCCTGGAGGAGGTGACATTTGGACTGATCTGAACCTGCTTACACATAAGCATTCCTGGGATGGGAGACGGTATGGAGAAACGAGAGCTGGGTAGATTGCTTGCTTGGCAGAGAAATAGCGTGCCCAAACCCCTGAGATGATAGGGAGCTTGGCTTATTCAGAGGAATGCAAATGCTGTTATTCATGATGGTTGGAGCTTAAAATGCAAGGAGTGGGCACGATAGCTGGAGAGATGAACAGGGTCCAATCATTAAAGGTCCTGAATGCCAAATTAAAAAATTTTTAGGTTACTGTTCCTTGCCTGGTAAGGTCCCTTCTCCCTCTGAGGAGGCCTGACACATTCTTTGCCCTGTGACTTCTACCATCTGGGCAGACAGTGAAGCCTCCTAGGCCCACTCCAGTGGACGAATTCTGCCAACTGTCACAATCTCAACTCCAGTAAGACCAAAATCCAAACCCAAGTCACCTATTATATCATTCTCCCTATCAGCTAAAGGAACTTATCCAGCTGCAAACTAGCTAACAGAGCCACATGTAATTCTTGATAATTAGTTATCTCCAAAAGTTATACCTTCAAAGATTTCAAATATCCAGCCATGAAGAAATGATCTGCTTATCAAAATGCTTTTCACTTCTCACTATACTGTCCATTCTGGATGAGTATTTGATCATTTACCACATTAATTAGTAGGAAGAAGATGAATAGAGGGTCCCACACATTCAACCACTTACTGACGGGCTGCTCTGTGCAAGGCTAGAGGCTATGCTAAACGCTAGAGGACAAAAAGATAAAGTTTAATTTCTACCTGGAGAGCTCTTACGATCCTCCATGACAGTTTAGACTGACTACAAAGGGAAATGGCTGGGATTTGGAGGCAGGCTTCTGTTCTGAATTTCTCCACTCTTTACTAATCAAGGAGCTTTGGGCAGAAAGTTAGGTTTCTTTGAGTCACCTAATAGTCATGACTCATAACCTCATGACTTAGCTTTCTTTTCCTGTGAAATGAGGATTGCAATTAATTTCCTTGTAAAGACATGTGTCAATTAGAAAAAGCATTTAACACTTGCAGCTAGCTGAGTGCCTGGCACAAAGGAGGTGTTCAACAAATGCTGTTGATGATAATATTATTCCTGAAAGCACGGGAAAAGGGATTTCTGACAGTTAGGGATGGGGGACATTTATTCTTTGTGCAGGACTTTGAAGGCTAAATAAGAGATCGACAAGTAAAGGTGTGGGACATGACCTTTCCTGTTGGAGCTACCTGATTAAACAAGAGAGCACAATCAAAGAGTTCAAGACGTTGACCACGAGTAAATTCTCGTGGGAAAACAAAATGCTCCTTTTAAGAAGCTGTTGCAGCAAGCTGGGGGAGAGCCAAGGAGGACCCGACCTAGGACTTTGGCACAGGAATCTTTTATGCTTAGACTTCTGGCCAGGCTTTTGTTGAAGTCTAGGTATAAAGTCTGAGGTGGTGGTTTTCTAGGACATTCAGCAGTCTGTCTTTGGCATTTAACCTCATTTTTAAAATCAAAGTGGCATTTGTCAAATGAAAGTATGTCTCTTTCTCTCATCACAGTGTAACTTTACATGTAAAGCCTAATGGTCTACGAACTGAATTGTCTTAATTTTGTCACTATGTTAAAGCTTCCATTGTCTTAAAAGAAAAAAATAAGTCAGTTGGAGAAATAGATTCCACTGAAATTATCCACCCACAAATAGTCCTTTAAAAAGTGGCTTGTGCTTTCTGGTGGCGCAGTGGTTAAGAATCCGCCTGCCATTGCAGGGGACACGGGTTCGAGCCCTGGTCTGGGAAGATCCCACATGCCGCGGTACAACTAAGCCCGTGTGCCGCAACTACTGAGCCTGCACTCTAGAGCTCACGAGCCACAACTACTGAAGCCCGCGCGCCTAGAGCCCGTGCTCTGCAACAAGAGAAGCCCATGCAACAGAATGAAGAGTAGCCCCTGCTCGCCGCAACTAGAGAAAGCCCGCGCGCAGCAACAAAGACCCAACACAGCCAAAAATAAATAAATAAATTTATTAAAAAAAAAAAAAAGTGGCTCTTTGTTAACACTCATATATTCTGATATATTCTTTTCAGGAGTTTTGGACTTTTACAGAGATGTCGCTTGAGACTGTTTACAATGCCTAAATGCTTATCATATTTGTATGGCAATTAGGTAGAATATGTATTATATAAGAGACGGTCATGTTATGGGAAAATTATCAGTTAAGATGTTGCTGATCTTATATTTTCATGAATTAGAATCCATTTCTAATACTCCACTGTTTGGTTTTGCCTTTTTTCGTTTGTTTGTTTTAACTTTCATTGCATGCTTTTCTTCAGATTTCTGAGAAAAACACTTGGACGCTTTAACTAATATGTGATATTTAAGCCTATTTGTAATGTATGTGTGTTATGTTAAACATATGTTGTTCTCCAGTTTCTTGTGTTTCTTTGTCCTTCCTCTGTGCATAATTGGATTTTAATATAACAAATGTAGTGGGAGATTTTCTACCCCGAGAGATTTCCTGGCTCTGGTGTTTGAGAGTATCTGAAGTTGTCTGCCTAATACTTCCTTGAAAATAGAAATACAGCTCTATCTGGAAGTACCCTTGAGAAACTTGGAAAGGTTTTTATTGACAATAAATACTTGAAGACAGTAATTACCACAATAATGTTTATACACAGCAATAATACCTTAACTTTCTAAATAAAGTCTTTTGGCCTTAGGAATTCTCCTGTAATATATGATTTGCTTCTACTGTGAAAATAAAATCTTCCCTGTAGCTTAATAACCTTCCAGAGAAAACATAGCCACTACTCTTTAATATGAAAAGGAAAATTTAATTTAACACCTTATTTAACAATTCACAGGAAAGTAATAATCGATTTGAAATGATTATCATGGTAAGTTATCTTTTACTCCCCAGTGGGAAAGCTAATCAAGTTACTTCTTAAATGCACTGATTCCTAGAAAATCTTTTGGAATTTTGTTAATGACATTGACATCCATGGAAAAGGAAGTATTTTTGATTTTGGCCAAGGTTAATAGTAGATGATCCTCTTCTGCTTTATTCTAAATTTTTTGGTTTAATTTATCAGAATTATATTAAAATGAATTATAACAGACCCCCAAACTGCATTCTCTTTCCCTGGGAATTCAGATTGTAGATAGGTTTGCATGTGATTTGTTGACATTCCATATATATACTCTTCTCCTCTATACCCTTTTCTAAGTGATCTTATCAACACTCATTGCTGTAAATATCACATTTATGTCAAGGCTGACAGATTTATTATTTATTTATTTATTTTTTTGGATGGAGTAGAAAAGAATAGCTTTCTTACTTTGCCAGGCAAAGGGGGGACACAGCGGGCTCCTGCCTCAAAAAACTATGTGTCCCCAAGGCTGTCAAATTTAGACCTCCAGCAAGGAATCTTGTTTTGAGCTCTGAGCTAGTACATCTCAATATCATCCCGATATGTGAACATTTTCTTGTAAGAATTTCACACTTAACATGTCCCAAAACCAAACCTTCTTTTCCCCAACGCTGAGCACTCCAGTTTTGATCCAAATCCAGCTTACCCAGTGAATGGCACTATCTATTATTGGCCAAGTGAAAAACACAGATCTCATCTTCCTCCTAACCTACTTGTTCCATGCCAGTATTAAAACTTTCACCAACTCTGGCCAATTTTATCTCCAAAGCATATATTCCTATCTTCCTAACCACTACCCTAGTCCCATGGCGTTATCACGTCTCAGTGAGACCACCACAGGTGTGTCCAGATTTGCACTGCTAGAAATCCTACTCACCTTCTTAGTTTTCCTCATTTCCATTCTTCTCACTGCAACCAGAATGACTAAGACATTTTTCTGATGACATCACCTCTCTCTACTTAAAACCCTTCAAAAGCTTTCCACTGTGCTTAGAATAAAGACCAAAATACTTAGCATGATCTGCGAAGCCCTGCAAAATTCAGGCTCTGCCTACTCCCAACCATATCTCATGCCAGTATGCCCCTTGTTCGCTATACTCCAGTCACACGGGCCTCCATTAAGTTCCTCAATGTGCCAGGCTCCTTCCTGCCTCATGGCTCTTGCTTCTACTTGCACATCTTTCCCCGTCACACATCACATCACTGTGCATCACTTCAATATCCATGGATGCCATCTCCTGTTCTAAATAGGTCTTCCTTCTTATTCTCTCCTGTGATCCCATCTTCTTTTCCTGCAACAAACCAACATATCTACCTTTTAATTGTTACCTCCTTTCCTCCCATAAACCTTAAGCCCCATGAAAGCAGGGGACATGACTGGTTTGTTTACAACTATATATCTAGCAGCAAATATTACACCTAATATGTAATAACTACTTGGTAAGTATTTTTGAATGAATAAATGAATAAATATATAGACAAAAAAATCAGGTAAAACCTTACTCCATGAAGTCAAGTGTGTAAGGAATGTCACATTTCCTTTTTTTTTTTTTTTTTTGTATGTTGAAATGTCCAGCTTTATTTAGGTTCTTATGGATTAATCTGGAGGAGGTAATAACAGTAAGAAAAATTAACAAATAGAAAGTCTTCATGAGAAATGAAAATTATGCTGGAAAGAATCTTAAAATATAAGGCTCTAACAGTTCACTTTAGTGTTCCAAATCAGTGAAAAGCAGCTTTGGAGGCAGGATGTCAAAAGTAGATGGAGGGCAGAGACCTCACCTTCCTTGTTCTTTTTTTGTTTTTTGTTTTTTCTTTAGGTTAATAATGTAACATGATAGAGGTGCTAATTATTATTACAATATATAAATATAACAAATTAACATATTGTACACCTTAAATTCATACAATGTTATATGTAAGATACATTTTAATTAAAAAAAAAAAACAAAAACAAATGACCCCCTTTCAGGCAAAGCAATCACATTTCCTTTTATTAAATAAAATTTGTTGCTGGGATCTCAACTCTTACTGGGAAGTTAGGAAATTCAAACTCATATATTATTGAAGGGAGGAAATCTCCCCTCTCTAAAGACACATGAGGGTCTCTGAGGCATATGTGGTACCCATAAAATAAGGGAAGGACCCTTATCTGCAGCTCTTTACTTAATTACAGATGTCTTTACGGTCATGCCTGCATTGCCCCTTGAGGGGAGGCTGCTCTGCTGCTCTCAGGTCAAGCTTGAGCAAAGGAATCTTTGATGAAACTGTGAGCCTGATGTCTAGGGTTCAGCCTTTTCATGAATTCACAGTAATTTCCTTTCGAGAATTTGTCATTTCCTAGGGGCAGGACCTGGATCTCTTTCTTTTTGTCATCATATTCTGAGCTCCAGACTTTGACTATGATTATAAATTTGGGTCCAACTGATCCAAAGCACAATGTGTAACAATACATAGTAGGATTTGTTAAATTTTGATTTTACAAAGACAACAAATTATTATTTTAAATGATGGAACCAACAATATGGAATTGGGATTATTGACATTTTGCTATACTGTTAATAGAAACATGAATGGTATAGCCTACCACAAATAATATGTGGTGGAGATCTTGTATAACCTTCTAATCCTACTATACTAAGGGAGTTTGTGAAAACTCTTGTTTGTATAAAGGAATTCATTCTCCCTCTCTCCTTCCCTCTCTCGCTCCTTCTCCCTCCCTCCCAATTCTGTAGACCCTCTTCTTCATGCCCCATGCCATTTTGTATTTAAATTATTTCCTGATATCAAGATCCTTAAAATGCATTAATTTTTAAAAATAAGAGAACTCATCAATTGATTATTTCATTTTTTTTCTACAAAATACATTTCTGTTTTAGAATAGTTGAAAATACTGGAGGATAAAAAGACAGTAAACAAACCTATATTCAACAATAACCAAATGGCATCAAACCCTTATTAAAATTGTTTAATATGCCCAGCTCTTCAAAATGCTTTGTGTCAAATTACGCATTAGCCAGGATTAATCTTGTCATCTGAATATGTGGAACTTTACTGCTTTCTGACCTTTGCTGAGTACCCTCTGACTACTGCCCCTATTTTCTACTGGCCCTGAGGTAGTGCTTGGATTCTATCTCAACTTCTTTTGGAATAAAGACCAATTTCCTGTTTGATTCCCACTAACATTATGATTTTCTATTGGAGAACACCAAAGATGTCATTGTACTTCATGGTTGCTATTATTAAACACTGCCTCTGACTATAACAGCTGCATGACTTTTTACCCATTTTATCTCCACTTTCATGTAGACTGACACTTTAAGTTTAGAATTAATAGTCATAATAAAGTAGAAGCAATTCTATGTATCAGCATGCATAGTTAGTAGCTAAATATCATGGTTATATAACTCTGAGTGGTTCTGCTATTGGCATTTACTTCTGCCCCCAAATGACCTGCACAGGGCAAGAGTGAGAAACACATCTTTGTTGTTTAAGCCACAGACACTTGGGGAATTTTTATTATTGCATTGTAAACTAAATTATCCTAATTGATACAACTACCCTGTTACTGAAATCTTGAAGTGCATGAGTGAAGAGGACATGGCAAATCCTAGGAGAGAGCTGCCCTTAAAGTTATCTTTCTTCATCTCATGAGATCATCTGAAGGTTTCATGTCTGCATGCCACTGTTTCACTTGCTAACATTTAACTTGACACGGTGACTGCCTACCCACCCCTAGCTCTTTAGACACAGCAAAAAATAAGATGCCCTTAAACCTGACCTATCACAGCAACACTCTTCTTCCTAATGGATGGTGTGAAGGAACTGGGAGGGAAGGAATAGAATAGAATTAAAATTCCCCCTGGCATACAGAAGGCTTATATTCAATCAAAAAAGGAGAAAATATATATTCAACGACACAAAGTACAAACCATCAAGAGATGGAAATGTGCTAGCACTGTAACATCAAAGTTCAGTTGCAAATTATCTGGAAAAGAGTAAATCAAATTGTAAATTGGAAGAAAATGATGAGGTTTTTTTTAAGTATAAAATCTTAGGGAAGTGAAAATATATTTCAATTCTTCAAACATTATGACAGCAGAAACTATTATCGTGATTTTGTTGAATATTTAGAAGCACTATCTAGAGCCCAATGTGGAATTTAAAAGTCCATTACACATTTTCCCTAGATAGACCATTGGAAAGAAATTTTTCCTGACTTATGAATCACTAAAGACTTCTATATTTTTTCCTGTAAATATGGTTGTCATGGAAAAACCTACAAGATGCCCAGAATTTTACCTATCATCTTTGAAATATAAAATTGTGTACTGACAATATATCCAAGATCACCTGAATATTTTTGGTAAAATATGACAGTGTATTTGTATCTTGGTACATCAAATACATTTTTAACATGCAGATACCTTAAATCCTTAGTTGAAAGTACATATCATGGAAATATACATTTGAAATATACTGTAAAACTGTGCATTTAAAATGAATTTTCAGTCTTATTTAACATTTTATGATGTGATTTCCATGGCTGTTATTCTAAATATTACTTCAATCTGAATTTATTTATTTATATAAATTTATTTATTTATTTATTTATGTTTGGCTGCATTGGGTCTTTGCTGCGTTAGGGCTTTCTCTAGTTGCGGCGAGCGGGGGCTACTCTTCGTTGCGGTGCGTGGGCTTCTCATCACCGTGGCTTCTCTTGTTGCAGAGCACCGGCTCTAGTCTAGGCGCGTGGGCTTCAGTAGCTGAAGTGGCTCGCGGGCTCTAGAGCGCAGGCTCAGTAGTTGTGGTGCACGGACTTAGTTGCTCCGTGGCATGTGGGATCTTCCCGGACCAGGGCTTGAACCCGTGTTACCTGCCTTGGCAGGCGGATTCTTAACCGCTGCGCCACCAGGGAAGCCCCTGAATTTATTTTTTAAAGACAAGTGCAGTGTTTTTAACTTTTCATCAGCCTTTCAGGTAGAGAAACTGTAATTCTAGTCTATATGTGTGCTTTTGCTCACAGATAGAGGCTGTAAAAATATTTTCATAAATTGATAATCATTAGGAAATGTTTATTCATTGAGTTGCAGTGGCTGTATTGCAAAATTATTTAATTTCGTAAGGACTTTAAACTGTGTGTACATTTTTCTGTTATTTTCTTTCAATCTCTCTGGACTTTTTAAGTACTTCACTCAGCAAGGTCTGCAAGTTTTCCTTAGAAAAATAAAACAAAGTTAAAGTAACACTGCTCCAGAGACTCTGATCCAATCTCTTGGTTCTATAACTTTAACCTTTTATGCCCTTGTATACCTTTTGTAGCAAAATTTAATGCACCAGAATTTCTACAAGGTCCAGCCATATTTTACAGATGATAATGCACGTGTGTGTTTGAATATCTTCTGGAGGCAGTTTTTCTAAGATATCTTTAAATAATGCCCTGTAGTCTGTCTTTAGTAGACTAAGTGATTAAACTGCAAAATTCCAGGATATAACTATTTGTAAGCAAAATACATCACGCTACTGACATTTTACAATCCAACATTTTATAACAGATAAGCAGTAATAAAACCACTGTGCTTATCCAGCAAAGGATAAGTAACGTGGCATATATTTAGAAATCTTCAACGAGGCTGTAATTGGATGGTACTGCAATCCCAATAGAGACAATTAACTCGACGTTTCATTACAACTATTTATACAAATTACTCTCAATCTGAGACCTTTTAATATGTCATTGTTATGCCGTTGTTCTTAATGAGAAAACTACTCAAAGTATATTTATAGATGTATACACAACTGTTAAAAAAATATATCAATTAGTAGATTATGCCTAGGTTGACTCATTTCAACCTAATAACTTATAAATTATTAGGGATTTGTTAAACTTGCCAAAGCAGTAAAATAGAAATGTTAATTTATTCTGGGGGCTGGTGGTTTTTAATTTCACTTTTAATAACGTCAGCTTAAGGAATAAACTGTCAGTGAGGCTGCGTTTCTTTTTCCCTTCTCACATGGCGGTATACTTAAATACAAAACTGTGTAGCTTCTGCTGTGTAGAACTATCAAGCATTGGCTTTTAAATTAAGCTAAATGTTATTAGATCCCTGATGTGAGCATCTTGCAAAAGTAAAAAAAAAAAATTGGGGTTCTAGCCTTGATTCTGTCGCAAATTAGTTTTCCAAATTGGAGCATCTGACTCAGTCTATCTGAAATTGTTTCGATATCTACAAAAGGAAGAGGCTGGATGTGGCTGTGGGGTTGCTCCAGCTTTGCATTCTTTGTCCATCATGCAACTTTCTTTTTTAAGTCTTTCATATGGGTTCTAAACATTGTTGAACGTAAAATTTGTTTTATCTGGTGAAGAGTTGATTTCTTAAAAAGAATTATTAATCTTTTTAAAGAATTATTTAAAATTCTTTTAAAGAATTTAAAATGTCTTTTAAAGACTTATTAAAGACAATTTTAATCCTAGAGCAATGCTCCCAAATCTAGGCATAGTAGAACATTACATACCACAATTATTGAGTGTAATTACTCCAATGAATACTTTCTTTGCTCTTGTGCCAGGCATCAGCCCGTTTGCCCCTAGGTCTGTTCCCCTTTCTCCTCCTGCTCTGCTTTGTGTTTTGGGGGTTGAACACAGCAATCTAGGTTTCTCAGACTCCCTCGTTGAAGCAACCGTGGAGGATAAGATGTCCTTACCTCCCTTCAAGAGAGAACGTGCCATAGGGAGTTTGGGAAGCCGAGAGCAACCAGCTTTGGTGCCTTCAGGATCTGCCTCAACTTTGGAGCCGAGGCCCCTTGCTCTGCAGGCAGCCCCCAGTCAGTGACTGAGCATGGTGGGGACAGAAGACCCCTCTGAGGAGAATTTATGTGATGGAGCAAATTGTTGGACTGGTTGAGTCTTTCTCAGAGCTCTACAACAGTCTGAAACCCTTAGTACCCAACGCTTTGATCTGCCCCCTCTCCTTTCGCAGGTCTTAGCCCTGGGTCTGAAGGCTTTCTCTGCTACTCCTTCCCTTTGTCTTTCATAGGTGTTACCTCAGTAAATCTCTTGAACTTCTAAATCCATCTTGACATCTCCTTTCCAGAGGACATGAACTTTTGTCAATTACTTCTGACTCCATTCAGCCAATGGGATACACTGGAGGAAGACTGGAGAGAGGAAGCAACAGAGAACCTTGTGCATCTCCCTCTCTCTCTCCACTAAAGGAGGCACCCCAGTGTGGCTGCACCTCCTCCATGCCACCAGCCCCTGCCACATGGCTACTTTTTCTGTGGATCTCAGTTCCTGTCAAACTAATTGGCTTCTAGGCTCCAGTAAGATCACCTTCTCCCAACTGCTTTAAGGATACTGGTAGCTTCCTGTTATCGTTAACATCTTGGTTACTTCACTATCCTTTATCCCAAGGATTACCATCTGGTAAAAGGTAGTTACCAAGCATTATCTTTTGATACTTTGAGGTCTTCCTATTGTCTCCCTGAGATCTGAGTCACTGGGGGACTGCAAGTGTCCTAGCTCTCTATAGTTACCTTTCAAACTGCCTCCTAGACTTGGCTTTTTTTGGAGCACTGCATCATTGCTCTTCTGGTGAAAGACTCCTTCCCTCTTTTCTTTCGGACGATGTTCCTTCTCTCCCTTGTGGTGCCCCAAATTGAGGCATACTCCACCTCTCTCCCTGGCCATGGGTTTCAGGCATGAACCCAGTCTCAGCCAATCAGAATTCTTTTCCAGGAATTGTTAAAGATGCTGGGGAGAGAGGAATCTCCTTTTGAGCTTGTGGCCATCGAAGACCATGCAACCCTGTACTTGATGGGGGTCATTCTGTGGAAAGAGCCTATCTGAGAGTGTGGCCAACATCAAAGAACAGAGACCTGAGAACACTTTTTAAGCTCCTAGATAAATGTGGGAAGAGTGCACTGTTAGTGCCAAGAACAAATCAACTCAAAAAACTCTCCAGTCATAAAAGTCTTTCTCTTCCAGCTTGCCAAAAGGGCGTTTTGAGTAGAGTGACATGGTAGTAGGAGAGGAGGTTATGGGAGATAGAGTTAATCTGGGGTCACAGGCACAAAAAAGGAAGATAAATATGGGTGTCTGGATGGTTGCTGAAGAGTGAAACAACTTTGAAAACACAGCACCTAGCAGGCATTGACTTATCTCCACATGTTCATTTCTGTGTTTCTGGCCCTTTCCGCCACTTATGATGTCTGCAACATTCATTCTTTTTATTACATTGTGAAAAATCTTCCCTAATTCTTTGAAGTCAGAGCCCTTTATTTTACTACCACCCGGTGCTGACATCTGTGACTAAGCTCCCTGGCTGCTTTGGAATTTTTTTGAACCAGTTGCCATAAATTAGAGAAAAGGAGCTTGTCTAAAATTAAACTGTTTATTCATAAAACAGTAACTTTTTTTTTTGTGGTAGGAAATAAAACAGATTTCAAATGCCTATGAGTGAATTGTTGAAAATAACATCTGAACAATCATCCGTGTTTTCCTTAATTTTGAATGAACTGTTTCAGTGTATGTTTTCTTTAATGCTGTAGATATATGGGCTAACGTCATTGAATAACTTACTCCATGCCATGAATGGATAGGTTTCTGACAGGAGCTCAGCATCACCTGGGACTTAAGATCAGTAATTTTTTTTTACTAGGTTATATAAACTTTACTTAGGCTAGAAATGTTTTCTTTCAGCTGCTCTCGGCTTCTAGCCTGGGTTGACCACTTACCTGGCCCTGCTTTGATTTTCTGCATGAATGCCTCGTGAATCTCTGTCTCTGCCTTGGTCAGAACACTTAACATTTGTGCCACCAAGTAAAGTTCTGTTTGAATCAGCTAGAACTTTTAAAAGGAAGCATGGTTATTGACATGCTTTGATTTACTTATAATCGTGTTGTTTATGATTAAATAGAAAAAGTTAAATATGTTATTACTTATAGCCAGTTATAAGTGATTATTCTTACTTGTAAGCAGCATGACTGTAAAAATTATTATTTCAGAATTTCCGCTGACTCTGACATCTTTGACACATTAGGAATGAGCAGATTGAATCTTAAAGGATATTTCTTGGCCAGAGTGGTGGGCGCATGGTTGTTCAATCTAGTGTTTACCTATACATATGTTTTTATAGGTATATTTTATAATAATACTATATTTGATAATAAAAAGTATAAGTATATATGTTTTTATATAGACTGATCTTCCTTCTTTTTCTCAAGATTCTCTTTTTCTTTTTTTAAAATATATATATATTCTTTTCTCAAAAATTTTTTTTAAATTTTGTTTTATTTTTGGCTGCATTGGGTCTTCGTTGCTGTGTGCGGGCTTTCTCTAGTTGCAGTGAGCGGGGTCTACTCGTCGTGGTGTGCGGGCTTCTCATTGCGGTGGCTTCTCTTGTTGTGGAGCACGGGCTCTAGACGCACAGGCTTCAGTAGTTGTGGCACACGGGCTCAGTAGTTGTGGCGCACGGGCTTAGTTGCTCCACGGCCTGTGGGATCTTCCCGGACCAGGGCTCGAACCTGTGTCCCCTGCATTGGCAGGCGGATTCTTAACCACTGCGCCACCGGGGAAGTTCTGTCTTTTTCTTATTTGGGACAGGGTGAGAGTAGAATGGGAAAATGAGCTCTTATTTCCCATTTGGCTAACTGAGAGGGGGTGGAATCTGTGAACGCTTGCACATGGAATATCTTCGTCTTGTTAAACGCAGTTTTTAAATATTTGTCTCCTTGGTTGATTGGAAGCTCCATGAGTACAAAGATTGTCTCTGGTCTCTCCTCTGGTGTAGTCTCAGTGCTAGGATGATGCCTTGCTCAGCATAGGTGCCTAAACCTTCCGTGGTGAAGTACAGAATTTGCCCATGAAACTATCATTGAATACATGCATTCCTCAAACACTTTTACTCAGACAGGATTCAACACCTAGAATTACTTTTGGCTTTCTTTATGACTTTGGGTAAGTTACATTTCTCAGACTCATTTTTCTCATCATATCTTCTTTAATAAGGTTGTTGTGAGGATCAAACATAATTAGGTAAAGTACCAAGAACGGTATTGCCATCTAATAAGTCCTCCATGGTTACCATATTGGGGATCTTTTGTAGCACTGCAGAAATATCAGAAAACTTGTCTTAAAAAGCTAAAATGTTCGTGCTGAATTTTTTTCTATCAAATGAGATCTTTAGGCACTCTCCCATGGTTGTAATTCCACTACGGAATCAGTTGTATGAGAAGGACTGAGGGCAAAATATCTTCTAAGCCCAATTATTTCTTTAAAAAATGGTAATATAATTTAGCAGCATACAAAAGGGTAGTAAGAGTTAATTTACCTATTGGCTATCGTGCTCGACCCACAGAAAGTGTGATTTGTTGTGCCAGTGTAAGAACACATCCAGGAGCAGCCAGATCACATCTTTTCCCACGTTTCACACTAGGTCACAACAAACTTTCCACATCCATGAGGTATTATAACAACATGTCAAGGTAGTTTTAGATTTAATGGCAGAATGTACATTCTACTGTGAGGAGGGAGATAAACTTTGAGCTGGGCAGAAATGAATATCCTTTCCAGTTGAGAAGAAACAGAAGACACCAAAGCTTCAACTGTAGTTCAGAACGAAGTAAAACAGTACCTGGATATTTGGGGATTCCTTTGGCACTGGTCTTTAACGAGGTGGAGGAAACTAATGCCAGACACATATTATAATTTTGCCAGCCAGGAGAAAAAATTAGCATAGTTTTAGGTGTGTGATTTTTAAAGATAGCCCTACCCTCTCTGGCTCACTTATTGCAACTTCAAGATTAAATGGCATCTTCTAGATTTGCTTCTTAACAGAAAATATATATATATATTTAAAAACCAGAAAGAAAATAAAGTGAAAAGGTAAATAAGTTTGTCCAGCAAACTTCACTGTTGAGCTATGTAATTTTTATAAGGGTATGAAATATTTAGACAGTCTGTTTTTTTGCAAAAGTCATTTTGTGTTTGGCTATTGCTTCTTCATGTTCCACCCCTTGCAAACAATCCTTTCTCCAATCTTGACTCTGGTTATGCTTAAATTTAGAATCAAATTCCCTTTCCCATCCTCCCTCCTCTCTAGCTTCTTCCTTTCCACCCTTTCAGCAAACACTTATTGATCACTTACAGTTAGGTAGGTACTTCACTAAAAACTTCTAATGAATTATCTCATATTCTTCATGATAACCTTAGGAGGTAGATAATATTATTTTTTTCCCCATTAAACAAGAAACAGCTACTAGAAATTAAGACTTGGGAAAGTAAGAGATTTGTTCAGAGGTTCAAGACCACACAAGTAGAAGGTGGTAGAGCTGAGCTTTATCCTTACATTACCTTCAGATGCTGTGTTCTTAAACACTGAGCAAGCAATGCTATCTCTTAGTTATGTGCAAAGAGCATCAAGATAGCAAGATAAACGTTTTTATACATATGTAAAAAGTGTGAGTAGTCTCATAAATCTCAGAAGCCTGCATTACACATTTTGCCAAGCCAGCATTTTCACAGCAAGTCAGAGGATGGCTGAGCATTTTAGTATAGAAGGTTGGAGGTATATGAAATGATGCTCAACATCACAAGTCATTACGGAAATGCAAATTAAAACCACAATGAGATATTGCTTCACCCCTGTTAGAATGGCCATCACCAAAAAGACTAGATATAACAAATGCTGGCATGGATGTGGAGAAAAGGGGACCCTTGTGCACTGTTGGTGGGATTGTAAATTGGAACAGCCACTTTTCCAAATATGGAAAAGGGCATAAAAGCTCTTCAAAAATTAAAACGAGAACTACCATATGATTCAGCAATTCCCCTTCTGGGAATATATCCAAAGGAAATGAAAACATTGACTCCAAAAGATACCTGCGTCCCCACGTTCATAGCAGCATTATTTATAATAGCCAAGACACAGAGACAACCTAAGTGTACATTGATGGATGAATGGGTAAAGAAGTTGTGGTATATATACACAATGAAATACTATTATTCAGCCATAAAAACCAAGGAAATCCTACCATTTACAACAATATGGATGGACCCTGAAGACCTTATGCTAAGTGAAATAAGTTGGACAGAGAAAGACAAATACTACATGATCTCACTTACGTGTGGAATCTAAAAAAAAAAAAAAAACCAAAAAAACAAACTCATAGGAAGAGATCAGATGTGGTTACCAGAGGCGGAAGGTGGGGAGAGAAGAAATTGGAGGAAGGTGGTCAAAGTTACAAATTTCCGGTTATGAGATTAACAAGTACTAGGAATATAATGTACAATCTGATGTCTATAAAATACTGGTGTATTATATATAGGAAAGTTAAGAGAGTAAATCCTAAGAGTTCTCATCACAAGGAGAAATTTTTTTTCTTTTTTTCTTTCTTTTATTTATATCTATATGAGATGATGGATGTTAGCTGAACCTGTTGCAATAATCATTTCACAATATACATAAATCAAACCATCACACTGTACATCTTAAACGTATACAGTAGTATATGTCAACTATTTCTCAATAAAACTGGAAAAAAAAACCAACAATGAAAGTTTGGAACCTTACCTTTCCAAAACAGCTTGTTGCAAGACAGACTTTGATTTGTTGTAACATGTCTTGGTTTTCTACATTTGATTTGCAAAATGTTACTCTTTGATAGATTTATAGGTCTCTAGGCAAGTGACCTATGAAGTGATGAAGTATGCAGAGAACTTTAACATGTAATTAAGAATACCTTCAGGAAGGCTGAAAGATACTTCTCCTTGCTGTGTGTTTACCAGTTGTATTGCAAGAGTAGAGCTGACATTGCTTAGCAAAAGACTCTTTTTGTCTTGTCTGCTTATGCCTACGTTCTAAGTATTGTTCGAAACAGTTTGCCTTAACAGAAAAAAATATGCACTGAAATTTTTATTAAACCAGTGTACCAATGAAACTCACATGTTTAAATAGACTGCCTAGACCTGAAATAAATGTAAGTAATCTATTTCTTATTTATCCGCTACTATTCCAGGTTGTACAGAATGACTGTATATATGAAAACATATATATTACCTTGGAAACATTTAACTTCTTTTGGACTGGTGGCAACAAAGTTATACATGCAGTTACTTGTGGTTACAATTTTAAGTGGCATTAAATACTGCCTTGTAGATCTTAATCTATATAGCTTGGGAGAAGTGTAATCATCCCAACTCTTCCCTGGCAGGAAGGTATTGTAGGCACAGCTTTGCTTCTCTATTGATAATACTGTCTGCTGTACATTTCCAAAGACTTTCTTGAGGCTTTGCCCTGTGTTAGAAGCAAGCTCCAGCAACTCCACTTATGTAAATGATACCTCAATTATATAAGGTTCTTTTATTTTTCAACAAAGCAGAACATCCTACACTACAGATGAATTCTCTAGGGAAATTTAAGATTGCACAGATTAAAAACTGTTAAAAACTAGAACCTTAAAAAGGATTACAGAAAAGTAAAGAATTCAAAGTAATGAAAGAAGTCTTTCCCTCTACTTTCATAATTTTACATGGTAATTGTTGAGTTTGAATTGTGCATTATTAATTCTAAGAAATATACTTTAATATGGACTTGCTGTTGCAGATATGTGTATGTATTCATATGCATGTATGTGTATCAGTAGCTTGCTTCTTAATGAGGTGCTGGTACATATATCTTGACACATATACCTCTTTGGCACCAATTCTTTATTCCATTGGCACATAAAATTCTTGTTTTGTCCAAATGAGTCAGTAGATCTGGGAATCTGTGTAAGCAAAAGTATGTGCAAGTTGCTTTGGAAAAAAGAAGTCAGTTCCCTATATCAGGACAAATTACACTGTGTACGCATAGTACTGTGGAAAGAGCAGGGGCTCCATAGCTAGACACACATGGATTCAACTCCCCCTTTTGCCAACTATTAGCTGGATTACCTTGAGCCTCAGTTTCCTCATCTACAATGGGGATGATAATCTGGTACATAGGAGTAGTATGAAGATGCATAAGAAATGAAATTAAATGAAAAGGTCCAGAGATAATATCAGCTGCTGCTGCTGCTGCTGATCGATAAAGCCTATTATTATGAACTATGTGCCAGGCACTGTATCAAGTGTTTTACATACACTCTTAAATCTCTCAACAATCCCATTTACACAACTTGCTGTTCTTCATTTACACAAGGCAAATGATCCTTCGGGAAATCAAAAAGAGAGTTGTCCAAAATATTACCATTAATAAGTGATAACATGGGATTTTGAATCCAGATCTTTGTGACACCAAAACTTGGGCAATTTATTACCATCTTACATGAAACCTCTGGTATAGTACCTGGGAAAGAGTATACATTCAATAAGAGTAGACATTCTGTGCATATGTATATATTTTCCTGTAAGTAAAGATTTTTCTCTGTTGGTTGTCTCGCAGGAACTAAATTTTAAGATTCAAGTGTCTCCACGTTGCTATGTGACCTATACTGAAGTCATTGCTTCTGATTTCTATTATCCTAAATATTCTTCAAATATTTCTTCAAGTATTTTTTTTAACATCTTTATTGGAGTATAATTACTTTACAACGGTGTGTTAGTTTCTGCTTTATAACAAAGTGAATCAGCTATACATATACATATATCCCCATTTCTCCTCCCTTTTGCGTCTCCCTCCCATCCTCCCTATCCCACCCCTCTAGGTGGTCACAAAGCACCGAGCTGATCTCCCTGTGCTATGCGGCTGCTTCCCACTATCTATTTTACATTTGGTAGTGTATATATGTCCATGCCACTCTCTCACTTTGTCCCAGCTTCCCCTTCCCCCTCCCCGTGTCCTCAAGTCCATTCTCTACGTCTGCATCTTTATTCCTGTCCTGTCCCTATGTTCTGCAGAACCACTTTTTTTTTTAGATTCCATATATATATGTTAGCATACGGTATTTGTTTTTCTCTTTCTGACTTGTTTCACTCTGTATGACAGACTCTAGGTCCATCCACCTCACTACAAATAACTCAATTTCATTTCTTTTTATGGCTGAGTAATATTCCATTGTATATATGTGCCACATCTTCTTTACCCATTCATCTGTCGATGGCACTTAGGTTGCTTCCATGTCCTGGCTATTGTAAATAGAGCTGCAATGAACATTGTGGTACGTATGTGACTTTTTGAATTATGGTTTTCTCAGGGTATATGCCCAGTAGTGGGATTGCTGGGTCATATCTTCAAGCATTTTTGATATGAAGAAATTGACAAAGTGATCAGAGTAATTCAACTTTTCTATTAATAATGACCACAGAGAAGCAGTAATGAGAGTCAGGCCTCATTGCCGTTGAGAATGTTGGTGTTCCTGTGCTCTCCAAGATGAACAGTTATTAAATCTCTTTAAATTTTTATTACCTCTAATAAAGGTGTTTGAAAAGCTATAAGAGAAAAAAAGAAAGACCAAATGTGGGAGAGTTTTTGTCAGTTTTTTTCAAGAGATCTAGATAAAATAATTTAGTAAATAAATGTTTCTGCATAATAATTTTTTTAGTAAGTAGTTTCTTCTTCTTCCCATGAAAAAAATAATTAACAAATATTTAAAGACCCCTAAAAGAAGGGCCAAAGTATTTGCCTGCCTGGAGCACCCTCGTGTCTCAGTACACATGCAAAACTTCCCACTGAAATTTTCAACTAGTTTTCTGTGTCTCTGATGCTCAGAGAAGTCTAGGCTGGATACGTCACTTTGAAAGCCATTGATGTAGAGATGACAATGCAATCCATGGTAATTGGTGGAGTTAACATAATTAGAGTATGGAATAGGGAATGAATGGTGTCTAAAACAGCTTTGTGGGACTCTAGTATCTAATGTTCAAGTAAATGAGAATGAAATTGACTAGGGGACTAAGAATGAATGGGGAGAGAGGAAAGAGGGATTTATCAGAAGACTAGGAAAGAACATATTTTAGAAACAAGGGAGTGGCCAACTGAATGCTCCTGAGAAGTAAGATGAGGACAAAATATTACTAGTTGTAGTAACAGGTAGATCATTGGATAAGGAGACCTTGTGTTCCAGTTTGCCCAGAACTGTCTTCATTGAAGCCTGCTTTCCCAATGAAAGTGTTCCAATGATGTGGCTATTCTAGTTGTTGGCAACTTTAGCAACAGTCATTTCAATAGAGTGGTACAAAGTGAAGTCAAACTTGAATGGGTTAAGGAATGCATAGGAGGTAAGGAAATGGAAACATTAAGGGTAGAAAATTTCTTAAAAGAAGTGTGACTCTGAAAGGAACAAGAGAGTATGACCGTGGATGGAATGAAATGTGATGACAAAGGATTTTTTAAGGTGGAAGAAAGACCTGAATAGGTCTCATGGGAATATTTGGCAGGGCAGGAGAGGCTTGAAGACATGCAAGTGAGAAGGGGTACTTAAAAGGGCAAGATTTCTGAAAAGAGGGCAGAGGGTAGGATCCAGAATAAGGAAGGTAGCTGGGCCCTGAAGGGGAGGAGGGGCACCTTAATAAGTGCAACAGGAGGGTGTAGGGGTGCAATTGCTAGTAGATATGGATGTTTGCCAATGGAAAGTTAAGGGACTTTCAATCCATTGATGTATTTTCTCTGAAGTAGGAGGCGAGAATATTTGCTGAGAATGAAGGGGCGAGGTAGAGGTATTATGGGCCGAGGAGAGTAAAGAAGGTGTGAAAAGCTAATGTGTATGTGGTATGGGAGTGGGAGTTGAATAAAATCCTGCAATAGAATTGCTTGACAGTATTCAAGGCACATGACCATTACTTTATAAAGATACCAATTTATCCTTTGTGCGATTTGCTCCAGTGGCACCCAGTTGACTGGCTTCAAGCATAGTTAAGGTGGATATATCATTTCATATAGAAATAAAGATAAGGTTTTGCCAATAGATGTAATAAAAAAAAACAGAGGAACAAAGAAGATGTGAGAATCAGCAATACAGTAAATGCTAAACCATGAAATCTAAACTTGGTAGGGAGATACATGAATCTTGGAAGGCAATTATAGAGAGGGAGAAAATACGGAAGACAAATTCTTTTCTACCATTGGGCTCATGGAGGAAAGAGTTGGACCAGCAAACCCAAAAGATTGGAGGCTGTGGTCAGAAACGGAGATGTTTGAATTAGTATCATCAACAATAACATATGTCTATCTACTCTCTTACAATGAATGTGTGTTCCCCACTTTTTAATCTCTGTCCTAGATCTTAAGAAATCAAGAAAGCAAATCACTTAAAAAATATATATGAAAATTTTGCTTCAAACATTTATATATAATTCAGGAATTTTAAGGTATTGGATTTTCTTCGGAAATCTGTCTCCCCCCACCCCAACTTTATTGAGGTATATTTGACATTTAACATTGTGTAAATTTATAGTGTACAACATGATTTGATACACACATATATTGTGAAATGATTACCAAATGTGAAAGTTAACACATCTATCACTTCACATAATTATCTTTTTTGCCTTTATTTTATTTATTTATTTTTTATACAGCAGTTTCTTATTAGTTATCTATTTTATACGTATTAGTGTATGTATGTCTATCCCAATCTCCCAGTTCATCCCACCACCCACCCCCCCACTTTCCCCCCTTGGTGTCCATACGTTTGTCCTCTACATCTGTGTCTCTATTTCTGCTTTGCAAACCAGTTCATCTGTACTATTTTTCTAGGTTCCACATATATGCATTAATATACGATATTTGTTTTTCTCTTTCTGACTTACTTCACTCTGTATGACAGTCTCTAGATCCATCCACGTCTCTACAAATGACCCAATTTCGTTCCTTTTTATGGGTAATATTCCATTGTATATATATATACCACAACTTCTTTTTCCATTCATCTGTCGATGGGCATTTAGGTTGCTTCCATGACCTGGCTATTGTAAATAGTGCTGCAATGAATATTGGGGTGCATGTGTCTTTTTGAATTATGGTTTTTTCTGGGTATATGCCCAGTAGTGGGATTGCTGGGTCATATGGTAGTTCTATTTTTAGTTTTTTAAGGAACCTCCATACTGTTCTCCATAGTGGCTGTATCAATTTACATTCCCACCAACAGTGCAAGAGGGTTCCCTTTTCTCCACACCCTCTCCAGCATTTGTTGTTTGTAGATTTTCTGATGATGCCCATTCTAACCGGTGTGAGGTGATACCTCATCATAGTTTTGATTTGCATTTCTCTAATAATTAGTGATGCTGAGCAGCTTTTCATGTGCCTCTCGGCCGTCTGTATGTCTTCTTTGGAGAGATGTCTATTTAGGTCTTCTGCCCATTTTTGGATTGGGTTGTTTGTTTTTTTAATATTGAGCTGCATGAGCTGTTTATATATTTTGGAGATTAATCCTTTGTCCATTGATTCATTTGCAAATATTTTCTCCCATTCTGAGGGTTGTCTTTTCATTTTGTTTATAGTTTCCTTTGCTGTGCAAAAGCTTTTAAGTTTCATTAGGTCCCATTTGTTTATTTTTTGTTTTTATTTCCATTACTCTAGGAGGTGGTCAAAAAAGATCTTTCTGTGATTTATGTCAAAAAGTGTTTTTCCTGTGTTTTCCTCTAAGAGTTTTATAGTGTCCGGTCTTACGTTTAGGTCTTTAATCCATTTTGAGTTTATTTTTGTGTATGGTGTTAGGGAGTGTTCTAATTTCATTCTTTTGCATGTAGTGGTCCAGTTGTCCCAGCACCACTTATTGAAGAGGCTGTCTTTTCTCCATTGTATATCCTTGCCTCCTTTGTCATAAATTAGTTGACCAAAGGTGTGTGGGTTTATCTCTGGGCTTTCTATCCTGTTCCATTGATCTATATTTCTGTTTTTGTGCCAGCACCATATTGTCTTGATTACTGTAGCTTTGTAGTATAATCTGAAGTCAGTGAGTCTGATTCCTCCAGCTCCGTTCTTTTCCTTCAATACTGCTTTGGCTATTCGGGTCTTTTGTGTCTCCGTACAAATTTTAAGATTTTTTGTTCTAGTTCTGTAAAACATGCCACTGGTAATTTGATAGCGATTGCATTGAATCTGTAGATTGCTTTGGGTAGTATAGTCATTTTCACAGTATTGATTCTTCCAATCCAAGAACATGGTATACCTCTCCATCTGTTTGTGTCATCTTTGATGTCTTTCACCAGTGTCTTATAGCTTTCTGAGTACAGGTCTTTTACCTCCTTAGGTAGGTTTATTCCTAGGTATTTTATTCTTTTTGTTGCAATGGTGAATGGGATTGTTTCCTTAATTTCTCTTTCTGATCTTTCGTTGTTAGTGTATAGGAATGCAAGAGATTTCTGTGCATTAATTTTGTATCCTGCAACTTTACCAAATTCATTGATTAGCTCTAGTAGTTTTCTGGTGGCATCTTTAGGATTCTCTATGTATAGTATCATGTCATCTGTGAATGACAGTTTTACTTCTTCTTTTCCAATTTGTATTCTTTTTATTTCTTTTTCTTCTCTGATTGCCATGTTAGGACTTCCAAAAATATGTTGAATAATAGTGGTGAGAGTGGGCATCCTTGTCTTGTTCCTGATCTTAGAGGAAATGCTTTCAGGTTTTCACCATTGAGAATGATGTTTGCTGTGGGTTTGTCGTATATGGCCTTTAATATGTTGAGGTAGGTTCCCTGTATGCCCACTTTCTGGAAAGTTTTTATCATAAATGGCTGTTGAATTTTGTCAAAATTTTTTTCTGCATCTATTGAGATGATCATATGGTTTTTATTATTCAGTTTGTTAATATGGTGTAGCAGATTGATTGATTTGCGTATATAGAAGAATCCTTGCATCCCTGGGATAAATCCCACTTGATCATGGTGTATCATCCTTTTAATGTGTTGTTGGATTCTGTTTGCTAATATTTTGTTGAGGATTTTTGCATCTATATTTATCAGTGATATTGGTCTGTAATTTTCTTTTTTTGTAGTACCTCTGTCTGATTTTGGTATCAGGGTGATGGTGGCCTCAAAGAATGAGTTTGAGAGTGTTCCTTCCTCTGCAATTTTTGGAAGAGTTTGAGAAGGATGGGTGTTAGCTCTTCTCTAAATGTTTGAAAGAATTTGCCTGTGAAGCCATCTGGTCCTGGGCTTTTGTTTGTTGGAAGATTTTTAATCACAGTTTCCATTTCATTACTTGTGATGGGTGTGTTCATATTTTCTATTTCTTCCTGGTTCAGTCTTGGAAGGTTATACCTTTCTAAGAATTTGTCTGTTTCTTCAAGGTTGTCCATTTTATTGGCATAGAGTTGCTTGTAGTAGTCTCTTAGGATGCTTTGTACTTCTGCGGTGTCTGTTGTAACTTCTCCTTTTTCATTTCTAATTTTATTGATTTGAGTCCTCTCCCTCTTTTTCTTGGTGAGTCTGGCTAAAGGTTTATCAATTTTGTTTATCTTCTCAAAGAACCAGCTTTTAGTTTTACTGATCTTTGCTATTGTTTTCTTTGTTTGTATTTCATTGATTTCTGCTCTGATTTTTATGATTTCTTTCCTTCTACTAACTTTGGGTTTTGTTTGTTCTTCTTTCTCTAGTTCCTTTAGGTGCCAGGGTAGATTGTTTATTTGAGATTTTTCTTGTTTCTTGAGGTAGGATTGTGTTGCTCTAAACTTCCCTCTTAGAACTGCTTTTGCTGCATCCCATAGGTTTTGGATCGTCATGTTTTCATTGTCATTTGTCTCTGGGTATTTTTTGATTTCCTCTTTGATTTCTTCAGTGATCTCTTGGTTATTTAGTAACGTATTGTTTAGCCTCCATGTGTTTGTGTTTTTTCCTTTTTATCCCCCTGTAATTGATTTCTAATCTCATAGCATTGTGGTCAGAAAAATGCTTGATATGATTTCAATTTTCTTAAATTTACTGAGGCTTGATTTGTGACCCAAGATATGATCTATCCTGGAGAATGTTCCATGTGCACTTGAGAAGAAAGTGTAATCTGCTGTTTTTGGATGGAATGCCCGATAAATATCAATTAAATCTATCTGGTCTATTGTGTCATTTAAAGCTGTGTTTCCTTATTAATTTTCTGTTTGGATGATCTGTCCCTTGGTGTAAGTGAGGTGTTAACGTCCCCCACTATTATTGTGTTACTGTCGATTTCCTCTTTTATAGCTGTTACCAGTTGCCTTACGTATTGAGGTGCTCCTATGTGTTGGGTGCATATATATTTATAATTCTTATATCTTCTTCTTGGATTGATCCCTTGATCATTATGTAGTGTCCTTCCTTGTCTCTTGTAGCATTCTTTATTTTAAAGTCTATTTTATCTGATAAGAGTATTGCAACTCCAGCTTTCTTTTGATTTCCATTTGCATGGAATATCTTTTTCCATCCCCTCACTTTCAGTCTGTATATGTCCCTAGGTCTGAAATGGGTCTCTTGTAGAACGCATATATATGGGTCTTGTTTTTGTATCCATTCAGTGAGCCTGTGTCTTTTGGTGGGAGCATTTAATCCATTCACATTTAAGGTAATTATTGATATGTATGTTCCTATTACCATTTTCTTAATTGTTATGGGTTTGTTTTTGTAGGTCCTTTTCTTCTCTTGTGTTTCCCACTTAGAGAAGTTCCTTTAGCATTTGTTGTAGAGCTGGATTGGTGGTGCTGAATTCTCTTAGCTTTTGCTTGTCTGTAAAGCTTTTGATTTCTCCATGGAATCTGAATGAGATCCTTGCCGGATAGAGTAATCTTCATTGTAGGTTCTTCCCTTTCGTCACTTTAAATATATCATGCCACTCCTTTCTGGCTTGTAGAGTTTCTGCTGAGAAATCAGCTGTTAAATTTATGGGCGTTCCCTTGTATGTTGTCATTTTTCCCTCGTTGCTTTCAGTAATTTTTCTTTGTCTTTGATTTTTGTCAGTTTGATTACTATGTGTCTCAGCATGTTTATCCTTGGGTTTATCCTGCCTGGGACTCTCTGTGCTTCCTGGACTTGGGTGGCTATTTCCTTTCTCTTTCTCCATTCTCTCTGAAAAATGTTTTCTCGGTCCTTTCTCTCTCTCTTCTCCTTCTGGGACCTCTATAATGTGAATGTTGTTGCATTTAATGTTGTCCCAGAGGTCTCTTAGGCTGTCTTCGTTGCTTTTCATTCTTTTTTCTTTATTTTATTCCATGGCAGTGAATTCCACCATTCTGTCTTCCAGCTCACTTATCCGTTCTTCTGCCTCAGTTATTCTGCTATTGATTCCTTCTAGTGTAGTTTTCATTTCAGTTATTGTATTGTTCATCTCTGTTTGTTTGTTCTTTAATTCTTCTAGGTGTTTTTTCTTTAATTCTTCTAGGTCTTTTAAAAATATTTCTTGCATCTTCTCAACCTTTGCCTCCATTCTTTTTCCGAGGTCCTGGATCATCTTCACTATCATTATTCTGAATTCTTTTTCTGGAAGGTTGCCTATCTCCATTTCATTTAGTTGCTTTTCTGGGATTTTATCTTGTTCCTTCATCTGGTACATAGTCCTCTGCCTTTTCATCTTGTCTATCTTTCTATGAATGTGGTTTTTGTTCCACAGGCTGCAGGATTGTAGTTCTTCTTGCTTCTGCTGTCTGCCCTCTGGTAGATGGCGCCATCTAGGAGGCTTGTGCAAGCTTCCTGGTGGGAGGGACTCCATAATTACCTTTTTGTGTGTGTGGTGAGAACTTTTAAGATCTACTCTCATAGCAACATTCAAATATACAGTACAGTATTGTTCATTATAATCACCATGCTGTACATTAGATTCCCAGAATTTACTCATAACTGGAAGATTGTACCCTTTGACCAACATCTCCTTTCCCCCACCCTGATGCACCAGGAAACCACCAATCTACTCCCTGTTTCTATGCATTCCACTTTCTTAGATTTCACATATAAGTGAAATCATACAGTATTTGTATTTCTTCAGACAGTAATTATTTAAATTATTTCACTTAGCATAATGCCCTCAAGATTCATCCATATTTTTACAAATATCAGTACTTCCTTCTTTCTCATGGCTGAATAATATTCCATTTTATATATATGCCGCATATTCTTTATCCATTCATCCATCAATGGACACTTAGGTTGTTTCCATGTCTTGGCTATTGTGAATAATGCTGAAATAGCCATGGCAGTGCAGAAATCCCTTAGAGATAGTGGCTTCATTTCCTTTGGGTATATACTCAGAAATAAGATTGCTGGAGCATATGGTAGTTCTACTGTTTAATTATTTTGAGAAACCTCCACACTGTTTTCCATAGTGGCTGAACCAATTTACAGTCCTACCAACAGTGCGCAAGTTCTCCTTTTTCTCCACTCCTTTGCCAACTCTTGTTATCTCTTTTGTTTTTGATAATAGCCATCCAAACATGTGTGATGTGATACCTCATTGTAGTTCTGATTTTCATTTCCCTAATGATTAGAGATATTGGGTATCTTTTCATGTACCCGTTGAACGTTTATATGTCTTCTTTGGAAAAATGTCTATTTGGGTCCTTTGCCCATTTCTTAATTGGATTATTTGCTTTTTTTTTTTTTTTTGCTATTGCATTTTATGGGTTTCTTGTATTTTGGATATTAACCCCTTATCAGTTGATGGTTTACAAATATTTTCTCCCATTCCATAGGTTGCCTTTTCATTTTTGTGATGGTTTCTTTTGCTGTGTAGAAGCTTTCTAGTTTGATGTGGTCAAACTTGTTGATGTTTGCTTTTGTTGCTTGTACTTTCAGTATCATATTCAAAAAAATCATTGTCAAGACCAATGCCAAGGAGCTTCTTCCCTGTATTTTTTCCCAGGAGTTTTATGGTTTCAAGCCTTACACTTAAGTCTTTAATCCATTTTGAGTTCATTTTTGTGAGTGGTGTAAGAGAGGGCTCCAATATCATTTCTTTGTGTGTGCGTGTTTGTCCAATTTTCCCAACATCACTTATTGAAGAGACTGTTGTTTCCCCATTGAATATTCTTGACTCCCTTGTCAAATATTAGTTGACTTTATATGTGTGGACTTATTTCTGGGATCTTGATTCTGTTCTACTGGTCTATGTGTCTGTTTTTATCCCAGTACAAGACAGTTTTGGTTACTATAACTTTGTAATTCAGTCTGAAGTCAGGAAGCACAATAATGCCTCCAGGATTTCTTTAACTATTTGAGGTCTTTTGTGATTCTATATGAATTTTAGGATTTTCTTTCTCTTTCTGTGAAAAATACCATTGGAATTTTGATAGATAGTCTCCCATTTATTTTCCCTAGTGCAATGCCCTGAAGTACTCAAGGTTGCACACCTTTTCCCTATCCTGCAGAGTCAAGCTGGCTGTAAGATCTGCACCTGATAGTGAGATCCATGTGCTATTTGCATGGGCTTGCAGAGCCATCTGCGGGGGCACATGAGGTGCAGTGCATTGGGTTTTGTAGAGTGCCAGCCATGTGGCACATGGGGTTCTTGGGGTGCATATTCGTTCGTTGGTAGAAGTTCTGTAGGCAAGTCATCATGTGGAGTTCATGGGTGAGCCTCTTGGTGGAGTCCCTGAGCAGGTTAGCAGAATCCACACCAAGCTATTGAGATCGTATCAGTCCACGCTTTCTTCCTGCTCTGAGCTGCCCAATTAAGTGATTGAAATATTTTGTTTGCACCTTTCATTTGAGATGTGTTTTTTAAAGCTTCTGCAGTACTCATTAAAACAATCTCTCCTATTCTTTGTAAGGAAATACTTGGCAATTCATTCAAGGTCTACTCTACAGTTGAATTTCCAAACTTCTTGAAGTGATAGTACATGCATATTACGTAACGTGCTATGTGAAACACTTGGCGAACAAGAAAACATGTAATTAAATTCTAACCTTTCCTTTCAGCCTTGCCTTTCTTCTTTATCTGCCTCCCATATAGCCAAGGACATGGCTTTGCAAATTACAAGTACTCAGTATTTTTTTTCTGAGTTTTAATACTGTCATTTAGTTGATAAAGGATAATCGGGCTCATGCATTTTTTTCTTACAAAAAAATATTAACTGAAAGCATAATAATTTGAGGGCATTTATCCTTGCCATTCTGCTTTTACTCTTACTCTTATTGTCTCCCTATCCAAACAGTTAAGTAATATTTATGAACAAGTGCTCCATGTTAGTGTAGATGAATGAATGAAAAAGAGAAAATGATGCATTCAGAAAATGGTCCTGCTTTCACTGCTCTGCTGCTGCCTCTTGACCAAAGGATTCCCAACAAGAGTCTCCAATGCACTGACATTGTCTTTGTGGGACTTGGCTCAGTGCATTTTGTCTGTGAAACTTTTACCACTCCAAAGCACTGTGCAGGAAATATGCGAATGGAATGCCAGGTGTTATGTTGAATTTTAATCACCTCCTTATTAAGTTTCTTCAGGAAAAAAAATAGGACATATCCTTTGCCATGAAGAAAGGACATGTGCTCTTGAGGTATGGACACATGTTATGGCAACACACAATTCCTGTGCAAGATGAGGCTTCTTTTAAGGAGCAGATAAAATCCAAACACAATAATTCTATTGGATTTGGCTGAGAAGAAGCCAACAAACTGCCAGCTGGTATCCAAGATAGATACAAGAGGAAAACAAACTTCATTGCATTTTGCAATCAACTTAAAGTGTTTTTTAGTGGGAAAAAAAAAACTAATGAAACTTATAGTGCCCTATTTTATACACTTTGCTGCTTTACTTACTATAAACTCTGGTGAACTTAGAGGTAGTTATTTTGGGTTTGCTTGTCTAAATATTGGGCTAGTAGGCATTTGTTGATCATTCGTCCATTTAAAGTCAACTGAACAGAGCAAGTAAGGCGTGAAGATTGATGTGGACCAGGATCTGTGAATTAGTTGCAGTGTAGGCCAGGAAGAGCTGCTGGTGGTTTTGTTCCTTTTGAAGTTTTGCACACTGATTCAGAGCAGGTTAAATTGAGGGTATTTTCCAAATACAGGCTATAATTAAAAACCTGCTCGTCCTTTTCCATTCTTCTGTTAATTTAACTCATTAGTGATTTTTCAGGCTCATGAAAAGTGAATTTTCTATAATGAAATAAGAATTCCAGAAGAAGGGGTTATTGAAATTATCTCTTTGACTCTGTGATTAATACCCAAATCTCCTTCAAATCCTGTATCAAGGGCCATTTGTCCCATATCTGAAGGCTCACTTTTATCCTCAAATCTAAACCCAGTTTTACTCTTAGCAGGAGAAACTTCCCTATTCAAAACTTCCCTATAACAAAACAGTTTTAGCATTTGGAGTTTTCTTGTGATTATATGTCAGGTCTTTCTTCTTGACCAATACACTCCTTTGTACCCCAGTCTATTCAGTATCTGTCCAATGCCTGATTCTTTGTCTTTTGCCTAAAGTCCTAACATAATATTCTGTTTCCAACATCTTTCTATAATAGCGTTTTAACTAAGACCGTACATCAGAATAAGCTGTGAAGTTTTCCTAAAACAGAGGTTTCTAAGCCGTACTTCAGTCAGATTTGTATGTACGGGGTTGGCCCAAAAGTTTGTTCAGGTTTTTCCGTAAGATATAAGATGTTACAGAAAAAATGAAATTTTGGCCAACCCAATAGAACGTCAGGGCTGGAGTCAAGGCTTACAGATTTTTAAAATGTCCATAGACCATTCCCTGCTCCTATGACTTTCTCCAAGAGTTTGCGTCATCTCACCTCTAGCTTCCATTCCACCTTTGTCTGATCTGTTTACCAACAAACAATTCTTACGATACAAAACTCAAGATTACACAATTAGAGCCTGGGCAGAAAAATCAATATATTTATTTGTGATATATGCTTATATATGTTTATAAAGTTACTATTATAAAAATAAATGTGTATCTATATTTTGGTCTTCTATTTTTGGTGTTATTCAAAAATGAATAGGGATAAGAATATATCAGGGAAAATATGGCCTGGAAATGGCCTCCCTGTCCCCCAGAGCAGCCTACCCTCCCTTGTGAGAGCAGAGGGGAAGCATATGAGGGGAGAGGAATAGGCACAAAAGTACCCACAGGATGGGAGGGAATAAACTGTTTTAGCGTATGAAACTTATTGAAATGCTTAAATTAGAGGTTCACAAAATTTGGTGTGCACAAAAATTACTTAGCGATCCTGTTAATTATATATATATATATATAAAATACAAATATATATAATACAAACATAATGCATATATTTATATTATATAATTACATATTATATAATTACACACACACACACACACACACACACACACATTCTTTGTCTCCTAAAATTGGTCTGGAGTGAGGCCCAGGAATCTGCATGTTTAATAACCCCAGAGAGTACAGATGTCTTCAAACCACATCTTGAGAAAGAGTGGCTTAAATCAACTAACGCTGTGTATCTTGGCTTTCATCATGATTTTTTTTTAAAAGTATTTATTTATTTATTTATGGCTGTGTTGGGTCTTCGTTTCTGTGCAAGGGCTTTCTCTAGTTGTGGCAAGCGGGGGCCACTCTTCATCGCGGTGCGCGGGCCTCTCACTATCGCGGCCTCTCTTGTTGCGGAGCACAGGCTCCAGACGCGCAGGCTCAGTAATTGTGGCTCACGGGCCCAGCTGCTCTGCGGCACGTGGGATCTTCCCAGACCAGGGCTCGAACCCGTGTCCCCTGCATTGGCAGGCAGACTCACAACCACTGCGCCACCAGGGAAGCCCCATCATGATTTTTTTAAACCATTTTTGTTTTTAAACTTTCTCCCTGACAAATATGTGTGTATATTTTTGTCCCCATGGGAGAGATACATGACAACTGAAAACCAAAGGTAGTTGATGCCTTTCAGCAAGTTTTACTCTGAACACAATGTAATTATTTTATTTTTATATTGCATTCTATCAAGAAGCTATATCTCTTGATTTCCTTTAAAAAAGGAATAGCACACTTATTCTTTTTCAATTACACCTGATGCTTAAATATGAAGTGACTCTATTAACTGTGGTTAGGGTACCACCACCACCTGGTGGCAATGAATAAAAATTACAGGTTTAGTTTCTGACCACTGAATTCACGCACATGGTTGTGAAGTAAGTGCCAGCTCCAGCAGTCCTGCTATAAGTGATATTTGGAGGAAATCTATAAATGCATTTTCTAGTGTAGGTTTTTTCCATATGGTGATCCCATCGCCAGGTTGATCCATAGTCAATCCTAGGTATAAACACTAATATTTCACTCTTTTTCCAGAATATTAAATGTATAGTTTAAAAGTTTTTACAGAATAACAAAAAATCAAGGTTGGAAAATGAAAGGAATAATGTTGACAGAATTCTTTTCCTAGTGGAGACATTATTATTATTCTTTTAATCTCAGGGAATTCTTATGCCTTCTTATCCTTTGGTGTCATCAACAACACACTTATTGGTCTGTCCTTTTAATTTATTTATTTATTTTAAAATTGATTGATTGATTGATCGATTGGCCATGTTGGGTCTTTGTTGCTGCATGCGTGGGCTTTCTCTAGTTGTGGCAAACGGGGTCTCTTTGTTGTGGAGCATGGGCTCTAGGCACATGGGCTTAAGTAGTCGTGGCACATGGGCTTAGTTGCTCCGTGGTATGTGGGATATTCCCAGACCAGGGCTCAAACCCATGTCTCCTGCATTGGCAGGCAGATTCTTAACCACTGTGCCACCAGGGAAATCCGGTCTGTTCTTTTTAAATGAGTTAAAGAAAAGTTACTTTCTGGAGAGAATATTATATGTTAGGTCTTCAGGATTTGGCAGTGTGTAATGTGGAATGTATATTCATGGCCAGTAGACTGATGGATATTTTCTAAAGTTTTATACTTATACTACTACTCTCTCTTATCCTTTTGCATTTATGTTCACAACCAGTGGAAGAAGATAATCTTAACTTTAGAGTACCTTGTGAAAGTCCTTTCCCCCAAGATAGTGATTACTCTTGCTTTTCATTCTTGTTTAAATGTAAAGTTTTATATACATTTTGTTGAAAGGCACTTTAGTAATTATCAGGAAAGCACAAAAACAGGACAAAAAACCCTTACAGTACACAAATACAACATGGAAGGAAAGGGTATTGTTTTTGCAAAGGCTTACTTTATATTTGGTGGAATGCATGGAAATAATTTTATGATTTCAAGAGTAACTGAGACCAAAATTTCACGTCATGTCATGGTTGTAATTTCATTAACATATAACAACTCTCTTTATTTACTTATGGGAAAAATTTAACATTAGAATAGTCCCTGAGGAAAACTTGCTTAAGCCCCTTAGATAGCCTCATCCACCAGAGGGCAGACAGCAGAAGCAAGAAGAACTACAATCCTGTAGCCTGTGGAACAAAAACCACATTCACAGAAAGATAGACAAGATGAAAAGGCAGAGGGCTATGTACCAGATGAAGGAACAAGATCAAACCCCAGAAAAACAACTAAATGAAGTGGAGATAGACAATCTTCCAGAAAAAGAATTCAGAATAATGATAGTGAAGATGATCCAGGACCTCGGAAAAAGAATGGAGGCAAAGGTTGAGAAGATGCAAGAAATATTTTTAAAAGACCTAGAAGAATTAAAGAACAAACACCTAGACGAATTAAAGAACAAACAAACAGAGATGAACAATACAATAACTGAAATGAAAACTACACTAGAAGGAATCAATAGCAGAATAACTGAGGCAGAAGAAAGGATAAGTGAGCTGGAAGACAGAATGGTGGAATTCACTGCTGCAGAACAGAATAAAGAAAAAAGAATGAAAAGCAACAAAGACAGCCTGAGAGACCTCTGGGACAACATTAAACACAACAACATTCGCATTATAGGGGTCCCAGAAGGAGAAGAGAGAGAGTAAGGACCAGAGAAAATATCTGAAGAGATTATAGTTGAAAAATTCCCTAACATGGGAAAGGAAAGAGCCACCCAAGTCCAGGAAGCGCAGAGTACCATACAGGATAAACCCAAGGAGAAACACGCCGAGACACATAGTAATCAAATTGGCAAAAGTTAAAGACAAAGAAAAATAATTGAAAGCAGCAAGGGAAAAACGACAAATAGCATACAAGGGAACTCCCATAATGTTAACAGCTGATTTCTCGCAGAAACTCTACAAGCCAGAAGGGAGTGGCATGATATACTTCAAGTGATGAAAGGGAAGAACCTACAACCAAGATTACTCTACCCGGCAAGGATCTCATTCAGATTCTATGGAGAAATCAAAAGCTTTACAGACAACCAAAAGCTAAGAGAATTCAGCACCACCAAACCAGCTCTACAACAAATGCTAAAGGAACTTCTCTAAGTGGGAAACACAAGAGAAGAAAAGGACCTACAAAAACAAACCCAAAACAATTAAGAAAATGGTAATAGGAACATACATATCAATAATTACCTTAAATGTGAATGGATTAAATGCTCCAGCCAAAAGACACAGGCTTGCTGAATGGATACAAAAGCAAGACCCACATATATGCTGTTTACAAGAGACCCACTTCAGACCTAGGGACACATACAGACTGAAAGTGAGGGGATGGAAAAAGATATTCCATGCAAATGGAAATCAAAAGAAAGCTGGAGTAGCAATACTCATATCAGATAAAATAGACTTTAAAATAAAGAATGTTACAAGAGACAAGGAAGGACACTACATAATGATCAAGGGATCAATCCAAGAAGAAGATATAACAGTTATAAATATATAGGCACCCAACATAGGAGCACCTCAATACATAAGGCAACTGGTAACAGCTATAAAAGAGGAAATCGACAGTAACACAATAATAGTGGGGGACTTTAACACCTCACTTACACCAATGGACAGATCATCCAAACAGAAAATTAATGAGAAAACACAAGCTTTAAATGACACAATAGACCAGATAGATTTAATTGATATTTATAGGACATTCCATCCAAAAACAGCAGATTACACTTTCTTCTCAAGTGTGCAGGGAACATTCTCCAGGATAGATCACATCTTGGGTCACAAATCAAGCCTCAGTAAATTTAAGAAAACTGTGGAGTCTCTTTTTATGAGAGCACTTATCCCATTCTGGAGGGCTCTGCCCTCATGATCTAATCACCTCCCTCATGATCTAATCACCTCCCATCACCTTGAATTTTGAGGGAACACAACAGACACTAGCACCATGAACCTCTTAACAAAGAATCTGAAAGGATGCATATTTTGAAATGGTTAAGCAAAGCCCAAGAACCATCACAGAGAAAGTGTCTTTGCTAACTTGTCAGCGTTTGAAAATCATGCTATTTATCATTGATTTTTCTCAAGGAAAAATTAATTGCTGTGCAGAAGTCCAAGGAGGTGGCACTTTTTAATCTGGCGCTCAAATGTGAACATTTCTCAGACCCGATTTTCTCCATCAGGAGCTCGTCCTTTCTGTTTACCAGTTGTCTTCCTGGTCATTAGCTGTTACTAAGTACTGATTGGATGAAGGCTGTGTAAGAAGAGCAGTCGTTCCTTGGCTGATCCCCCGGGTCACACCTAACTGAGAGGAAACGGTAGGTATGGGATCACTGACCATGGCAATAGCAGCTTTTCTGTTGAGAGCTGTAAGAGCTGCTTTCACAGTTTTGCAAAACAGCAAGAACAGAGTGTTCTTCAGATATGGCTAATCTTCACCATTACTGGCAACATAACATTCTAGTAGTGAGGTTTCAGGTTGCCCTGCAAGAGGTAGCCCCTCAATTTAGTTGCTCTTTTCAATGAAAGTTTCTGTGTGGGTATATCTCAAAGATGTGCTCCAATTTGTGTATTTTTTGGAGTTGCAGTGTACAAATGCCGTTTTCACAGTACTTTGTTTAATCTATTTATAGGAACTTTATATATTAGGGAAATAAAATTTTGGTCCATGAAAAAAAAAGAATAGTCCCTGAGACAGATAACATATTAACTTAAAGTTGACCTACTGAGAGAGATTGCAATGAGTAGGAAAAATGCAGCACATAAATAAGGGGTTACTTGGAGGAGTTAAATACTATAAAATAGCAAGGACAGAAGAGCTATACACAAATTTTGATGATTCTTCATTTTTCTTAAAAGCCAGCTTCTGATGTGGCTTCCAGGCTTAACCTTGGTTAAAGATAGTGCCTCTCATCCTCTCTTGGCCATGCTACATGCTTTCAAGAAGCCATATTTGAGAACATCTGTACTTGTTAATCCTCCAACCCTGTGTGTAAGAATACCTATAAAGTGCTCAGCAATTCATTGTACTACTCACATTTATTCTCTGTAGAAAAGGACTGAATGCTTTCTAATGCCTATCCAAGTTACCTGACAAGAATATTACAATGACAAGGAGAGTTTCTAAGTACTTTTAGTTCTTTGAAACAAAACATTTTCATCTATTAATAAAAATAGATGTCTACCTAGAGGTGGGTGGGTAAAACTCTCAATTTTTGTTAAAGAGAAATTAATCATTCCCGTTTATCAAAGGGAAATCCAAGTGAAACAAGATTAAGTTAAACGTCACCTTTAGAGTACAGGAAACAAATAACAAAAGAATGTTCTCACCTAATCACATTTAAGCTAAAATAATACTACAGATTCTATTTCTGTTGAGTCATAAAAAGACTATTTTGTTCTGTGCAAATGCATTCCCTAAGGAGTATCTATGGGAAAAACTGGAACTAACCTTCTCCCACCATTGTATTTTGAAAGTACATGGCAAAAGAGTAAACAAACAAGGATCTTCCTCTCTTTCTATACTCTTTTTAGTTGTTGACTCTGAACTCTGTGGTTGCTGAGTTGATGGACATGTTTATAAAGGTTTTAACCTTTGTTTTCAAATAGGGGTGATCAGGCTTTTAAAACTGTGTCTCTCATCACTCGGTTGTGGTACAATATGGTACCCAACCCTCAGCTGTCCTAAACAGTGAGAAAAGACAACTCCTAGTATGTCATATCTTCCAGGTTTGTGTGGGCAACACCAGCATTCCCAGGCTGCAGTCTAATACTAAACTGATCTGTGCATGTCCAGCTCAGTATATACATCCTCTGCAGGTAAAACTTAGGTTCACCATAGGGGAATAAATGTCTGGACACACAAGCACACACCTGTGTGTGCATACATATACTGTGTTTTAAAGTGATAGAAAAAAACATGAAAGAATTCTGGAGGTTTTATTTTTTGTCTATGTTTAAACACAGTATATAACATACCAACAATAATGGCCGTTGGTATTTTTCTTAAAGGACCACTGCATGCCCAAAGTTGCCCACTGCGGATTTTCAGGCCATGTGGTTGATGGACAAGTCAGTTAGTACATTTTGGCTGCATTGAACATCCATGAGGCATGTAGCAATGAACTAATGTTGTAATGTCCAAATTAACATAATAAATTAATAAAACTAATATAAATAAGCACAGTTATATATTATTCTTGAATGTGCTGAAGAATAAGGAGTTAAGAACTGTAATGAGCAGCCCAAAAATATATTAATCAGATCTTGTGTGCAACCTATTATAAGAGATACACTACATAGAATTAAAATAACAAATGAGAAGAAGTTTCTAACCCAAAGTGTTTGTAATATATTTGGAGGAACCAGCCAAATATGCAGAAAACGCTTTGAAAATAATCACCAAATAATATGCAGTTTTTCTTTCCTACCAATAAATCTAAGTCCCCCAATCCTAAAAATCAAAACTATATCTTCGCTTGACATTATAAATACCCCCAGTTATTATAATAAAGAGCACACTGAAACAGAACTTAGGCTGGTTAAAAAAAAATAAATGATCTAAGACACTGTTGTTTTTCCCATTTTGGTCGTCAGAAACTTGACTGCTACAGTCAAGCAATGTCAATCCAATGTAGGTTTCAACAGTGGCTAAAGGATTCATTTTAAGTAAGTTTAAAATATATATATACACACACACACACATAAATGAACAAACACACACAAATATGTATACACACATACCTTCATACACACATATGGTTATATTTATATTACTTATATTTTTTCCTGTGATGGTTCATGTGTAACTAACTCTAATGGGATTATAGCTGGTCCTGTGAGTAACCTCCAGTTTCTTCTCACTAAAAACTTACTAAGAATCCTGAAGCATTACAAACAAGATAATAGTCTCTGTCCTGAGTCTGGTCTATATTATCTTCTCACTATTCCAAAACACATTTACCAATGCTGTCTGTGCTGGGGTGTCCACATTTTATTTTTTGGTTTTACTTCTAAATGTGTCTCTGCACTTTTTCTAAATAGAGCTTCTAAGACCTGCATCTTCATCAATTAATTTTAATGAGAGCCTTGCTTTCCTCCTAAGCCCTTTGTGAAATATTGACTGCTTTGTTTTCTAAATACGGTCACTGGCTCTAGCCTACTTCAGTGCTGTCCCCCAAGCCTAACTGGTCCATCATTCTTTCCTCTCTGTTAACTCTGTTCTTTCTCCCGGATCACTGTTCTCCACTGTCCTTCCCTGCCACTGGGGCAACTGAGAAAGGGCTTTATTTAAAATATTTAATATCCTTTTTTTCCATTAATTTTATATTTGAGATAGTTGGGGGTTTTTTTCCCATGGTGGGCTTACCAGCTTATAAGTGCAAGGTTTTGATTACAAAATCATTTAGATATTTTGTCATTTATCCATCCTAACACACACACACACACACACACACACACACGTGCGTACATTAGATTTGATCATTTTGATAGTTTAGTGTAATTGATCATTGAAAAGAATAGAGGATTTCGAAGGAATATCTTTTTTTAAACCAAAAAAGTCATTTCCCATGTGGAATAGATTGAGCAAAATGATATGGCCAGCACAAGCAGGAAGCAACACATTGCATATCAAAGGTAACTCCATCTGGGAAAATCATCGAGATAGCCATGTACTTTTGTTAGAATTTCAAGATAAGAAATAGTGTGGAACCCTGGCTCTTCTTTCATATCTGTACCTTTGTCTAACCACAGCGTGTGCCTACAGAGGTAAGCCTGGCAAGAAAAGGAAGTTTTCTTTGTTGTTTTTTGTTGCTATTTTTGTTTTTATAATGGGCAGTTTAGTTATATTTCAGAAATAGAACTCTAGGTGGTGAGTCAGGAGGAAAGCTCTGTGTGAAAGAGGGGACGTGAGCTAGCGCACTGCAACATTCACAGCAGGTAGAAGGGTCTGGATGTGTCTGCCAGCATATGCTGTATTGCGGTTCTAATTGAAGTGAGAAGGAAATTGACATTGATAAGTGATTACAAAACCAAGCACCAGAGACGGACATCATTGCCTTTCTACCCATCTGCCATTTCCCTCCGAGTTTTTCTCTTGCTGAAGAGCCCTCCTCACACAAGAAAGGAAAGTACTAAATACTTACTTTCCAGGCTTTGCTTGCAGCCCAGACACAGGCATGTAATCCAGTGCAGGCTAAGGGCTATTACTAGACCTTCTGAGAAGAATTTTTCCCTGATGATAAAGATGCAAAGATAAATGCCCACCTTTCTGCGTTGGGCATTGTCATATAAGGACATGCTACTGGGAGCTACTGTAGCCAAGAGAATCACAGAGAACTCACCTAGAACTTTGATGCCATTGAGCATGTGCATCAACCCAGGGAATCCCTACCTCTGTGTTTATTGAAAAATAAACCACTTGCATTGAAATCACTTTTAGTTGAGTTTCTGGCAGTCACATGCATCCTAACTGAACAACATTCTGCCAGACACTTGTGATGTGATCTCTTTTGATGTTTATAATCATCCCTCCAGGTAAGCGTTATCCCTCCCCTTTGAAAGATGAGGAAACTGAGGCTCAGAAAGATGAAAAGCCTTGTCCAGTACCCCAGATCTCCGGAGCACAGAAGCCAGGGTTTGAATCTATGTGCCTGTGACTGGAGTACCAGTGCGTTGCTAATTCTCATTCACTTTCTGCTGTTCTGTCCCATCTCACTGCCTCTGTATAACTGCAAATATTTACCAAAGGAGTTCGTTTTGAATCTGGCAGGGAGGGTGTAGGCAGGTGTGTCTTTGTTCTGAGATCACAGCAGGTACTATAAGAATTGAGCACAAAAGGCGATTTTTATTTGTTGCATGACATTTTAAAAAATGAGAATAAATTCAGATGTTTCTTTTTAGAGTAAGAGGGCTAGAGCATATATATCCTCATTTATAATTAGATATTGAGTCACAAATAGAAACTTAGCTTTGAAAATACTTTTTGGAAACTACATGTCTTTAAGACTTTTCACTTTTCATCTTCCCCAGATTAGCCTCTCCTTGTCCTCAGTCCTCTAGTTTCTCACAAGTTCAACAGCTTAACTAGAAGGATTTGGAAATCAGCCTCTAGCAAATGAATGTTTTCAAGTCCTCCCATTTGAAAACCCACAGAATCCCTATAAGATGGAAGAGAGATTAAGAACAAAGGGCAGAGCATATTCTATTTTCTTCTTAATTTCTGCTTAACTTTTTTTTTTTTAATTTTTATTTTATTTTATTTTTTGGCTGCGTTGGGTCTTCGTCTCTGTGCGAGGGCTTTCTCCAGTTGCGGCGAGCAGGGGCCACTCTTCATCGCGGTGCGCGGCCCTCTCACTTTCGTGGCCTCTCTTGTTGCAGAGCACAGGATCCAGACGCGCAGGCTCAGTAGTTGTGGCTCACGGGCCCAGTTGCTCCGCGGCATGTGGGATCTTCCCAGACCAGGGCTCGAACCCGTGTCCCCTGCATTAGCAGGCAGATTCTCAACCACTGTGCCACCAGGGAAGCCCTCTGCTTAATTTTTAAAAGGGGTTTAGTTTGACAAATTCTGTGAGGCCTTGAGCAGGTAGAACCTGATTACTTGTGTGTTTAATAGTGGGCCCTTTTCTAGATATAATTTTGAAAGATGCAGTATTTTCATGCTGGTTTCACCTTCTCTTTGCTCTTCCAGATGAGAGACCATGCATGGTCCTTGTTAGCCTGAATCCTGGACCTATTTTTCTTGCTCCAGCCATATCTTTACTCTGGAGGATTCCTCCTTTGGCAATTTTTGTTCCTAAACTTTATCTCTAATGCTTCCTTGGTAAATGAATCCAAACTAATATGTTAATGGCATTTCAAAGTTAAATTTTTATATTTTACATGTGGGAAGTACTAAATTTGCAAAGCCTTAACCCAGAGTAGTAACTTCCTTGGTAGGGGAAACTTCAGCCAGAATTAGAGGATTCCTCTAAGGGAGCCAGAATAATGCCACATGGGCAGCTGCCTCTTGCACCAACCAGCCATGGAGGGTGGCAGTGTATTTGGGAGCCTTAAAAACAAAACTGGAAGGCAAATGGGAATATGTATTGTAGTAGAGTATTCTTCAATAGGAAATAGAGCTTTTGGAAAACATTGACTTAAGGAAGAATTTATAATAATGTGAGAGAGGCTATGCCAGCTACTGTTACTTTTCTAAACTCATATTAGTACTAAAAGCAACCAGAGTGCAAAAAATAAATTGTCCTCACTGTTTCTAGCCCAAGCCACCATCATCCGTTAACTGAAATTACTGAGATAATTAGTGGGTCTCCAGCTTCCACTCTTACCAGTACACACCTCCCCTTCTCAGTCTAGTCTCAAAATATGAGCCTGAGTTATCTCTTTAAAAGCTAAATTAAATCAAGACTTGCCTCTGCTCCAGTACCTCTCCTGCTCACTCAGGATAAAAGCCAAAGTTCTGACAATGGCTTCAAGTCCATACTTTGCTTTCACCAGATTCTTTCTTTGCCCTCATTTACTAGTCTCTCATGCCACGCCAGCCACACTGGCTTCCTTCTGTGTATAGCAAACCACTAGGCACACTCCTGCTTCAGGCCCTTAGTTATCTCCTTTGCTCAAGTGCTGTCTTCTCAGTGAGGATTCCATAATCACTGTATTTAGAATTACAAAATCTCCATTGGCTGGACACCCTTCCCCAGCAATCTGTGCCCTTTCCTGCTTCATTTTTCTCCCTAGCACTCCATAGTGAGTATAGCATACATTTTACTTGTCTGTTTGGATATTGAGCTTCTTATTTGCCAACTTCCTGTTGTGTTTCCCATCCCCCTCACTAGATTGCAAGCTCTAGGAGGATAAGAATGTTTGTCCTTTTTTGTTCATTTGTTGTTAATGCTGTATCTACAGGGCATGATACACTATTAGACATCCAATAAATATTTATAAAATAATCTTCCCACATCCTATTCAGTCAGGGCTTAGAGTTGCAAAATTACAATATTACCTGGTCCTAAATAATTTAAGTGGAGAAATAATTTATTGAAATGAGATTGGAAGGTTAAAACACCAGACTCAGTAGATGATTAGGAATCAAAGAAGGCTGGATAGCACAACACCCAGGCAGAGAACTAGACCTGGTCCTAAATAATTTAAGTGGAGAAATAATTTATTGAAATGAGATTGGAAGGTTAAAACACCAGACTCAGTAGATGATTAGGAATCAAAGAAGGCTGGGTAGCACAACACCCAGGCAGAGAACTAGACAATGTTACTCTAGGGTTTCTTTACCCTATTTCTACCCTTGTAAGCAATCTCTGTCCTGTATCATTGCACATTTCCTCTCTTTTTGGAGCGCCAGTCAGCAAGCTGGAGCCTCCTAGGTTATGTGCCAACAATCTAGCTGTCACGGTCCCGGGAGACAATATGTAACCCCTATTAGCTGCCAAGGAGAAGCCTGAGTTCTGCCTCCCACTAAAATCCATACAATAAGGGATTCCCTGGCATAAGAACAGATCTGGATTGTGGACAGCCAACAAAGGAAACACACACAAAAATTCTAACCCCCAATTATTACTAGAAAGTGACTTTCATTTGTTGAATTTTATTTTTCTCTATTGTTTTCTAAATTTTTCTAGTGATATGAATTAGTATATTCACTTATTTGATAATTCTAGTTAGAGAAAATGAAGACTAAACTATATTAAGGTAATAAAAATGTCAGCCAGACCTCAATTTTTCTCTTGAGGCAGTCTGTGATTTGTGGCCTATCAGTACTTAGATGCTAGAATGAGAAACGAATGAATTGAGAGGTCTTCAGTGAGCCATCTGATTTCTTCAGAGTAAACTTCTATCCAAAGCCTAATAGAGCATCTTTTGTGTTTCAGTAAATTTACATAATAAATATCCATTGAGAAGAGCGTCAGTGGAAAGCAGATGCTCATCAGACTGAATCATTAATCATTCTACCCCCCATAGAAGAATAGTCACTCATCGTATTGAACTAGAACTCAAATGTATGACACAAGTATTTTGTTCAGTGTGGGATTGTTCTAAAGATGGATGCAACAATCCCTCCCATCCTGCACATGCCTTTGCAAGTGATTTTTCCACTCTTCTCATCAGACTCACTTTGAAACTGAGATGGTCCTGTGACTTGCCTTGGCAAATAAAATGTTGTCAAAGGGACATGAGTGACTTCTGAGTCTAGTCCTTACTATGCAGTGCAGCTCTTGATTTTGACATCTTGGAAGCCAGCTACCATGTAAGGAAGCCTGGGTTATCCTGTGGAGGAAGCAGCATGGAGAGAAAGGCCCTGCAGAATGAGAGGCCAAATGGAAAAAAATGCAAGGCTCCCCAGAAAACAGCCAGCATTAACTGCCACATATTGTGAGGGAGGCCATCTCGGATGTTCAAGCCTCAGCTGAGCCACCAGTGAAATTCAGTCACAGAAGTGACCCAGACAATACCATGAAGAGCAGAAGAATCACCCAACTGAGCCCAGCCAACATGCAGAAGCATGAAAAATAACTCATGTTGTTGTATTAAGCCAATAAGTTTTGGGGTGGTTTGTAATACAGCAATAGATTGCTGAAATATGTAGGATATAAAGTTTTTTAAAAAAAAAACTTGGGCTTCCGTGGTGGCGCAGTGGTTAAGAACCCGCCTGCTAATGCAGGGGACACGGGTTTGAGCCCTGGTCCGGGAAGATCCCACATGCTGTGGAGCAACTAAGCCCGTGCGCCACAACTACTGAGCCTGCGCTCTGGAGCCCACGAGCCACAGCTACTGAGCCCACGAGCCACAGCTACTGAGCCTGCATGCCACAACTGCTGAAGCCTGCGCACCTAGAGCCCGTGCTCCGCAACAAGAGAAGCCACAGCAATGAGAAGCCCGCGCACCACAACGAAGAGTAACCCCCACTCGCCGCAACTAGAGAAAGCCTGCGTGCAGCAATGAAGACCCAACGCAGCCAAAAATAAGTAAATTAAATAAATAAATTAAAAAAAAAAAAACTTGTTTGGATAATGGCATTGTTACATTTTTATTAAAAAACAATTAGGAAATGTCCCCCCAACCCCTTCAAGTTTAACAAGAAATACAGTAGATGGTTCTTTGCTGGGCCATGCCCTCTAATGAAAATCCAAGGACTGGAAAACAATTGAATTTTTAAAAACTGATTGAGGGGCTTCCCTGGTGGTCAAGCGGTTAAGACTCTGCGCTCCCAATGCAGGGGGCCTGGGTTTGATCCCTGGTCAGGGAACTAGATTCCATATGCCTCCACTAATAACTGATCAAATCTTGTGTTTGTGTGAAGTGCATAGAGCCCATGCTTCCTCAGCTATAAGAGTCCTATCTCTGGTTTGCCCCGCTACCGATTACAGGAACTTGAACCCTCACTTGAGTCAACCTCAAACTATTTCTGGGCATCTCCCAAGTACTATTCTTTCACTGTCATATGCTTTTTTTTTTTCTCCCCTGCTGTTGTTTCCTGTAGCAATGTCTGTTGCTGAGGCAGCCTCTGCCCCCTTGAAGATGTTTCAAAGCCACCAAGGACTCTACAACACTTCTATAAAGCTGTTTGCTCCTCTACTGAAGTCACCAACAGCATCTGGATTTGATGACCATGGAATATAATAGATTATTTTCTGGTCCATCCTGCTGCTTCAGCCAGTGTCTTCCCAAGCTCTCTCGTTCCACGATTGAGAATATATATTCTTCCTACCTTTCCTCCCACTGATGCCACCTCTAAAAGATAGATAGGCTACAAATCAGTGCTGCCTTGATTTCCATTGTCCTGCAGAGGTTTTAGTGAAACTTTAAATGTATTCTTTCTCTCCCTGTGGCATGGACATCAATCAGGCTAATTCAGTTAATGATCTGAATAAAGGACATTGAGCTGATTATCTTTCCCTTCTGAGACAGCCTTTGAGGCTGTTTGTCTTGACTCTGTCTTCCTTATAAATGAGTTATTTCCGTAGTTATTTCCACATGTCTTCCAGAGATGCCAGCTATTTATAAGCTGAAGGCTCAATACCAATCAGATTAACACTGTAAATATATTGAAAGACCAACATTATCTACCCTTCCCAAAGTTATTAACAGTTACTCATATTAAAATGGTAGAGAATGCCAGAGACCTCTGGACAACCCCGTCTGACACTACTACTTGATTGTCTAAATAAATATTAGAAACTTGGTGTTGATGTTTTCTCCAATTGTGTGTTGCAATCATGGCTATGGATAAAGCTTCCTGGAAACAGTTTTGGCAGCTGGTTTGATGATAGTGATTCCAAATATCTGTTTGTATGATCATTACTTCCCTCCACTGCCTCTAACAATTGATCCCAACCACAGTAGGGATTGTGGAAAGCAGCACATCCTCATCACTTCTTTGACATAAAGGTAGAACCCTATAGAAGCTGCTTATAGAGGAAGTGGCTAGGAGTTGCCCCTATGTCTGTAGGGCTTGTGTATGTATATCTCACCTACCTGTTGTCTACTTCTAGGTCCCTCAGCATCTGGACAGCAGTTTAGAACCACTTTCTCTCACTTGTAAAGACAGTTTAGAGCTGGGCCCTCTGGTCTTCATTTGGAAACTACACTGCCTTACATCTTTTTCAATGAATTTATAAAAGCTCTCTCCAGTTGCAGTAGAAAGATAAATACAGGTATGAGACCACATAATGTTAGCACACAAATGAGACTCATTTCTCTTTAGAAGTTGTCAGTCCTAGAGCACAGATCCATTTGTGGTACAGGGGCAAATGTCTTTGAGATGAGTTTTTGCTCATGTACCTCGATGATCTTAAGATCAATCAACAAATAAATTGTATTGCACATCTACTATGCACCAGTTCTGGGACAGGTGAATTGAAAAACATGTTAGCAATATTATATATGGGTTCCTACTCTAAAAGCACTCACAATCTATTGGAGGGAGAAAAAAATCAAACTAGTTATTATGATGGCAAGAATAAGAAAGTGCCTGGGTTCAAACTCTACCCCGCTGCTTTACATAAGTATTAGGTTGGCCAAAAATTTCATTTGAGGGCTTCCCTGGTGGTGCAGTGGTTGAGAATCCGCCTGCCAATGCAGGGGACACGGGTTCGAGCCCTGGTCTGGGAAGATCCCACATGCCGCGGAGCAACTGGACCCGTGAGCCACAACTACTGAGCCTGCACGTCTGGAGCCTATGCTCCGCAACAAGAGAGGCCGCGATAGTGAGAGGCCCATGCACCGCGATGAAGAGTGGCCCCCACTTGCCGCAACTAGAGAAAGCCCTCGCATAGAAACGAAGACCCAACACAGCCAAAAATAAATTAATTAATTAATTAATTTAAAAAAAAATTTTTCATTTGAGTTTTTCCATAACGTCTTAACATCTTTTCCATAAGATGTTATGGAAAAACCTGAAAAAAATTTTTGGCCAACTCAATACTTCTCAGTGCCTCAGTTTCCTTATCTGTAAAATAGAGTGATAGTATTTATGTTATAGATAATCTATGCTAAAGTACTTAGGGATGTGCCTGACATAGAATAAACATTCATACATGTAAACCCTTATTACTGGTAGATACTTGTATGCCACTGAAAGGCAAATGTCACCTTGGCTGTGTCATTTTGGGTCATTAGTCTAGATATCAGTGTCCACATCTGTGAAAAGGCATATTTTTAATGATCACCCTCAACTCTATCAAATTTAGAAAAAAAGAAAGAAAAAATATATGTTAAAATGTATTATGGGGATTTCCCTGGTGGCGCAGTGGTTAAGAATCTGCCTGCCAATGCAGGGGACACGGGTTCGAGCCCTGGTCTGGGAGGATCCCACATGCCGCGGAGCAGCTGGGCCTGTGAGCCACAACTACTGAGCCTGCGCTCTAGAGCCCGTGAGCCACAACTGCTGAGCCCACGTGCCACAACTACTGAAGCCCACGTGCATAGAGCCCGTGCTCTGCAACAAGAGAAGCCACCACAATGAGAAGCCTGCCAAAATAAATAAATTAATTAATTTAAAAAATTGTGTTATGTATAATCTTTATCATATTTGAAATTTTGAAAGTTGAAATTTTAAAACCTGTTTAAGTATAAAGATGTCTTCTTTTCAAAATTTTTTTCTAGCTTTATTTTTTAATTGAGCTATAATTGACATGTAACATTATATTAGCTTTAGTTGCACGACATGATTCAATATTTGTATATATTGAAAAATGATCACAATAAGTCTAGTTAATATCGGTCACCATACATAGTTATAAGATTTTTTTTTCTTGTGTCGAGACCTTTTAAGACCTACTCTCTTAGCAACTTTCAAATATACAATACAGTATTATTAACTATAGTCACCATGCTGTACATTACATCTTCAAGGCATTTATTTTATAACTGGAAGTTTGTACCTTTTGATCCCCTTCACCCTTTTTACCTACTCCCTACTCCCCCACCTCTGGCAACCACTGATCTGTTCTCTGTATCTATGAGCATGTTTGGGGGTTTTTTGGTAGTTGTTTTTGTTTTGTTTTGATTTACATATAAGTGAGATCATACAGTATCTGTTTGAATTATTTCAATTAGCATAATGCCCTCAAGGTCTACCCTGTTGTTACAAATGGCAAGAATTATTTGTTTTTTTATTGTTGAATAATATTCCATTGTATGTATGTATGCATATATATATATATGTGTGTGTGTGTATATATATATATATATATTCACACACACACATATATATATATATGCCACAACTTCTTCATTCATCCATCAATGGACACTTACGTTGTTTCCATATCTTGGCTAATGTAAATAATGGTGCAATGAATATGGGGGTACATATATCTATTTGAGTTAGTGTTTTTGTTTTTTTCATATAATGCCCATAAGTAGAATTGCTGGATCATACAGTAGTTCTATTTTTAATTTTTTGAGGAAACTTCATACTGTTCTCCATAGTGGCCGTGCCAATTTACATCCCCACCAGCAGTGCACAAGAGTTCCCTTTTCTCCACATCCTCGACAACACTTTCTATTTCTTGTCTTTTTGATAATAGCCATTCTGACAGGTGTCAGGTGATATCTCATTGTTGTTCTGACTTGTATTTCTCTGATGATTAGTGATGCTGAGCATCTTTTCATGTACCTGTTGGCCAACTGTATGTCTTTGGAAAAATACAGATCTTCTGCCCACTTTTTAAACAGATTTTTTGTTTGTTTGTTTGTTTTGCTATTGAATTATATGAGTTCTTTATATATTTTGGACATTAACCCCTTAACAGATATATGATTTGCAAATATTTTCTCCCATTTGGTAGGTTGCCTTTTCATTTTATTTATTGTTTCCTTTGCTGTGCAGAAGTTTTTTAGTTTGATGTAGGTCCACTTGTTTATTTTCTTTTCTAGCTTTAAAATAAGAAAATAATTTTAACATCTTTTAAAACGGAAGGAAATGGAACTTTTATGCATTTTAATTTTTTATGTTGTCACTGAATTTGAATGTTAGGAACTAAGTTCTAAGTATATCAAGATCACTGATCGCATTAATAGTTCTATTAGCAAGGTAGTGATTTGTTTAACTAGTTTTTTTTTTTTTTTTTTTTTTGCCCTTGATTAAGGCACATGTCACCTTTAAATTTTATTTTGGGGGAACATAAAGTGATAAATTGTGTATTTCATTCTTAGTTCTCCAAAGTGATAGTTTTGGTTTGTCTTATATTTGCATAGTAAAAGAACTTGGTGAAACTATCAGTCATCAGTTAAATAAACATCTTAAAATCTGACATATCAGAACAGTTCTCTTTGCCTAATAGCTTATTGGTGGAGGTTGATTAGTGACAAGCTCATCTTCAAGGAAGAGCTGTAAGTTGGCACAGTTTGTTAACTATACACCCTTAAGAAGTTATTTTTCAATACTTGGTGATATTTTTTGTTGATGCTAATTCTGGTTCTGTTAAATGAATAAGCATTTCCTCCCAGTGCCTGTTTCATTATAGATGTGTTGTGCTGAACAAAAGGTCATTGTTAATAACAGTTTGATAATAGGGTTTTCATTTATTTTTTTACTCACCATTGTTTGCTGTTAGAAGATGAATAATCCACCTTCCCAGATAACTGAGAACTCTGGAGGAATGGGGAGGGAGAAGTGGGTAATATTTATGTTATCTTGTGTTTCAAATTTAACAAAAATATGTCTCCATTGTAATTTATCACAGAAGTTTTCCGAAAACAATCTGACTGAATCACAGATTGAATAAACAATACATTCTTGTGAGAACATAACCACAGGGACTTATAGTCAGGTATTCTAAGTTAAAAAAAAAAAAAAAGATTGTCTTTAAAGTGTTTTTTGTACTGGTAACTTACTGAATCACATTTAATCACATGATTTATATGTTTTTATCATGTAATTGATATGTTTTATCAATATGTTTTGAAAGAAATATCAGAAATTATATATATATGTAAAATGTTTGAAACTAGGTGAACAAATTAAAAGCTTTACTGTAAAATAACTACAGTTTTTTACATAAAAAGTTCAAAATATTTATCTTTACAAGAAAAATCAAGTAAATGCAAATCTTTGCAAAAACAGTGAAAAAAGAAATTTTAATTATTTCTAGAATTGTAAAGCATTCTTTGTTGGAGCCCTAGAATTGAAGCATTATCTTCTCAAATTTTAAACTGTTGGCTATATAAAAAAATTGCCTTAAATAGAGTGGGATTCTAATACATTTTTGTTTAAATTCATCCAAAGATATCTATAATCACTAAAATCTAGACATATGTTTTAAGTGTTGAAACAATAGCTTTAAATATTCTTCTGAAATTTATTATCAGAATGAACTATGTTTCATAAAGGCACAATGGACTATAAGAAGACAGGAGAGCTTAAAGTGTTTGAGTTTCTAAGCCTCTGTTCTCTAATTTCAGTTTTTAAAGATTATCTAACATCTTTTCCATCAATGCTGTGGTCTGCAAACAAAAATAAATCAATGAAACCACATTATTTAAGTTTGTATATGAATGCATCCCTGCTAGAATACTATTCATGAGGTAAAAATTTGAAAAAAAAATATTGATTAAAATAGGGGAAAAGTAATCTAACTATAATAATTTAAAAAAACTTTCTAAAGTGCTTGAGATTTATAGGAACAAATGTAAACGCATTTTCAAATCCATCAAGAAGCAAAAAAAAAAAAGAATAACATTCATATCAATACATGTTAATTTATGAGAAAATTATGATAATGATTCTTGCTGGTGAATGAAATTTTCCTATCAAATTATTTAAGGTTGTTTCAAATTGCTGGTTTGTTCGAATGACTTTTCTTGTCCAACCTACCTGAAATATTTCTACTTGAGTAAAGTTCAGTCTACGTCTGTCTTGAGTGTACAGCAATACCCTTTACTTTGTCAAAAAATCGATAGATTCTAATTTGTTAAACCCGAGGGAAGCTGTTCTGAAAAAACAACCTCTCTGCTATGGTGGAGATTTAAGGCTATAACACAAAAAATAAAACAACTCCAGGCTAACTCAATAGAAAGTTGTGAGAATACCAGTATAACAGTAGGCAATATGATTCTAGTACTTAATATTTCTAGAAAGACCAGTACTTAATGCACAGAAGCCAGTCAAGTGGACATGATCTACAAAGCATTTCTAATCATGGTGCTTTGCACTAATCTAATCTCAAGAAAGAATTCGACTTCCAATTCAATTCCACCAATATTTGTTGAGCAGGAGCATTCAATATTTGTTGTACAAGAGAACTCAGCACTCTGCCAAGCGCCCTGCTTTGACAAAAATGGGAAATCTATATTTAACCTTGGACAAAATTTTTAACCAACCTGGGCCTCAGTTTCTCCACCTGTAAAATGAAGAGATTGAACTAAATACCTAACTTTTTATAATTCTACTTTTATGGGATTGGCTTGGGCGTAGTGATGAAAGATTATCCTTTGCTTTTAACCCATGCCTTTACCTGACAAATAGGGCAGAAATAGAAAAGCCACAGATTCCCTTTGGTGGAAGGTACATCTGCCATTAGAAGAAGGAATGTGTACAGGGAGGCTTGGGAGGACAATACTGGAGAACGTGGGCTCTGGAGTGACACTGCCTGGGTTGGTGCTCTGCCAGTAATCAATCATATGTCTTTGGACAGTTACTCTGCCTCTTGGGGCTTCAGTTTCCTCATCTGTAAAATGGGAATAATAATTGTATTTACCTTCTAGGGTTGTTGTAAAGATTACATGAGTTGATGTATATAAAACACTTAGAACAGTGCCGAACGCAGAGGAAATATTCAATAGGATTAGCTATTACTGTTCTGGTTAAAGGCTCAGGGACAGATGTCAGTAGCCTAGGTTCAAACCCAAGCATTGACATTTGTCAGGGCATGGCTTAGTTACTTTAATTAATAGTAACCACGTCACAGGTTTACTCATGGATTTATATATTTATAAATAAATATATCTATATATCCATATCTATATGTCACTTGCAACAGTGGCAGTACCCAACTCATGGTAACACCAGGAACTCAAATATTGAGAAATGGAGAAAAAAATGTATGCATGTACTGAAGTCTTCAGGTATCAGGCTTCATACATAACAGGTTTATGAATATAAATTGCTGTGAGTTTTTGCAAAATAAATATTCAGAACAAGAGCTTACAGACTTTTAATTGCATGCCTAGCATATAGTAAATGTCAGTAAGTGTTGGTGTTTATTGCTATTAGCATTAGGTGCATCAAATTCTCTTCTACAGGACTGGAGCAATATTCCTTGGCTCTTATTAAAAACTTCAATATGTAATAAAATCATTTAAATGATGGAATACATTTTTAAATGATAAAGTTATAGAAAAATTGTTTTTTCATAACAGTTAAAACTGTGTCATAAATATGGTACAGTTGCTTAAAGGATTAAAGGAAAATTAATAATTATAGCTAAACAGAATAGAATTCATGGGAACAAAAAGCTATTCTGCTTCAATTAAATCCATTTAATCAATTAAATTCCCAGTAGTATATAAAAGAATAACGGACAAGTGCTTAGTTTGCTAAGATTTTCTGTACTCTCTGCAGAAACTATAATCTCTAGAAAGGCGTTCATTTTCACTTGGCAAAAAATTGAAGTTACAAGTGCATCAAAATCATTGTCAAAGGACACTGTCGTCCATGTATTGACACTCAGTGTAATGAAAGGGGATGTGTGTCAAACTCCATTAGCAGGTCTTCAGAGAATCTATATGCTATTGAACTAGGTTCATAGTTTATAATTCAGTAATAGTGTCTATAAAACTCTTTTTTTTTTTTTTTTAAAGAGATATGCTCCCTGTACATCGCAGTAATTATTTTGGAATCTAGTCTTTGTTTTCAGATTCCTGGGGGATATTTTTCTTTTTTTTTTTTTTTAATTAATTAATTTATTTATTTATGGCTGCATTGAGTCTTCGTTTCTGTGCGAGAGCTTTCTCTTGTTGCGGCAAGTGGGGGCCACTCTTCATCGCGGTGCGCGGGCCTCTCACTATCGTGGCCTCTCTTGTTGTGGAGCACAGGCTCCAGACGCGCAGGCTCAGTAATTGTGGCTCACGGGCCTAGTTGCTTTGCGGCATGTGGGATCTTCCCAGACCAGGGCTCGAACACGTGTCCCCTGCATTGGCAGGCAGACTCTCAACCACTGTGCCACCAGGGAAGCCCTATAAAACTCTTTTATAGAAAATTATCATGTGACTTCTATGTGAAAGAATTTGTATGACTAAATATGATATGTCAGTTAGGTCAAGAAACTCAGAATAAATATTGCAACTTATTGTTGGAAGAAAAGCCTTGATAGCATTAGAATATATATATTCATGACCCTCAGAGAAATGACAAAACAACTAATGACCCTGGCACTTTTCCAACTTTATTTCTTGCCTCTCCATGTGCACCATATGAAATTCCTTTATGCAACGTACAACCACACACATACTCAAAATCAAGAATATTTTATCTACTTGTAACTTCCCTTTCCCATGCTAAGCATATTGGACTAAAGAGTATTAAAAGTGGCATTATTGAGGAGGATTTTTGCTTTCAGTTAAGATAGAGTAACAGAGACTAGATTTACTCTCTTACTTGAAACTACTAAAAAAACTCGACAAAAACTATAAAACAACAGTTTCAGACATTTGATACCAGGTTGTGCAGGCGATCCCTGAGAAGAGGGGCAACAAATCAGATGAGCCCTATGATTGCCCCAGTTTACAGCCTGGAAGGAGTTTCAAGGATGCAGTGTAGGGAGAGAAAACCCAGGTGGATCTTGGAGCTCTCCCTAAGTTGAGGAGATAGAGCTGGGAATCTGGGAAGACCAGTTGGTTCATGTTTTCAGGACAGAGTCCCAGAAAGGAGAACACTGCAGAGAGTAAGAGATCTGCAGAGGGTCCCCTTCAAGTCTTCAGTTCAGTACTAATCAGCACATGTGAGAAGGAAACTACTTAAGTTTATAGATAACATCACTGAAAAGAAGCAGAGAGAATAATTCCTGGAGCTCACACAGAACCAGGAAAACTTTGTGTTCCCACCAGCCAGTGTAGAAAAGCTCATAATTCTCACGGTTTTGCCTTGGGTAGTGGGACAAAATCAGCTCTAGACTAAAGGTTGGTCTGACCCTGCCTAACAAAGCTTGAAAGCAAGCCTCAAAATGTTCAAACTGTTTACAAGAAAAACTCAGCTGCTTCCTTAACATCAGAAAATATTTATGGGAATACAAAAATATCTAGTACCACATAAGTTAAAATTTACCATGTCTGGCATCCAATAAAAAACTACCAGTTATGCAATAAGTGGATGTAAAGGAAAACCACTCCCGTTCGTCTCCTCTAATCTCAGTACTCTACCCACAGAATACTTCACTTCTGGCACTTCTATCTTCTAAATGTGTGGCGTTCCCACACCGCCCCTGCCAAGAAATTCTGTGACACCAGCTGGGTGTCCTACAAATAACTCAATTATGACAGTACCCACCTGGAGTTAGTGTCAGATCTCACAGCTTAAGGGCTCAGTGCCACCAGACTGCACCTGCATCGGCCCAACTTCAGATGCTAATAATCTCAAGTCCAGGTTGTTATCTGTGCTTCTGACCAACTGCTATAAATGGGAGGTTCCCACGGCCCTCTCCTCGGGTCTGATTAATTTCCTAGAGCAGCTTCCGGAACTCAGAAAAACATTTTACTTACTAGATTCCTGGTTTATTATGAAAGGCTATAACTCAGGAATAACCAGATAGAAGAGATACATAGGGCCAGGAATGTGAGAAGGGGTTTGGAGCTTCTATGCTCTTTCCTGGCGCCGTCACTCACCCAGCACCTCCACGTCTACCAACCCAGAAGCTCTCCAAACCCTGTCCTTTTGGATTTTTATGGAGGCTTCATTACATAGGCATGGTTGATTAAATCATTGGCCATTGGTGATTGAACTCAACCTCCATCCCTTCTCCCTTCCCTGGATCCTGGGTATGAGGCTGAAAGTTCTAACACTTTAATTACAGGGTTGGTTCCCCTGGCAACCACTCCCTTTCCTAAGGGGCTTTCCATAAATCACCTTCTTAATGTAAATTCAGATGTAGTTGAAAGGGGCTTGTTATAAATAATAAAAGACACATTTACCTCACTCTTATCACTTAGGAAATCCCAAGGGTTTTAGGAGCTCTATGCCAGGAACAGGGACAAAGACCAAATATATATTGCTTATTATAAATCATAGTATCACAGTGGAAATGACTTATAATACGGTGAAAAATCAGTTCCAGAAATGACACAGATGATAGAATTATTAGTCAAGGGCATTAAAACTGTTGTTATAACTATAGGTCAGATAGTTATGGAATATTCCATGTGTTTAAGAAGCTAGAGAAAAGATTGAGCATGTAGAGTTAGATACATGGAAAATATTAAAAAAAAAGACCCGGACTGAAGTTCCAAAGATGTCTGGGTCACCTCTAGTTTAAAATGCACGTTCTTTTAAGCAAATTTACTCAATCCAAGAGTCTTTTCCCTTCCCTCTTCTCCTCGATGTCTCCCTGGAGGCAATACCTGTTCCTGGGGCCATTGTCCTGATGCCAGTGGAGGGCAGGCTCCTGAGCCAGACACTGAGATGCGACTTTATTATTTCTTACCTGCTCTGCAATCACAGGCTGGTGACTGACACTTTGTTTGGTTCTTCTCTTTCTTCATCTGTAAAATGGGTATATTAATAGCAGAACTTTGAGGGATTATTGTGAGGATTCAGTAAGATAACTTAGGAAAGCACTCAGTACAGTACTCTTCACATATTAAGCCCACAGGAGTGATACTTTCACTACCTGTCTGTGATATTCTCTGCCTGTGCTGCATTTGCTGCTGCTGGCCTGGCTCCGCCACAGGCACGGCTAGGTGCCATGCAGCTGTGGAATTTGCCTTCTGTCTTCCTTAGTTACCCTCAGCTCATTCAGCACTTCCACACTTCCCTTGGGGGGTTTCAGAAATACTTTCCTTAGTTCTCCTGGACTGGGACGTCCAAGACTCAGTGGGACAGCCCTCTAGTTCAGTCTTCAGGGCACTTTCCTCCACCATGGCCTCTCTACAGCTCTGTTAGAAACAGAGGCTCCGTAAACATGATCCCATTTAATCTTCACAGGACACTCTAAGTTATTTACTGTTTTCCCATTTTATGGTTAAAATAATTGTGATTCCAAGGAGTTATGAGATTTGTGCAAGGGCACAAAACATGGGACCACAGTTCTACCCAAACCTGTGTGACTCCCATGCCTTATTTCCAGTCACAATGTAACATCTCCCTCACAGAACACCTCTCAGCAGTGACCGTTTCCAAACTTGTTTCCTTTCACTGTGTCCAGCTTTTACAAACCCTCTGATGGTCAGGCAGCCCTGGGAAGGTATATGAACACAGGAGAGTAGAGATAGGATTTGTGGCTATTGAGATAATAGAGGTATATAGACAGTGTTACCAAATATACAGTCCATTGCTTTAGAAATGCCTGTGAAAATTTTATAAAGAACACTCAATAATAATAATTCTTTTACACATATCGCATGAAAACGTGATAAATCGGGCCAACATTTTATAGCCAGGAGTGGAAAGAATTCAGAGAAAGATATCTGAGTCGTCTTAACCTTTTCAATCTATGTTAGTCAGAGCCACATATTTTTCATAGCAAGTGAGAAGGTTGGGGTCATAGTCACTAAGCTTGGTCTGGAGGTTCTGGTCTGTGGTCTGCATTTTAGAGCTTGCGTTCTAGCCCAGAGTGCCGTGTGACTTCCGAGCAGAGCCACGTGGTGAAGACGGCAAAGCTTGTCTTCTGCTCCCCTCACGTCCCGTTTATGAAGCCCTTTCCTCTTTTTCCCGGGCCTTTCTCTCTCTCACCTCCCTCCCATTCTGGTTCTCAGTCCTCTGCTCTAATTGTCCAGCAGAAAATAAGTCACTACTGCTTTAAGAGAAATTAGTCTGAGGATTTGTAATTACCTCAAGGGGAATAAGTCAGAGAATAAATCTTTAGTGATAAAGATGACTAATCGTGTTATTTTAACCACTGTGGTTTCTGGTTAAGGGAATTATTTTGGTGGTAAATTATAGCATTTCAGAGGAAAATTGCACTGTTAAATCAGCCACCTGTCCTTCCCTCTTGCGTGGCCTTAGCACTCCAAAGATGGTAGGAAAACAGTTTTCCACTAGCTGTATGTGAGGAAAGGCACACCCCCCAGATTCTGTTCCACACTAGTATGGAGGCTGAAGTGCTGCTAATAGCAGAGCAAGATGAATGGAAACTTGCACGGTGATTCTTTGTTACGGGTTCGCTGCGGCCAACCGCTCTGCTGCCTTTCTCCCAATATGTGGCGGTCGAGTGGACTTCTGGCTGCTGGACATGAAGAAATCATAAAATTAATAAAGCAATCAATCAACTGATGCATAATGGACTTCTACAATCTGCAAGGCTCAGACAAGTTGTACAAGGGATACAGAGATGACGTATGAAGCACTGTCCCTGTTTTTAAGTCGCATATGATAACAGTCAGATGAAGAATGTGCATAATACATGCAGCAGGAAATCAGAAGAGAAAGCAATCCCCGTGGCTGATGTTGCCCAGAAAGATTTCTTTTTAAGTAGTATTTGCCATATTGAGTAATACTGTAGGAGAATAATTGAATCCTTGAATAATTTGTGCCAGGCACTGTGTTAAGCTCTTTACACATACTATATGTAAAGTATTTAGACAAGTAAGCAGCACATGATAAATGCTTAATAAGTGTTATTTATAGTTCTTATTATTGTCTTATTCTTTCCAAACCCTTTCAATAGGAACAACTATTTCCCCCATATTATAATTAAGACTGGTGCGCTCAAATTCATATAACTGTACAAGACATACATAGTAAATGTGAATTCACTGACTCCAGAGTCCGTGCTCTTAATCACACTCCATACTGGATGGGATTGTTAGGATTGGTAAGTAAAGCAGAATTGTGTGTGTGTGTGGTGGGGGGGTTAGATCCATGGAGCAACAGGGGCAGATGAATAGAGGTGACAAAGTTCCAGTCTTGTTCAAGAGTTCAGGAAGTTAGCTTAAAAAGCTGTGGGAGGGACTTCCCTGGTGGCGCAGTGGTTAAGAATCCGCATGCCAATGCAGGGGACATGGGTTTGAGCCCTGGTCTGGGAAGATCCCACATGCTGCGGAGCAACTAAGCCCGTGCGCCACAACTACTGAGCCCGCACACCACAACTACTGAAGCCTGCGCGCCTAGAGCCTGTGCTCTGCAATAAGAGAAGCCACCATAATGAGAAGCCCACGCACCACAACGAAGAGTAGCCCCCACTCGCTGCAACTAGAGAAAGCCCGTGCACAGCAACGAAGACCCAACGCAGCCAAAAATAAATTAATTAATTAATTAAAAAAAAAAAAGCTGTGGGAAGTATGGGGACTTCCCTGGTGGCACAGTAGTGAAGAGTCCGCCTGCCAATGCAGGGGACACAGGTTTGATCCCTGGCCCGGAAAGATCCCACATGCCGCCGAGCAACTAAGCCCATGCACCACAACTACTGAACCTGTGCTCTAGAGCCCGTGAGCCACAACTACTGAGCCCGCGCACCACAACTACTGAAGCCCACGCACCTAGAGCCCGTGCTCCACAAGAGAAGCCACTGCAATGAGAAGCCTGTGCACCGCAACAAAGAGTAGCCCCCGCTCGCCACAACTAGAGAAAGCCTGTGTGCAGAAATGAAGACCCAACGCAACCAAAAATAAATAAATAAATTTATTTTTAAAAAAGGGTGTGGGAAGTATGGCTAGAAAAATAATTTAGAACAAGTTATGAAGGGTTTTGAATATTTGAATATTGAATGCCTGAGAATGCATTAAAAGAATTTCAGCTTTAGCCTATATGTACTGGAAAGTCAATGAGTTTTACACACACGCACACACATACACACGCACACGCACACTCCGACATGAAGAAAAAGAAATTTTTGTAAAGGTTAAGCTAGGAATATTATCAGGACCAACTTATCTATTAGACATAGTAGGCCCAGTGCCTAGAGCCCACATACTTTTAGGGACCCATGAAAATGTTTTAATTTTAATTTATTTTAAATCAGAATGTCAAAATGAATATCATAATCATGAATACAATAATGAATACAACCTAGATTGTATTCATCTTTATACCAACATAGTCATTAAATATGATTTTTCATTGTATTTAACAGACCACAGGGCAAAAGTGCCAAGTCAAGACAAAAGTCATACTGCAGCCCTGGATATTATGCTGATCATCTAGAGGAGGCATGACTAAGCATGAGTAAAGCAGGGAACTACTAAAATCATTATGTATGAGATAGTACAGGCTTTAACTGAGTTTGTGGACATGCCAGTACAAAGAAAACAAAGGCATTTCAAATAAAAACTCAGAAAAGTTGATAACTGCTTCCATATGTATGGGTTTGTGGTGGAGTGTGGGATTATCAGTTACAAATGAGTGTATAAAATATAAGTTTTCTGGCTCAAGATAGTGGGCAAATATATTCATTTACTTTCTTTGTGTTCCAACATTTCTTGAAACAACAGAGGAGATAGATTTTTCAAGATCCATAATCGTGCTAAAAAAGTGAAAGCATGAATCAGCAGACTAGTGGAAGTTTGGAGATCTGATTGAGAAAGAAGTCAAAACTGAGAAACCTGAAACAAGCACAGGAGAGGGTTGCAGAATTCAAGTCAGAATAAACTGGCCCAGGACTAGAAACTCACCGTAGATGACTAGCGTAATGATTAATTTAAAGGTTATGAAACAACCTGATGGGTTCTATATAGGGCAGCTAGCTGAAGTGTTTGCCTCCAGGATGTAAACCTAATGAGAACAGCTTTTAAAACAAAATGGAGAGTCTGTTGACGCTAGAGAGGTGGTAAGAAGGGATAGTAAAAGCTCAACATGGTTTTGAGGCAGAAAACAAAATAATGCAGAGCCTGGGTGATTTTAAACCCACACAGACATGAGACAAATGAAGATGGGAGGGAATAAATGGCTCAACACAGCAGTGAGAAACACGCAAGTGTTCTACCTTTTATGTTTTGGCATTTGGAAGAGATCCTTGTCTTGCTCGGCAGCTGGAGCACATCACTCAGCATAATCCTGCCCTTTTCACTTAAGGGTCTAATCAGATTTCCCCATCATTTGGAAGGATGGGCTGGTAAGAAATCAGACATATACAACTTTTAAGAAAACCTATACTAGCTACATATACAAATCAATGCAATCTTTCATTTTCAAATCTGTAAGGACAAAAGAATTTCCATGCATTTAAGGAAAGCCAACATCATAAAAGATTATCTAACAGAAGAGCTGAGCTGTAGGAAATGTAAGCATTTTAATGCATCCTCAGAAAGACTGAAGAGGCTATTAAAGCCATAAATCAAGTACAAGCTGCTTGGGAAGAAGGTACAGTCAGAGAATAAAAAAAGAGTTCTTAGAAAATAAAAATGTAATTGCAAAACAAAACAAGCACACATACATACCTATACATATGAGTCAAACAACAAAATGGATAGAACTGAAGGCCAAATTAATGTGAGCAGTAAAGTTAAGGAAACCTCCCAGGACATACAGAAGACAAAGACATAGAAAATATTAAAGATAAATAAGTTAAGAGCCATAGAGGAGAATGTTAGAAGATTCAATAACCATCTATAAAAATGAAAAGAAAGAGGAAAGAATGAAACAGAGAGGTAGATATAAGCAATTAATACAAGGAAAATTTCCTGAACTGAAGAGAGATCCAAGTGTTCCAATGGAAAAATCTTTGATGGATTGATCAGGAGTAAGGAAACACATGCCTATCCAGACATATCCTGATGAAATTTTTGAATTTAAGGATAAAGAGTAAAATTTTAAAGTTTCCACAGGAAAAAAAAAAGAAAACAAATAACTGAGACTCAGGCTGGTATGGAACTTCTCAGTCTTCACACTAAATGCTAGAAAAATGCAGCAATGACCTCAGTGTCCTGAAAGAAAAAGGATTTGTAATTAGGACTCTATACCCAGCCAATTAGTTTGCAAATATTTGAGAAACAGAGATTTTTGCTGGACATGAAAAGTCACAGTCAGGAAATGAATCACTTGAGATGTGTTTCAAGAAAAAAAATTACTCAAGATGTATTTCATTTGTTCAAAATTAATCCAGAAAGAAGACATGATATATTAAAGTACATGAATATAGAAATCAGTTGACTATACTGTTAAGCAATTATTGACATTTGGGCCATAAATTTCAGTGTAGTTCTTTACAAAAAGAATCCCTACAATAGTGAAGGCATTATATATAATAAAAGATAAATATAACTATAAATGATTAAAAATAATACATGGAAACTGTGCGATAGAGGATATATGAGAACCAATTTTTCTGTAAACCTATAACTGTTTTAGAAAATAGTCTACTAATTAGCAAATAAGCTGATTAAAAAATGGCAGAGGATCTGAATAGATTTTTTCCAAAGAAGACAAACAGATGGCCAACAGGCACATGAAAATATGTTGAATATCACTAATTATCAGGGAAATGCAAATCAAAACACCACAATGAGATATAATTTCACACCTGTTAGAATGTCTATTATCGAAAAGACAAGAAATAACAAATGTTGGCGAGGATGTGGAGAAAAGGGAACACTTGTACACTGTTGGTGGGACTGTAAAATGGTACAGCCACTATGGAAAACAATATGGAGATTCCTAAAAAAATTAAGAATAGAACTATTGATACCATATGACCCAGCTGTTCCACCTTTGGGTATTTATCTGAAGAACACAAAAACACTTATTGGAAAAGATGTATGCATCCCTATGTTCATTGCAGTGTTATTTACAATAGCCAAGATATGAAAACAACCTAAGTGTCCACTGATGGATGAATGGATAAGGAAGATGTGGGAGATATATATACAAAGGAATATTAGCCATAAAAAAGAATGAAGTCCTGACATTTGTGACAACATGGATGGAGCTTGACAGTATTATGCTAAGTGAAATGGGTCAGACAAAGACAAATATCGTATGATTTCATTCATATGTGGAATCTTAAAAAATGAACAAACAAAATAAAACAAAAGCAAATTCATAGATACAGAGATCGGATTAGTGGTTACCAGAGGGGAAGGGGGCTTGGGAGTGGGTGAAATGAATGAAGGGCATCAACTACATGGTGATAGATGGTAACTGGACTTGTGGTGGTGATCACTTTGTAGTGCATACAGAAGTCAAATTATAATGCTGCACACCTGAAACTTTTTATATGATAAAAATAAAGTCTACTAATTAAAAAACATGGGAGATGGAAGAAAAAGTGAAATAAATGAATATTAATAGCCTTTCTTTTTCAGAGGAGGAAAAATAGATACTATTTCTTCATATTCACTGAAAAATAAAGTTTGTATTTGTATCTTAAAAATTTCAGATATATAATGAAAAGAATTTAAATAGCATCTAGAACTTCCAAACCACTCAATGTGAAGAAAAAAGCATAAAAATATGTTTCATTTAGCAGAAGACAGGAAAGCAAAGGAAAAGAAAAAGGATGATGAGAGGGAAGGAGAGGAGGGGAAGAAGAAGTAAATTACATATAAAAATGGGATCAAACAATAAAATATAAGATGGCAGGGTGAAATATATACTATCAGGGGCCACAATAAATATGAATGAATGAAATTCCCAAACTAAATTAGACAAATAAACAAAAGTTACACTAAGGTACAAACCCCTAATCTTAAACACACAGGCCAGGATGCAAAACATTTCCTGAATGCAATGCTAACAAAGGCCAAGATAAGGGGGCTTCCCAGGTTTAGAGCCTGAGTTACTAGGAGTATGGTGGTACCTGAAACCACAGTAGGGATTTAGAAGGGTGACATGGTTTAGGGGGATGTTAATGGGTCAGGTTGAAGTGACCACAGGACTTCCACGTGTAAATATGCAGCAGACAGTTTAATACATGAGACTGAGGTTTGAAAAGAGAAGGATCAGTCTGGGTTTCTGGATTTGGGAGCTATCACACAGAGGAAAATTGGTCTAACTTGTGAGAATACATGCTCTGAAACAGGTCACGACAATCTAAAGAGACAAGCCAGAAAATGAAAAATGAACTTGAAACGAAGACAACCTTAAGGTGGTGGAATTAATGTGAAGTCAGGGAAACAAAGATCAGGAAAGAAAGACTCTTGCAAACCAAGGGAAAAGAAATACACAGGGATCTCGTACTATTTATTTATTCTACAAACATATATTGAGCACATCCTATGTATGAAATAGATTAAATGGTCCTCACCCTTTAGATGCCTTTGATTTGATTTACAGTGCAGACAGAAGGGTCTGAAAAGATATTTTGATTTTTTGGAAATACCAAGAATAGATTCCTTCCAAAACCATCCCTGCATTTCTTTGGCTCCTCTCTGTATCTCCTTAAGATTGTTCATTTTTGGCTTACAATTCAGGTTTTTCTGTGCCAGAAAAAAATACTTGTATAGATGTCTGAAAATATCTGGTTGATGTATCTAATCAATAAAGGTTTATCTGAGCTGTTCTAGATGCTGGGGATACAGCAGGGAACAAAACAAACTCTATGAACTCATGGTGCATTCTAGAAGGCAGGACAAACTACACAGATAAATACATAAGTGAGGGCTTCCCTGGTGGCGCAGTGGTTGAGAATCTGCCTGCCAATGCAGGGGACACGGGTTTGAGCCCTGGTCTGGGAAGATCCCATGTGCCGCGGAGCAACTAGGCCCGTGAGCCACAATTACTGAGCCTGCACGTCTGGAGCCTGTGCTCCGCAACAAGAGAGGCCACGATAGTGAGAGGCCCGCGCACCGCGATGAAGAGTGGCCCCCGCTTGCCGCAACTAGAGAAAGCCCTCGCACAGAAACGAAGACCCAACACAGCCAAAAATAAATAAATTAATTAATTAAAAAAAAAAACACACAAATGAGTTTAAAAAAAAATACATAAGTGATATATTAGGTAACAATAAGTGTTGTAGGGATGAACAAAGCAGGGTAAGGTTGACAAGAGTGCTGCATAGACATGGGGACAGTTGTGATTTTACATTCAGGGAAGAAAATAGCTTTTAAGCAGACATGCGAAGTAAGTAAAAAAGTAAGTTATGTGGCTCTCTTGGGAAAGAGCATTCCTAGAAAGAAAACAGCAAAGCCCTGAGGCGAGAGCATGGCTGGAAGACCAATGCATCTGGAGCAAAATGAATGAGGAGAAGCGTCATAGAAGCCAAGGTTGGAGTTGGTGGAGGGCCAGATACTGTCGGTCCTTGTAAGACACAAGGACATTCAGTTTTGTGCTGGATGAAATGGGAAATTATTCGAAGTTTTCACACAGAAGAGTAAAATAATCTATGTTTTAGAAAGGTCACTGACTGTTGAAGGGCAGGGGGACTAATCAGGAGGTCTTTGTTTTTAAAGAACTTTAAACAATTTGTTTATAGCTTCTAACTAAATTCATGGATGGTATAGTAATTGTTATGGACTGAATGTTTTTGTTCTCCCGGACCGAAATTTGTATGCTGAAATCCTAATCCCAATGTGATGGTATTTGGAAGTGGGGCCTTTGGGAGGTAATCAGGTCTTGAGGGTGGAGCCCTAGTGCATGGGATTAGTGCTTTTATAAGAAGAAGCCAGTGAGATAGCTAGCTCTCTTTCTGCCGTGTGAGGATACACAGGGAAGCCAGCTGTCTGCAGCCCCGAGGAGAGCTCTCACCAGAACCCAACCAAGCTGGAAGCCTCATCTCCAACTTCTAGCCTCCAGAACTGTGAGAAATAAATACTTGATGTTTAAGTTACCTGGTCTATGGCAGTGTGTTATAGAAGCCTGAACTAAGACAGTAACCAATTTATAGTTCACATAATGCAACAGAGACTGCTGGTTGTCCCCCCACATCTGTCCTTCCTCTTTAGTATATTACTATGCTAGGGCTGCCAAAGTGCCACAGACTGGGTAGCTTAAACAACAGGAATTTATTGTCTCTAATTCTGGAGGTGAGAAGTTGGAAACCAAGGTATCAGCAGAATTGGTTTCTTCTGAGGCCTCTCTCCTTTGGCTTGCAGAGGGCTATTTAGTCCCTATGTCTTCACATGGCCTTCCCTCTGTGTGTGTCTGTGGTCTGATTTTCTTATAAGGACATCCATCATATTGGATTAGGGTCCCCCCTAATGGACTCATTTTAACCTAATCATCTCTTTAAAGATGTTATTTCCAAATAGTCACAATCTGAGTATTAGGGGTTAGGACTTTAATATATAAGTTTAGGGGGCATACAACTGAGCCCATAACACTGAGTAATAGAGTTGTGGCTAGGATGTAGCTGCCGAGCCATGGACTACTTTTCTCAGCCTCCCTTGCAGCTAGGAGTGGACATATGACTAAGATCTCACCAGGGAAATGTGGACAGAAGTGATGAGTTTCACTTCCACACTTCCAGCCAATCTCCTATGAAACTGCAAGCATATTCCTTCATATCCCTTTCCTCTCCTTCTGGCTAAACTGGCGATGAAGAGAGCAAGGTTGGAAGGTAAAGGGTTGAAGATGGTAGAGCCTATGTCAGCCTGGGTTCCTGACTGTCAGTATAAAGAGACAGAAGTCCCCAGAAGTTGTGTCCAAGATCATGTAACCAATAAGTGGAAGAAGTGAATTCAGTTTGGCTCCCACGCCCACATTCTTTCCATTAAGTCTCCTACTTTGTTTTCTACAACCACTTGATTGCTGTGGGAACTACCTGAATCCTCACCCGCCACAGTTTAGCTCATGGAGTTATATCATAGTGGCTGAGCATTTGAGCTCTGGGGCCCAGCTTCCTGCGTTTGAATCAAAGCTTCTTCCACTTGTAAACTGTGTGAATATGAGCAAGTTATTTAAACTTTTGTTTTCCTCAGTTTCCTTTAAAATACTTTATTTTTTTTAAAATAAGAGTAATAATAGTACCTACTGCATAGAGTTATTTCCTGTGCAATACATTGAACAACCCCAATACAGAAGGTATACAATATATATCTATTGGCTGTTAACACAGGAGAGACATCAATTTTTTTCTATTAATATCAACATTTAATTTTGCAAATACTTTCTCAGTATGCAGTGTTAATCTGCACAATAGAAACAGGAGCTGAAATCCATTATGCAAGAAGCTCTAAATATCTAAAGATCTAAATATCTAAAGATCATTTTAGAGTTCATTGGCCCCGAGTAAAATATTATGGAGCTATAAACCATAGATGTGCTAAGTGAGGATACTGAACACTTCAGCTTCTGTCATTTTAACTCTTTGAGACCACAGCTGCTTTCTATTTTGAAGAGAGTACTGTTGCATAGAATTTAACTCTCGGATAAGGAGAATAAGTCTGGATTAATTTTTCCCATATTTACTGTTCCATAGACAATCAAAATGCCAAATTGAAGCAAGAGGTTGATTCTGTTGTATACTATTTTGTTTGTTTTCATAGCTCTGCTGTGTCCTCATGACTCAGTTTTTCCATCACTAATTAATAATTCCAGGCTTCAAATCTTCTTCTCTCCTTCCTCCTCTCCTGAGTCCCCATGCCCATGTGAACGGCCCACATTTGTTCACCCTGCATCTGGGCGCTGTTTCATTGCTCTCTCCCGTGTTTGTAACTGTGACTCTCAACGCAGAGTGTTACTATTCCTGAGATGAAGCAGGAGACTAAGTGGATTGCAAAACCTATAGAACAATTACCAATAATTGTTAGCCTTCAACCCCAAAGTCCAAAGTGTCTCCTGCTTGCCCTCTCAGCCAAGGACTATCTGTCTGCCTTTTGGCATTTTAGTAGTAATTTCAGAGGCTCAAGTGTTTCTCCTTATCCTAGGTGACATTAGGAGTGCTACTAATAAGTATACCAAAACCCTGGGTATAAATGAGATTTGGGGTCACCCTATCTAATCCCCAAATCTCTCTGACCATCAGTAAAAGAGATAATACTCCAGACCCAGAATAATATGCTCTGTTTCTGCCTCTTCTATTCATCTTGGCTATCTGGGTCCTTGAGTTTTTAAGTTTTAGTTTTTAAAACTAAATGGCCAAGTTATTTTACCAGCAAAATGGGTTTATTCAGGAATGGCAGAGAATTGTAATTCGGGACAAGCATGCTATGACAAAAACCATAGTCAAGTTTGGAGAAACAAAGGAGAGGAATGCTCTCTTATGGAAGAAATGGGGAAGTTGAGAGGGACTGTTATAAACAAAGAGTCCATTGGAGGGAACTGGGAGTTCAAAGTTTAGTGGCTTTTCATTGGCTGAGTTGTGACAGTCTCTCATTGGCTGGGCTATTACCAGACAAGGAGAAAATCTTCCTTCCTCCTGCTGGAGTAGCAAAGTAGTAACCTTCTTCCAGTTGGAGATGCAAGATACATCTCTTCCTGGCTGGGGTCTGCAGATGGCAATGAGTGGTAGGACCTGAGAGCTCCCCCTTTTAGCCTTCCCAACAGCAATTTAAAGGAGGTTTTATTTATTACTTTTAAAATAAAATGTAACATCTTACATCATATTTGAACAAAATATATCATCTTATAGCTAAAGGCATAATAAAATTTAAACTCAATATTAAAATTATAATATTCAACAACTCATATAAGTTTTAATTTGGTTTGAGATTTAAAAACACAGTAATAAAACTAACTCATGGCAATTAATTTTGTTTTTAAAATTCAATGATATTTATAAGCCAATAGTTCACTCCTGCATATATACTCAGCTAGAATATGTACATGCGTTTACATGCATATTCAAGAGTATTCATAACAATATCATCTGTAGTAGCCCCAAACTGGAGGCTACCCAAATTCCCATCAACAGTAAATCACATAAATTATGATCTATTCACACAATGGAACACACTACAGCCATGAGGATAAAAAAGTTATAGCTACAAACATTGATATAGAAGTCAGACACAAATGAATACATATTGTATAATTCCTTTTATATAGAGTTCAGAAAAAAAGAAAGGAAAACTAATCTATGGCATTAGAAGTCATGAGTGGCTATCCTTTAGAGGGGAGTGGAGTGACTTCAGGGAGTTCCAGGGGAGAATCTGAGATTCTATTAATTTTCTTCTTGGGTCTGGTTAAATGGATGTGTTCAGTTTGTGAAACTTGGGAAGTTTATCATACTATATCCTTATGATCTGTATACTTTTTGATATATATCTTATACTTTGATAACTTCAAAGATATATAATGATATACATAACTTTTGTATACATATAAATATTCTTCTTAAGAAAACTGGCATTATTTTATCATAGTGAGACCAGGCTCTTAATAGAACAATAACAGGAAAGGAAATTTGAAATGATTGAAAACACTGATAGTAAGGGTAACTAACTTTTGAGGGGAGCCCTCTTTAAATAAAAGAATACAAAATTAGCTACAAAATGAATATTGCTTTAGAACAAAAAAAAGAATGTAACAAAACGGTTGTATTAATTAACTACCTGAAACACAAGTAAGATTTATTTTCCTACATGTTATAATGGCAAATTCTTTGATTGCCTCTTCATAATGGTATGTCTATAATATTTTCTACAGAGAGACTACAAAGATGCTAGTTATCTTCCAGGACTCATTCTGCACTTATTCCTTAGTTATAAGAACACCAATTTTTTGTCAGTCACATTTCTCTCCAGCTGAAAGATTAAATTTTCCAGTCTACTTTGTAGCTAGACGTAGTGATTATGTTAAATTTTGGCTATGAGTTATAGGGGGAAATTACATTTTATCGCTAGCAAGCATCCTCAAAAGACAAAGCGCTCTTACCCTCTTTCTTTCTTCAAGCTTCCTTGAATGCAAATATAATGGCTGGAGCTCCAGCAGTTCTCTTGGGCCATGCAGTGAGTTTTAAGATGCAGGCCACATTCAGTAGAACAAAAAGATACAAGGTGCCTAGGTCTCTAACAATGTGAAGCTTCTATATTCCCCTGGAAGGCCTACCCCTGAATTTATTTTATGTGAATGAGAAATAAGTCACTATATGAATGAGAGTATGTCATTAGTTTTTCAGATCTTTATTTCCTACTACAGAATCTCATTCTCTCTGGTACAAAGCATTATACCTACTTTTAATTACTTACAGGCCAGGACTCTGCCACTAACTAACTATATCAATTTGGGCAATATACTTCATAAATCTGAGCATTTTTCCTCACTTGCAAATAAGGAGATGATTGTGAGTACTACAGCTCCAATGTAGGTGAGATAATGCAGAAATTATAGGTTATATGCCTTCCAGAAGTGAGACATGATTCCTATGCATGTCAACCAGTCTTCTACAGTGATTCTCTGCATTTTCTGGACCACTTTGCCAGCTCACCTATGATCAGTACAGCACTGGTCAAGATGGATAGAGTTTGTGAAGGATTGCCAGGCTCACTCAAAAACAGCTGGAGGAATGCTTTTTTTGAACTTACCAAAGATCAATAAGCATTTCCTACAGGAACTTCAAACTAGCTGATGAGTACCTTTATTTTGGTACTCATTTATTTAATGCAAATCTATAATGATCAACTTCAAATAAAATGTCGCTGTTTTGTGGGACTCTTCTAATCATCAGCTGTTGTAGAATTCTGCAGTTCGAAGGGGATTTAGAACTTTCAGAGTTCAACTGGATTTTACATTTGAGGAAAATAAGCCTCAGAGAGCATAAATGACTAATCTTGAGCCACCCAACTAAGCTCAAGTTAGAACTGAGAGCTCCTGACTTACATTCCATCGATCTTTTCTCTAAACTAAGCTTCCCCCAAAGGTCATTTCATATACCTGTTCTCAAAATTTCATCTTCACTCCATAGTGTAACCTCAGCATTTAGTTGAGCTCTCTTAAGCTGAGTCCAAGTCTTGCATTTTTTAAAATCTTATTTCAATACCTCTTCAGCATTAAAAAAAAAATGTCCCTTGCCCTTCTTGATGTTTTCTCCTAATTCCTGAAGCAAGTGGCTTCTTTAATATTCTTCTCTTAGGCAGCTATACTCTCTCCCGGCCAGTCACTTCCCTCCATCTTTTATAAAAATATCTGTCTTTCCTATCTTTAAATAACCTACTTCTTTTAAGGTTTTCAACAGAATTTATTGAGCCATCTGAGCTTTCAAATTCTTCATTCTCTGAGTAGCTTTGTTCAGAGATATTTATTCCAGATCTTTTATCGCTTCATCACCTTGCCCTTGTTTATATTTTTCTCATTCTCTGACTCTCCCCTTTCCTCCATACCCCATTTCCTGTTGTTGATATGAAATCTCTTTCAATCCCCAGTGGCTAGCATAGTGCCTGGCATATACAGAATGTTCAGTAAATTTAATACACTCTACATTCTACCCAAAGCAGTTTTCCAAAACATCTTCCTTACCAGCTTGCATGGTAAGTGACTGAAATTTTTATTTAGTCATAATCTTTACAGAAGGTACTTGAAGAACTGAAAACACACACGTATCATATGGAGTAAATGACATAAATCTTTAACCAGACATTAACATTTTAGCCTGAAATAATTTATCAGATAAACATAATTGATCCTTGACAGACTCTTCAGGAAATAGAACATGAGATAGCAATTTGAATTTTAAGATGCTGGAGAGGACCGAGGGTCTTGAAATACTGAAAGAGTAGGAATGAAAGGCCAAATAGAATGTTACACACTGTAGGATATGGGAAGAAAAGAGAGAAAAGGCAGATTGGAAATTTGGACAAAATAAAAAGTATTTGAATTTGCTACCACCAAAGTATTCTGTGCTATTGGCCACTTCCATCTCACCTGATAGTGCCTAGTTTTGAGTATATTTATTTTATTTTAGGTTCTGTCGCTTTGAGTCATATCACTGGGACCGCAGTTTCTTTCTCTATCTTTAGCTGAATATTTTAAGAAGTATTATTATTAAGTATAATTTAGACAAATTTCTCTTACCTGAAAGAATTATCTTTAATTGTATAGTGTAAGTCCAATGAGAAAGCTGAGTCCAGTATATAGAATTTTGCTTCAGCAATTTTTTAAATTAACATCAAAGTTTCTCCATATACTGAGGAGCTCCTATGAGGATTAAGATTTTGCTTTAAGATACAGCCTCTGAGCTAGGTATTCCTGGGTGACAGCCAACCGCTAGTCTTATTATGTGCCTGCCAACCCTGTGCCTGTTAATCTTTTAATAAAGCATAATTGGTTTAAGAAATATTTTATAATCCCTCATGTGTGGAATCTCATGTTACATGTTTTATAAAGATATGTAGCATCATTTGTTATCAATTTTAATCTTATGAGCCTTTCAATCAGTAAATTCCTTATGTTTTCTCAATCTGATGAGGTTCTACACGTGCATTAGACATATCTGTTTTTGTTAGTTCATTGGTTCAATAAATCATGAATCTGGATAAAGAAGTACTGAAAATTTAATCCTCCTTAAACTGGATGATATATATACTGAAAAAGAAAAATTCTTAAGTGAACAGTAGCAAATTCCATGTATTTGAAAGAGTGATTATATCAAGTGTTTCTCGAATCCATTGGATTTTAGGACAATTCAAAGTTATAGAAGAGTTTATGTAAGTAGTCAACCTCAGGCAGCAGAACTTTCTCTGGAAGCCTCCCTCAGGAAATAGTCTTGTGTCTATTTTCTTTTTAATAAAACTAAATGGCAAGATCAGGTACTGTGTGGATACTTTCTAAATGTGCACTCTCAAGGTGCTAGCAGTTACATTGATTTCAGATAACTTTAACTTTTATTTTACCAGACACTATCATAGAAACAGAGCATTTGGAGAAATGTAATAGAATATCAAAATATGGCTCTTCCTGTCTGGAAGTTTAGGCCAAAGCTGAGAATAATATGTATAAAGTGCTCCCGTGGTTAAATCAAGGTGGACCATTTATAAAGGAAGTGCCCCCCACACACACAAAAAATATGGTTTCGCCAATTCAATAGGAGGTAAGTGATGGGAGACTGAGGGTTATTTAAAGAGAGAGTCACCCCAGCTCTCGTTATATTTCTCAGCTTGAGGAAGTCTTCTCAAGAGAGGCAGACTTCAAGAGAACCACTAAAAATGCTTGGCCTGTGAGCACTGAAATCAGGAAAACATAAAGATTAGAACCTGGCTCATGTCTGGAAACACTAAATGACTGGCAAGTTCTGCGAGCACTGAAATCAGGAAAACATAAAGATTAGAACCTGGCTCATGTCTGGAAACACTAAATGACTGGCAAGTTCTGCGAGCACTGAAATCAGGAAAACATAAAGATTAGAACCTGGCTCATGTCTGGAAACACTAAATGACTGGCAAGTTCTGCCAAAAGCCAAGAGAAGGGAGAGAATTTGAGAAGGAGCAAAGGGAACCTCCAGGGACATTGAAACAGAAACAGGTTTTTTTTCTATGGACTGGAGGAGGCCCGTGGTAGGTAGTCTGCTGCGAACCCTCTAGACCGTTTTCTCCTAAAAAAGTCTGCCTGGAGGGCCAGCACTTAGCACAAGAGGCTAGGGGCTTGAGAGCAATCGCATCTGACTGGCTAGAGGAAACAGCCCGAGTGCCAGGGAGCAGCATTTGGACATCCCAGCAAGACGATCTCTAAGGGACCCACAGAAACATCCCACGAGAGAAGCATTGGTCATCTGACACACCCAGAAGGCACCAACACCTGATTATAGTCAAACAAATCTAATAAGAACTGTCTGCCTCCTTCCATCTCCTCCTTCTCTGCTCCAGGAGGATCCAGCATTAGGAGAAAGGAGTAGAAGAGCAAAGGGGGGAAACAATGAAGAAGACTGTAATGTAATGCCCCTCTCCCTTCTCCGTAGCCTCTGGTAAGCCTGTGCTGGGGAAGGAAGCAGACTTAAAACAGATAAGAATGAGAAAGTTAAGTTTTGATTGCGGGTTGAACTGAACTTGTTATTACAGAAAAAATAAGATCATGTTTTCACACCTGGTAGTATCTTAAAAACTATAGGATCTTCTGGAGATTTTATCCAGGAAAGAGGAAGAATGAGCCAAGAGAGTACGTTTAATGGGGGATGTAGAGAAACAGTAAAGTTGCCTTCTACTTGAACCCTGCTGAGTACAACTCAATAAACTAGTCAAAATCATACAGATTTAGAGGGAAGAGGGCTGGAAACCGTGTGGTTATCAAAAAATCAGTCTCTAGAACATTGCAGTATTCCTTATCACAAAGGTCCTTAAGATGAGATGAAGAAAATTAACTTTAAGAAAGCCTCTTTGAACATTTTCCAAAGTGGGAACATCACCAATTCCTTTTTTTTCCATTTTAAACTACTAAACTTTCACAAACCCTTCACTCTAATAAAACACCATGTAACTCCTTTTCCTTCTTTCCTTCTTGGAAAGGGAAGGAGGAAGGGAGGGAGGGAAGGAAGGAAGGGAGGAGACTCTGAGCTTTAAAACTCAAGTAAACTATTCAACCAGAACATTAGGGCTGAAAAAGTGTCATTAAAGGTTACAGAAATAATTTTGTAATGAGTATTAACTAAAAAAATAGTAGATATCAAATAACATCAAATAATATAATATTGCTCACTTTGGATATTGCCTGGAAGCAGTCAAGCATGAAACCAAAAGTGTAGGCAATAGAGTGTATTTGTGTACTAATGATGCCATAACAAATTTAATGGCTTAAGCAATACACGTTTATTATCTTACAGTAGGTCAGAAGTCTGATGGGCTTATATGATTCTTCTGCTCCAGTTTCACAGATCTGAAATCAAGGTGTGAGCAAAGCTGTGTTCCCTATGGGGGCTTTAGAAGTGAAGTCAGTCTCCTGTGATTATAAGACTGAAGTACTTGGTTTCTTATTGGCTCTTAGCTGAGAGCCATTAGGAGCTTCTAGAGGATGCTTCTTTTCTTGGCTGGTGGCCCTATTCCTGCATCTTCAAAGTCAGAAATGACAGGGCAAGCTCTTCTCATGCTTCAGATCTCTCCAGTATCTTCTATTGGCACATCTCTCTGACTGCAGCCAGGAAAGGTTCTCTGCTTTTAAGGACTCAAGTGATTTGGGCCCATCCAGAGAATCCAGGATAATCTCTCCATCTCAAGGTCCATACCCTTGGTTGCATCTGCAAAGTCCCTTTTGCTGTGCAAAGTAACATGCTCATGCTTGCAGAGATAAGACTATGGACATCACTGGGGAGCCATTGTTCTGCCTTCCACAGTGTTAATGCCAGACAGTCTCTATTTTCATGATGAAGTAGGAGATCAGTTCCTTAGGTGAGAGAAAAATAGGCAATGGTGTAATTGAAGCAATAAGAATCGGAATAGCTATAGTGACGAGTGAAATAAGAGTAAATTAGGTGATAAGGATAAGGGATTAAGCGAGGGCTAGGCACCATTTGGCAGTAAGTCGTGTATAACTAGGGGCCATGTAATTATCACACTTGTTGATCTGAAAAATCATCCTTAATTTAAAATTATATATATTTGCCCTTTTTTGGGAATTCACTTGTGTTTGAACAATTTCTATCATGAATTCCTAACTTTCGTTCTTAAATAATCATACTCATTAACTTTCAATTAATATATAGCTATGGCTGCTGAAAAATGGAAGTAATTCTATTTTCCATTTGGTAATTAGAGCTTTGGTTTTCAACAGATGAAGACATAGCACTAGGGATTGAGGAGATTGTAAGGTGGAGTAGAAGTCTGAGTCTCCAGAAGCCTTATAAGATTAGAAAAAAATATGTTCAGTATATAGTTTAATTTATATTTGGAAAAGGAGAAATGATTATAAATTTTAAAATATGAAATCTAGACTGGAGGGCAATTGAGATCCTTAAATTTATCCTAAAAAGTGTTTATTAAAAAAGGATTGGAAAAACACTCATTTAGAAAAAACCCTCTAGCTTTCTTTGTTTTGTTTGTTTGGTTGGGAATATAAAGACCTCTGTGTTGAGTTTGGATCAGCAGACCTGGGTTGTCAGGACCCAGGTAGAGTGAGGCCGTGTCCTTTTAGAACAGCATCCGAGCCCAACAATATGAGGAGGGAAGGGTGAGGGAGCTTCCCTGATGAGGGGTGTCAGAACTGGGCAGGTGAGCAGGGTGTCCATACAGGGAGGGAGTCTGGTACAGTGAATCAGAGCCCGAAAAAGGTAAAGAGTATATCCATGTGGGGAAGATGGGGGCAGAAGCAGTGAGAGATTGGTTGCTTACCCATGGATTGAGTAAATCAGTAAAAGTATGAAGATAGTGAGAGCCCCATTTCTCACCTTTGGATAAGGGAATTCCAAGTACAGAAAAGGAAGTAAACTAGAAGGAGCTCTGTCTTATTTGATTGAAATTGTGAACCCACAGTTTTCAATCTGTATAGGTAAAGAAATACATAGATATTAATGTGAAAGTGTATGTGAGTGTTGGGAGGGTGAGGTAGCAGCTATACTTCCATAGGCTCAAGGACACCTAGTAGCCAGATCTTGATTTTTAAATACCATCCTCCAGTATATGACTGATTTCAAGGCTGGGGCAGGGAAAAGAGCAAAATGGTTCTACAACATCTTTCTGTGCCAGAAAGAAAGTGCCTGCAGAATGACGTGAACACGTTAAAAGGAAAGAAAGCCAATTTGAAGAGTCTCACACTGGCCCAATGGGGGACAATTTGAATATAAAATAATGGTAACATTATGAATCTTGAATAAAATAGCAAACCGTGAGTCCATATTTTGTGATGAGGGATAACAGTCTCGAAGTAACTCTCTATAGAATGCTTATTAATGACAAAGGAAAAATGAGTAATTCTCCAGTGGAGAATTCTGGCAGCCACGGCAGCCACAGCCCTAACCAAGTGATCAGAGAACGTGATTAGTAATGGGACAAACTGAACTGTGTATCACCTGATGGGATGCAATGAGAAGAGCACAGCATCTCTTCTCCAGTATTCCTGCCAAAGACACGGTACCTGAATCTAATCATAAGAAAACACTGGAAAAACTCAAATTGAGAGTCATTCTACAAAATACCTGTAATCTATACTCTTTAAAATTGTCAAGGTAATGAAAGTCAAGGAAAGGCTGAGGAACGGTTCCAGATTTAGGAGTTTAAATGAGACATGACACAAATGGAAAGTGTGACTCTGAATTGGATCCTCTGCTCTTAAGGATATTGTTAGGACGATTGGTGAAACTGAACGTATTAGATAGTAGTGGTGGATCAAGATTAATTCCCTGATTTTAATGGTTATTCTGTGCCTTTGTTTGTTTGCTTGTTTGTTTTTCTGAAAGACATTTATTGGGATACTGATGTAGAAATATAAGGAGCAGACAATACCAGTATTCGTTTCTAGACTTCTAGTTGATTTCGTGCCAAGTAACAAAGCTTTGAAGACACATTTAGGTAGCTTCTTTAAAAAATCATATTTACAAACTCAAGCCATCAAATTAGGATGTTACCTACTAAATTTAAGTAAAATGGATCTAAAATTTTATATCAATGTAGGAATGATTTTTCAAGAATAGGATATTCAGCTGGTTTTAATTTGGTAAGTTTTAGGGCCATTTATCATAAAGCAATGCCCTTTTTTTTAATATATATCTTTATTGGAGTTTAATTGCTTTACAATGTTGTGTTAGTTTCTGCTGTGTAACAAAGTGAATCAGCTATTGTATACATATATCCCCATCTCCCCTCCCTCTTGAGCCTCCCTCCCATCCTCCCTATCCCACCCCTCTAGGTGGTCACAAAGCTGATCTCCTTGTGCTATGCAGCTGCTTCCCACTAGCTATCTATTTTACATTTGATAGTGTATATATGTCAATGCTACTCTCTCACTTCGTCCCAGCTTACCCTTCCCCCCATCACCGTGTCCTCAAGTCCATTCTCTACATCTGCGTCTTTATTCCTGTCCTACTCCTAGGTTCATCAGAACCATTTTTTTTTTAGATTCCATGTATATGTGTTAGCATATGGTATTTGTTTTTCTCTTTCTGGCTTACTTCACTCTGTATGACAGACTCTAGGTCCATCCACCTCACTACAAATAACTCAATTTCGTTTCTTTTTATGGCTGAGTAATATTCCATTGTATATATGTGACACATCTTTATCCATTTATCTCTTGATGGACATTTAGATTGCTTTCATGTCCTGACTATTGTAAATAGTGCTGCAACTGTACCTTTGTTTGTAGGAATTACACACTGTATTAGATTACTACAGTTGCTGAATTAACTTACAACAAATTGGGTAGCTTAAAACTACATAAGTTTATAATTGTTATATCTTCTTCTTGGATTGATCCCTTGATCATTATGTAGTGTCCTTCCTTGTCTCTTGTAACATTCTTTATTTTAAAGTCTATTTTATCTGATATGAGTATAGCTACTCCAGCTTTCTTTTGATTTCCATTTGCATGGAATATCTTTTTCCATCCCCTCACTTTCAGTCTGTATGTGTCCCTAGGTCTAAAGTGGGTCTCTTGTAGACAGCATATATATGGGTCTTGTTTTTGTATCCATTCAGCAAGCCTGTGTCTTTTGGCTGGAGCATTTAATCCATTCATGTTTAAGGTAATTATCGATATGTATGTTCCTATGACCATTTTCTTAATTGTTTTGGGTTTGTTTTTGTAGGTCCTTTTCTTCTCTTGTGTTTCCCACTTAGAGAAGTTCCTTTAACATTTGTTGTAGAGCTGGTTTGGTGGTGCTGAATTCTCTTAGCTTTTGCTTGTCTGTAAAGCTTTTGATTTCTCCATCAAATCTAAATGAGATCCTTGCCGGGTAGAGTAATCTTGGTTGTAGGTTCTTCCCTTTCATCACTTGAAGTATATCATGCCACTCCCTTCTGGCTTGTAGAGTTTCTGCTGACAAATCAGCTGTTAACCTTATGGGAGTTCCCTTGTACGTTATTTGTCGTTTTTCCCTTGCTGCTTTCAATAATTTTTCTTTGTCTTTAATTTTTGCCACTTTGATTACTATGTGTCTCGGTGTGCTTCTCCTTGGGTTTATCCTGTATGGGACTCTCTGCGCTTCCTGGACTTGGGTGGCTATTTCCTTTCCCATGTTAGGGAAGTTTTCGACTATAATCTCTTCAAATATTTTCTCTGGTCCTTTCTCTCTCTCTTCTCCTTCTGGGACCCCTATAATGCGAATGTTGTTGCGTTTAATGTTGTCCCAGAGGTCTCTTAGGCTGTCTTCATTTCTTTTCATTCTTTTTTCTTTAGTCTGTTCCGCAGCAGTGAATTCCACCATTCTGTCTTCCAGGTCACTTATCCGTTCTTCTGCCTCAGTTATTCTGCTATTGATTCCTTCTAGTGTAGTTTTCATTTCAGTTATTGTATTGTTCATCTCTGTTTGTTTGTTCTTTAATTCTTCTAGGTCTTTGTTAATCATTTCTTGCATCTTCTCAATCTTTGCCTCCATTCTTATTCCAAGGTCCTGGATCATCTTCACTATCATTATTCTGAATTCTTTTTCTGGAAGGTTGCCTATCTCCACTTCATTTAGTTGTTTTTCTGGGGTTTTTTTCTTGTTCCTTCATCTGGTATATAGCCCTCTGCCTTTTCATCTTGTCTATCTTTCTGTAAATGTGGTTTCTGTTCCACAGGCTGCAGGACTGTAGTTTTTCTTGCTTCTGCTGTCTGCCCTCTGGTGGTTGAGGCTATCTAAGAGGCTTGATGGGAGGCTCTGGAGGTGGGTAGAGCTGACTGTTGCTGTGGCGGTCAGAGCTCTGTAAAACTTTAATCCACTTGACTGTTGCTGGGTGGGGCTGGGTTCCCTCCCTGTTGGTTGTTTTGCCTGAGGCAACCCAACACTGGAGCCTACGTGGGCTCTTTGGTGGGGCTAATGGCAGACTCTGGGAGGGCTCACGCCAAGGAGTACTTCCCAGAACCTCCGCTGCCAGTGTCCTTGTCCCCACGGTGAAACAGAGCCAGCCCCCGCCTCTGCAGGAGACCCCCCAACACCAGCAGTTATGTCTGGTTCAGTCTCCCCCAGGGTCACTGCTCCTTCCCCTGGGTCCCGATGCACACACTATTTTGTGTACGCCCTCCAAGAGTGGGTTCTCTGTTTCCCCCAGTCCTGTCGAAGTCCTGCAATCAATTCCCACTAGGCTTCAAAGTCTGATTCTCTATGAATTCCTCCTCCCGTTGCCGGACCCCCAGGTTGGGAAGCCTGACGTGGGGCTCAGAACTTTCACTCCAGTGGGTGGACTTCTGTGGTATAAGTGCTCGCCAGTCTGTGAGTCACCCACCCAGCAGTTATGGGATTTGATTTTACTCTGATTGCGCCCCTCTACCATCTCACTGTGGCTTCTCCTCTGTCCTTGGACGTGGGGTATCCTCCTTGGTGAAGTCCAGTGTCTTCCTGTCGATGATTGTCCAGCAGCCAGTTGTGATTCTGGTGCTCTCGCAAGAGGGAGTGAGAGCACGTCCTTCTACTCCGCCATCTTGGTTAATCCCCACAAACACGTTTTAAAATGCATCTGCTTCAGTGTACTTCAATCCCACTTTTTCTTCTGTGTCTTTTGTCTTTGGGGGTGGCCAGACAGCTTGGAGTCTGCCAGGAGTCCTATCGTCCTGTTCAGTGGGGCTGTGGTCAGGCTTCTTCCTGAGCAGCATCTTCTTTAGCTCATTTTCCACATCTTCAAAATGGAGTTATGAGGCCAAATGAAAGACAGAGCCGGAGACCTCCCTAGGCTTCTCCTTCCATTTCAGGCAGTGCTTTCCCAGCCTTCATGGCGTGGATATAACAATTATAAATATATATGCACCCAACATAGGAGCACCTCATTACATAAGGCAATTGCTAACAGCTATAAAAGAGGAAATTGATAGTAACACAATAATAGTGGGGGACTTTAACACCTCACTTACACCAATGGACAGATCATCCAAAATGAAAATAAATAAGGAAACAGAAGCTTTAAATGACACAATAGACCAGATAGATTTAATTGATATTTATAGGACATTCCATCCAAAAACAGCAGATTACACGTTCTTCTCAAGTGCGCACGGAACATTCTCCAGGATAGATCACATCTTGGGTCACAAATCAAGCCTCAGTAAATTTAAGAAAATTGAAATCATATCAAGCATCTTTTCTGACCACAACGCTGTGAGATTAGAAATGAATTACAGAGGAAAAAGCATAAAATACACAAACACATGGAGGCTAAACAATACGTTACTAAATAACCAAGAGATTACTGAAGAAATCAAAGAGGAAATCAAAAACTACCTAGAGACAAATGACAATGAAAACACGACAACCCAAAACCTATGGGATGCTGCAAAAGCAGTTCTAAGAGGGAAGTTTATAGCTATACAAGCCTACCTAAAGAAACAAGAAAAATCTCAAGTAAACAATCTAACCTTACACCTAAAGAAACTAGAGAAAGAAGAACAAACAAAACCCAAAGTTAGCAGAAGGAAAGAAATCATAAAGATCAGAGCAGAAATAAATGAAATAGAAACAAAGAAAACAATAGCAAAGAGCAATAAAACTAAAAGCTGGTTCTTTGAGAAGATAAACAAAATTGATAAGCCATTAGCCAGACTCATCAAGAAAAAGAGGGAGAGGACTCAAATCGATAAAATCAGAAATGAAAAAGGAGAAGTTACAACAGACACCGCAGAAATACAAAGCATCCTAAGAGACTACTACAAGCAACTTTATGCCAATAAAATGGACAACCTGGAAGAAATGGACAAATTCTTAGAAAGGTATAACCTTCCAAGACTGAACCAGGAAGAAGCAGAAAATATGAACAGACCAATCACAAGCACTGAAATTGAAACTGTGATTAAAAATCTTCCAACAAACAAAAGTCCAGGACCAGATGGCTTCACAGGTGAATTCTATCAAACATTTAGAGAAGAGCTAACACCTATCCTTCTCAAACTCTTCCAAAAAATTGCAGAGGAAGGAACACTCCCAAACTCATTCTATGAGGCCACCATCACCCTGATACCAAAACCAGACAAAGACACTACAAAAAAAGAAAATTACAGACCAATATCACTGATGAATATAGATGCAAAAATCCTCAACAAAATACTAGCAAACAGAATCCAACAACACATTAAAAGGATCATACACCACGATCAAGTGGGATTTATCCCAGGGATGCAAGGATTCTTCAATATACGCAAATCAATCAATGTGATACACCATATTAACAAATTGAAGAATAAAAACCATATGATCATCTCAATAGATGCAGAAAAAGCTTTTGACAAAATTCAACACCCATTTATGATAAAAACTCTCCAGAAAGTAGGCATAGAGGGAACCTACCTCAACATAATAAAGGCCATATATGACAAACCCACAGCAAACATCATTCTCAATGGTGAAAAACTGAAAGCATTTCCTCTAAGATCAGGAACGAGACAAGGATGTCCACTCTCACCACTATTATTCAACATAGTTCTGGAAGTCCTAGCCACGGCAATCAGAGAAGAAAAAGAAATAAAAGGAATACAAATTGGAAAAGAAGAAGTAAAACTGTCACTGTTTGCAGATGACATGATACTATACATAGAGAATCCTAAAACTGCCACCAGAAAACTGCTAGAGCTAATTAATGAATATGGTAAAGTTGCAGGATACAAAATTAATGCACAGAAATCTGTTGCATTCCTATACACTAATGATGAAAAATCTGAAAGAGAAATTATGGAAACACTCCCATTTACCATTGCAACAAAAAGAATAAAATACCTAGGAATAAACCTACCTAGGGAGACAAAAGACCTGTATGCAGAAAACTATAAGACACTGATGAAAGAAATTGAAGATGATACCAACAGATGGAGAGATATACCATGTTCTTGGATTGGAAGAATCAACATTGTGAAAATGACTATACTACCCAAAGCAATCTACAGATTCAATGCAATCCCTATCAAATTACCAATGGCATTTTTTACGGAGCTAGAAAAAATCATCTTAAAATTTGTATGGAGACACAAAAGACCCCGAATAGCCAAAGCAGTCTTGAGGGAAAAAAACGGAGCTGGAGGAATCAGACTCCCTGACTTCAGACTATACTACAAAGCTACAGTAATCAAGACAATATGGTACTGGCACAAAAACAGAAACATAGATCAATGGAACAAGATAGAAAGCCCAGAGATAAACCCACGCACCTATGGTCAACTAATCTATGACAAAGGAGGCAAAGATATACGATGGAGAAAAGACAGACTCTTCAATAAGTGGTGCTGGGAAAACTGGACAGCTACATGTAAAAGAATGAAATTAGAATACTCCCTAACACCATACACAAAAATAAACTCAAAATGGATTACAGACCTAAATGTAAGACCGGACACTATAAAACTCTTAGAGGAAAACATAGGAAGAACACTCTTTGACATAAATCACAGCAAGATCTTTTGTGATCCACCTCCTAGAGTAATGGAAATAAAAACAAAAATAAACAAATGGGACCTAATGAAACTTCAAAGCTTTTGCACAGCAAAGGAAACCATAAACAAGACGAAAAGACAACCCTCAGAATGGGAGAAAATATTTGCAAACGAATCAACGGACAAAGGATTAATCTCCAAAATATATAAACAGCTCATTCAGCTCAATATTAAAGAAACAAACACCCCAATCCAAAAATGGGCAGAAGACCTAAATAGACATTTCTCCAAAGAAGACATACAGATGGCCAAGAAGCACATGAAAAGATGCTCAACATCACTAATTATTAGAGAAATGCAAATCAAAACTACAATGAGGTATCACCTCACACCAATTAGAATGGGCATCATCAGAAAATCTACAAACAACAAATGCTGGAGAGGGTGTGGAGAAAAGGGAACCCTCTTGCACTGTTGGTGGGAATGTAAATTGATACAGCCACTATGGAGAACAATATGGAGGTTCCTTAAAAAACTAAAAATAGAATTACCATATGACCCAGCAATCCCACTACTGGGCATATACCCAGAGAAAACCGTAATTCAAAAAGACACATGCACCCCAATGTTCATTGCAGCACTATTTATAATAGCCATGTCATGGAAGCAACCTAAATGCCCATCAACAGACGAATGGATAAAGAAGTTGTGGTACATATATACAATGGAATATTACTCAGCCATAAAAAGGAACGAAATTGAGTCATTTGTTGAGACGTGGATGAATCTAGAGACTGTCATACAGAGTGAAGTAAGTCAGAAAGAGAAAAACAAATATTGTATATTAACGCATGTATGTGGAACCTAGAAAAACGGTACAGATGAGCCGGTTTGCAGGGCAGAAGTTGAGACACAGATGTAGAGAACAGACATATGGACACCAAGGGGGGAAAACTGCGGTGGGGTGGGGATAGTGGTGTGCTGAATTGGGCGATTGGGATTGACATGTATACACTGATGTGTATAAAATTGATGACTAATAAGAACCTGCAGTATAAACAAACAAACAAAACAACTAATACTAAACTTTCCTTGGGTTATTTGTATGGAAATATGTTAATATAAATGTTTCAGACATTACATGAAATTTCTAAAAATCTTATATGTTCTGGTATAATGTTATAAGTCATAATCCTAGTTATTACTTTAAAATGTATATCTCAGAAATAACTAATTTTCTTGTCAACTGCATTATTATGAACTTTCATCAAATCTTTAACCGTGGTCATTTTTAAGTCTTTTGTCATTTACAGACAGTTCTGGGTGTACTCTGATGCTTTTGTTAATATGTTCCTATAAAAGGGTTTCATCTTCAGGAAATTCATGGAAAAGACTCTGACAAGTACAGGTTTCTGGTACCTGACTGTACTGCTGAACTGAATGAATAAGCATTTTCAGAACTCTAATGAAAAACTGATGAGCTCATAAAAGTGCTAACAAAAGATCAAGATGAAAAAAAAAAAATTAATTACATGGGACTGAGTGAACTGATGAGGATGAGTATAATTTTTGTGACTTTCTGGTTGAATTTAAAAAAAGAAAAAATCCCACAAGAACTCAGAGGCAAAGAATATACAAATCAATTTTCACTGCAAAGTAAAGGAGCTGTTGCAGTGGAGGATTACTGGACTGAATGTCAATATTATGACATAGTATGAGTGTGTTTCATGTTTGGTAATTGCAATCATTGTTGCTTTTGTTGTGGTCATCCATGTACAATGCTTGGTGTCAGTCTATTTATCTCTTGTAAAAATAAAATACAGTGTGTGTGGAAAAAAAAAAAAGTGTTTGTGATACTCAGTGATAATGGAATCAGAGTTAATAAAAAGCCTAGATGCTCTTGGTTTCAAAAAAAAAAAACTACATAAGTTTATTCTTTCACAGTTTTGGGGGCCACAATTCTGAAATCAAGATATCAGCAGGGTTGGTTCCTTCTGGAGGTTCTGAGAGAGAATCCATTCCATGCGTCTTTCATAGATTCTGGTGGCTCTGGCAATCCTTGGTGTTCCTTGGCCCAGAGATGCATCACTCCAATCTCTACCTCCATCTTCACTTGGATTTCCCCTGTGTCTCTCCTTTGTATCTAAGTAGCTCAAATCTCCCCTCCTTTTTCTTATAACGATTCTAGTCACTGGATTTAGGTCTCACCCTAAATCCAGAATGATCTCATTTCAAGATCCTTTATTTAATTACATATGCAAAGACCCTATTTCTAAATAGGGCCATGTTCACAGGTACCAGCTGTTAGGACTTGGACAAATCTTTGCGTGTGTGTGTTTGGGGAGGGCGGTGCTCACTATTCAAACCGCTATACACATGAAAGTATTTGGAGGCTGAGGATCAGGGTATTATGTTGGCAACTTATTCTCAAATGTTTAGGAAAAAAGAGTTCTTTGTATTATACTTGCATTTTTAAAAATAAGTTGAGACTGTCACAACTAGCAAAATTAGAAATAAAGTAGAGGAATAAGCTCTGTTGAATTCGTTTAGTGGTAAATAGGACAGACTAGAGTGAGATCATCTGGGTTTGAGCTCCACCACTTAACTCACTGTGTGAATTTGGGCAGGTCACTTTAACCCATTTCAACCTCAGTTCCTTTGTCTACAAAATTTGGATAGTGGTCCTTCATAGATTTATGAGGATTGAGACAGCGGTTGTAAAGAGCTTAGCAAAATACTTAGCTTTTAGTAAACAGTTAATAAAAGTTAATATCATTATCAAAACTTTTAACATCATCAACATCATTAAAATGACTAACATTTACTTTTACCCATTAACTGAGGGTCAGAGATGTTCTTTCAGCCTGATTAAAAATTCCTGAACTTAGTAAGCCAGTAAGACTTGTCCTTCCTACAGAAGTTTACCAAAACCATACATTCTTGCTTTCTTCTTGCAGTTACAATTAACTGTGCTATGTTTTTAAGCACTGAATTTGTGGGGTTTTGACATTTAAATGTCTTAATCTAGCCATTCAAAACTATGGAGATGCTCAGAAATCCAACCTTGTTATCATGATTAGGTAAGTATTTCTGTCCATGTTGGTAGTTGTATCATAGAGGAGTGCTTTCAGCTACAAGTAATATAAAGCAAAACTGGAGTGGATAAATCAGATAGAGATTCATTTGTCTCACATAACAAGAAGTCAAGAAGTAGGCAGCCCAAGGCTGGTGAGACAGTTCACTGATGTCAGCAAGGACCATGTTAGCTTCTATTCTTTATTGCCTCATAGTCACAAGATGGTCACAGTATGTTGAGGTGTGATATCTACTCTACAGGCAGGAAGGGAGGAGCACAAACAGATTAAAGAGTCCACCAACAAAGTCTGTCCTTTAATTTTTTTAATAGAGCAAAATTTCCCAGAAGCTTCTATCCATCAGAGCTTCTTTACATCACCTTGGTCAGAACTGAGTCATATAATGGCCAGAGGTAAATTATTACAGGTCAGAGGAGGAAGGAAAGGAATGGCATTACTGTAATTAATTCAGATCATTTATGATTCACTTTCCAGAACTGGAACAGGGATCAAATTTCCCAGCAGGGAATCTGCATGGGCTCTGTAAATGGAACAACAAAGTCTCATGACAGCACATCTGTTTACAACATGGTTTCTTGTTCGAAGCTGCTGCTCAGATAAAAAGATTCCTTTCAAAACATTACTGCTCATTGACAATGCACTGAGTCACCCAAGAGCTCTGATGGGGATGTACAACAAGATTTATGTTGTTTTCACGGCTGCTAACACAGTGTCCATTCTGCAGCTCATCAATCAAGGAATAATTTTGACTTTCAAGTCTTATTATTTAAGAAATATATTTCATAAGATTATAGCTGCCGTAGATAGTGATTCCTCTGATAGATCTGAACAAAGTAAATTGAAACCTTTTGGAAAGGATTCACCATTCTAGATGTCATTATCAACATTAACAGGAGTTTGGAAGATGTTGATTTCAACTCTCATGAATAACTTTGAGGGGTTCATGACTTCAGTGGAGGAAGTAACTACAGATGTGATGGAAATAGCAGGAGAACTAGAATTAGAAGTGAAGTCTGAAGATGTGACTGAATTGCTGCGATCTCATGATAAAATTTTAATAGATGAGTAGTTGCTTCTTATGGATGAACAAAAAAAACTGGTTGAAAAACTTGTCTTATTTTAAGAAATTGCCACAGTCATCCCGACCTTCAGCAACCACCACCCGATCAGTCAGTAGCCATCTACATCGACAACTAGCTGAAGGCTCAGATGATGGTTAGGATTTTTTAGCA